>NC_073273.2:44415000-44715000 GCF_029289425.2 Pan paniscus | reverse complement strand
AGACCAGACTGGCCAACATGGAGAAGCCCCGTCTCTACTAAAAATACAAAATTAGCCCAGCGTGGTGGTATGCGCCTGTAATCTCAACTACTCAGTAGCCTGAGGCAGGAGAATCACTTGAACCCAGGAACAGGAGGTTGTGGTGAGCTGCGATCACACCACTGCGCTCCAGCCTGGGCAACAAGAAGGAAACCCAGTCTCAATAGAAAAAGAAAAAATGGGATGATGCCCTTTGCAGGAACATGCATGGAGGTGGAGGCCATTATCCTTAGCAAACTCACGTAGGAAAAGAAAACCAAATATCACCTGTTCTCACTCATAAACGGCAGCTAAACATTGGGTACTCATGGATACAAAGAAGGGAACAGCTGCAGGGGCCTGCTGGAGGGTGGAGGGTGGGAGAAATGAGAGGATCGAAAAACTACCTATCAGGTGGTACTGGACTTTTACTACCTGCATGATGAAATAATCTGTTCACTAAGCCCCCAGGACATGCAATTTACCTGCGCACGTCCCCCTCAACCTGAAATCAAAGTGAAAAAAGTAGGCTGGGTGCGGTGATTCATAATCCCAGCCCTTTGGGAGGCCAAGGCGGGTGGATCACCTGAGGCAAGGAGTTCCAGACTACCCTGATCAACATGCTGAAACTCTATCACTACTAAAAATACAAAAGTAGCAGGGCATGGTAGCGCACGCCTATAATCCTAGCTACCTGACAGGCTGAGGTGGGAGAATCCCTTGAACGCGGGAGACGGAGGTTGCAGTGAGCCAAGATCACGCCATTGCACTCCAGCCTGGGAGACAAGAGCAAAAGTCCACCTCAAAAAAAAAAAAAAAACAAAAAAAAAACGAAAAACAAAAAAAAAACGCTACATGACTACATGTAACAGCTACTGGGAACATTTTATTGAAATTTTTTAAGCCCTTTAAAATGTTAGGGTAGTGTCTTAGGAAATCAGGGATTTCCAAAGGCAGGACTTCACGACGCCAACTTGAGTGTGAGAAGGATTCCTTTCTACGTAGAAGGTGCATGCCTGCTCTGGGCTTCCACAAATCCCCGAGACCTAATAAGACATCTGGCTCCGTCACTGATCAAACAATGGGTACCACGACTTAGCGTCCACTGCAAAGCTCCGTGGCAGTTAGCTCTAGCCAGTTTGTTCACAGCTGTGAGTAAGGTGCCCACAGCATCCTCACCAGCCTCAGGCACGCGGCACAGTCAGCTCGCCACACGGGTGACCCCAGAAACAAGAGACAGGACTGTAACAGGGACAACGTGCGGCACACCAAACACCAGAAACAGGAGACCGGACTGTAACAGGGACAAGGTGTGAGATGCCAAAAACCAGAACAAGAGACAGGAATATTATAACAGGGACAAAGTCCAGAGGACATGGAAGGTGGAAGACTCATTTGTCAGAGGTGGAAACAGTTTATCTGTGAGTTTCAAACCAGGTGGATCAAGAATAAAAAGTGCAGCTGGACGTGGTGGCTCACACCTGTAATCCCAGCACTTTGGGAGGCCAAGTTGGATGGATCACCTGAGGTCAGGAGTTTGAGACCAGCCTGACCAACATGGAGAAACCTCATCTCTACTAAAAATATAAAATTAGCCAGGCATGGTGGTGTATGCCTGTACTCCCAGCCACTCAGAAGAATCGCTTGAACCCAGGAGGCGGGGAGGTTGCAGTGAGCTGAGATAACACCACTGCACTCCAGCCTGGGCGACACAGTAAGACTCTGTTTCAAAAAAAAAAAAAAAAAAAGTTGGACCAAGAATGAAAGGTGCACAAATGCAGCCAGGGATGGAAGCCCCTTCCACCCTGGGCCCTGGAACTGCACAGGCCACCTTCTAAGGTTTCTCTCCTGTCATCCTCCCAAGTCTACACGAATATAAAGAAACACACTAGAAGTCTCTGATGCGATGGGGGCATCTCCAGAAATCCGAAGATTCAGGTTCTGAACCTCTGATCTGGGTGGGGCTGGGGAGCTGCAGTTCCAGAAAGCAAAGGAAGCCTTGGCTGTGATTCAGACCATTTCTTGGTAGTAAGAGTGTAGGGGAAGAAGGATGTGGACCGGGCAGGGAAAGGAATGAATGCGGTCAGGACGGTGGCTGGAGAATGTCTGAGATGGCCACTTGCAGAGAGGAGCAGGCTGGCTGCGTCTCTCACTGTGCCTGGGATGGTCGGTGACAGAGGAAACGGGTACCACCTAAGAGTCAGAGACACCCAATGAAGAAACAAAAGCAGTTTACAGGATGAAAAGTACACAGACACGGACACTCAGAAGAATGTGGCCAAGGGACCGCCACTGTGTACGAACTGAAGACGTTTTCTAAGAATGTGGCCAAGGGACCGCCACTGTGTATGCACTGAAGAGGTTCCCTAAGAACGCGGCCACGGGACTACTGCCATGTACACACTGAAGACGTTCCCTAAGTATGCGGCCAAGGGACCACCGCCATGTACACACTGAAGAAGTTCCTTAACAATGCGCCCAAGGGACCACCACCATGTACACACTTAAGACGTTCCCTAAGAATGCAGCCAAAGGACGGCACTGAAGACTTTCCCTAGGGATGGGGCCAAGGGACCACCACCGTGTACACACTGAAGACATTCCCTAAGCATGTGGTCCAAACGACTGCTGCCACGTACACACTGAAGACTTTCCCTAAGCTTGTGGCTAAGGGACCACCGCCATGTACACACCAAAGAAGTTCCCTAGCAATAAGGCCAAGTGACCGCTGCCGTTGCACATTGAAGACGTTCCCTAAGTATGTGGCTCAGGGACCACCGCCATGTACACACTGAAGACGTTCCCTAAGAATGCCGCTAAAAGACAGCACTGAAGACATTCCCTAGGCACGTGGCTAAGGGGCCTCCGCCATGTACACACTGAAGGCATTCCCTAACAATGAACCCAAGGGACCACCACCATGTACACACCGAAGATGTTCCCTAAGAATGCAGCCAAGGGACAGCACTGAAGACTCGTTCGCTAGGCATGTGGCCAAGGGACCGCACTGAAGACGTCCCCTAAGCATGCGGCCAAGGGACTGCCACCGTGTACACGCTCAAGACATTCCTTAAGAATGTGGATAAGGGACTGCCACCGTGTACACACTGAAGACCTTCCCTAAGCATGTGGCCAAGGGACTGCACTGATGACGTTGCCTAAGGATGCAGCCAAGGGACTGCCACCGTGTACACACGGAAGACATTCACTAAGAATATGACTAAGGGACCGCCACCATGTACCCACTGAAGATGTTCCCTAAGCATATGGCCAAGGGACCCACACCATGTACACACTGAAAACGTTCCCTAAGAATGTGGCCAAGGGACCGCCACCTTGTACATAGTGAAGACGTTCCGAAGGTCCAGCCATAGGCCTGCAAAACATCAGAGGAAAGAATGGTGTGCAGGATCCAGACATCCCACCACTGGGTGTGTACCCAAAGGAAAGGAAATCAGCCCATCAATGGGATACCTGCATCCCCTGTGCCCTGCAGCACTACTCAGGTTCCAAGATATAGAATCAACCCATGTGTCAATCAACAGATGAGTACATCAAGCAAATGTGGCATAGACACACAGTGGAATAGTATGCAGCCATGAAAAAGGAAATCCTGCCATTTGCGCAACATGGATGGGACTGGAAGATACAATGAGAAGTGAAATGAACCAGACACAGAGAGACAAATACTGTATCATCTCATATGTAGAATCTTAAAAAGCTGAAAGCATAAACGCACAGAGTACAATGGTGGTTGCCAGGGAAGAATGCTGAAGTGTTTGTCAAAGAACATAAAATTTCAGTTGAAGGCAGGAGCGCTGTGGCTCATGTCTGGAATCACTGTGCTATGGAAAGCTGAGGAAGGAGGATCACTGGAGGCCAGGAGTTTGAGACAAGCCTGGGTAACGTAATGAAACCCTATCTCTAAACAAACAAACAAAAAAAACTGAAAAAATTAACTGTATATGGCGGCATGCACCTGTAGTCCCAGCTACTTGGGAGGCTGAGGCAGGAGGATCGCTTTAGCCCAGGAATTCAACACCAGCCTGAGCAACATAGCAAGACCCCATCTCTACAAAAAATTTAAAAATTAACCAGGTGTGGTGGTGTGCACCTGTAGTCCCAGCTACCTGGGACGCTGAGGTGGGAGGGTCACCTGAGCCACGAGTTGGAGGCTGCCGAGAGCTATGAACATGATGCTGCACTCCAGCCTGGCTATAGGGTGAGACTGTCTCAAAAAATATATAAATTACATTAAAATTAATTTTTTTCAGTTAGATAAAACAAATAAATTCAAAGTTCTATCACACCACACAGTGATTATAGTTAATAATACATCACATCTTTCAAAATGACTAAAAGTAGATTTTACATATTCTCACCACAAAAAAAAGTAGGTGAGGTGATATAGATTAGAGTTAGAATTATGTGAATATGTAAATTAGCTTGATTGTTAATATGTTAATTAGCTTCAATGTTAATATGTTAATTAGCCTGATTATTAATATGTTAGATAGTGTGATTGTTAATATGGTAACTAGCTTGATTTAATCACTGCATGATGTGTACTTGGATTAAAACATCACGTTGTACCTCATATATGTGTATACAATTACTTTTTTTAACGAAAAATGAATTTTCCAGAAAAATGACTCACATTTCCAGGCAGAAAACAAAACAAGTCCCAGTTTCGAGGACAGCTGTGACATATTTAACAGTGTTTCCTCTTAATTCAACACCGTTTATATGACCGTGACCCAAGGGGCTCCAAGTTGCCAAGGAAAGGATTCCAGTTATGTGCTCAAGGTGTATCCACACTGGGCTGGGCGCGGTCACGCCTGTCATCCCAGCACTTTGGGAGGCCGAGGTGGGTGGATCACCTGAGGTCACGAGTTTGAGAGCAGCCTGACCAATAGGCTGAAACCCCTTCTCTACTAAAAATTCAAAAATTAGCCGGGTGTGGTGGCAGGCACCTGCAATCCCAGCTACTCAGGAGACTGAGGCAGAAGAATTGCTCAATCCCGGGAGATGTTGGCTGCAGTGAGCCGAGATTGAGCCATTGCACTCCAGCCTGGGCAACCAGAGCAAAACTCCATCTCAAAAAAAAAAAAAGACATTCATGTTGAGATTTCTACACTGTGAAAAAAGATCTGCAATAGGGCATCAGGCACCCCAAATATTCCCAATGCTATT
Organism: Pan paniscus; assembly: GCF_029289425.2. Classification (NCBI taxonomy): domain Eukaryota; kingdom Metazoa; phylum Chordata; class Mammalia; order Primates; family Hominidae; genus Pan; species Pan paniscus. The sequence continues at coordinate 44,709,789 of NC_073273.2, read as the reverse complement.
AACCAATCAAATCTACTAGGAAATCGCAATTGCAATGACTCCACAGTTTCCCGGAAAGGCGAACACCACCCAATAGAAAGCATTCACTGTTTTTATGCACACTGTTTCATCCATTTCTCAAAACAACACCATGTAAACTGGATAAACAAAGGGTGGAGCATATACACTATGGAATACTACATACCCATGAAAAAGAATGGGATTGGTTGGGTGTGGTGGCTCACGCCTGTAATCTCAGCACTTTGGGAGGCAGTGGAGGGCGGATTAACTGAGGTCAGAAGTTCAAAACCAGCCTGGCCAACATGGAGAAACCCCGTCTCTACTAAAAATACAAAATTAGCTGGGCGTGGTGGCATGTGTCTGGAATCTCAGCTACTCAGAAGGCTGAGGCAGGACAACTGCTTGAACCCGGGAGCTGGTGGTTGCGGTGAGCCGAGATCACACCATTGCACTCCAGCCTGGGCAACAAAAAGGAAACTGTCTCAAAAAAAAAAAAAAATGGGATGATGCCCTTTGCAGGAACATGCATGGAGGTGGAGGCCATTATCCTTAGCAAACTCACACAGGAACAGAAAACGAAATACCACCTGTTCTCACTGATAAGTGACAGCTAAACATTGGGCACTGGTGGATATAAAGAAGGGAACAGCTGCAGGGGCCTGCTGGAGGGTGGAGGGTGAGACAAATGAGAGGATCCAAAAACTACCTATCAGGTGGTAGTAGGCTTACTACCTGGTTGATGAATTAATCTGTACACTAAACCCCCAGGACATGCACTTTACCCGTGTAATGAACCTGCACACGTGCCCCTGAACCTGAAGGATTAACAAGTAGGCCAGGAGCAGTGATTCATAATCCCAGCACTTTGGGAGGCCATGATGGGTGGATCACTTGAGGCTTGGAGTTCGAGACCACCCTGACCAATATGGTGAAACCGTGTCACTACTAAAAATACAAAATCAGCCGAGCATGGTGGCGCATGCCTATAATCTCAGCTACCTTACAGGCTGAGATGGGAGAATCCTTGGAACCCGGGAGACGGAGGTTGCAGTGAGCCGAGATCATACCATTGCACTCCAGCCTGGGCGACAAGAGTGCAAATCATCTCAAAAAAAATAAATAAAACCCTACATGTGCTGCTATTGGGAACATTTTACTGAATTTTTTTTTAAGTCCTTTAAAATGTTAGGGTAGTGTCTTAGGAAATCAGGGATTTCCAAAGGCAGGACTTCACGTTGCCAACGTGAGTGTGAGAAGGATACCTTCCAGTGTAGAAGGTGCTTGCCTGCTCTGTGCTTCCAGAAATCCCCAGACCTAGTAAGATACCAGGCTCCATCACTGATCAAACAATGGGTACCATGACTTAGTGTCCACTGCAAAGCTCCATGGCACCTAGCTCTAGCCAGTTTGTTCACAGCCGTGATTAAGGTGCCCACAGCATCCTCACCAGCCTCAGGAACGGGGCACCGTCAGCTCGCCACACGGGGTGACCCCAGAAACAAGAGACAGGACTGTAACAGGGACAATGTGTGAGATGCCAAAAACCAGAACAAGAGACAGGAATATTGTAACAGGGACAAAGTCCAGACAACATGGAAGGTGGATGACTGATTTGTCACAGGTGGAAACAGTTTATCTGTGAGTTTAAAACCAGGTGGATCAAGAAAGAAAGGTATAGCCAGGTGCGTGGGCTCACGCCTGTTATCCTAACACTTTCGGAGGCCAAGGCGGATGGATCACCTGAGGTCAGAACTTCGAGACAAGCCTGACCAACATGAAGAACACCTGTCTCTACTAAAAATATAAAATTAGCCGGGCGTGGTGGCACATACCTGTATTCCCAGCTACTCAGGAGACTGAGGCAGAAGAATTGCTCGAACCTGGGAGGCAGGGGTTGCAGTGAGCCGAGATCCCTCCACTGCACTCCAGCCTGGGTGACAGGGTGACAGAGCAAGACTGTCTCAAAAAAAAAAAAAAAAAAAAGAATGAAAGGTGCACAGAGGCAGCCAGGACACAAGCCCCTTCCACCCCGGGCCCGGGAAATGCACAGACCACCTTCTAAGGTTTCTCTCCTGTCATCCTCCCAAGTCTACACGGATATAAAGAAACACACTAGAAGTCTCTGTTGGGATGGGGGCATCTCCAGAAATCCAAAGATTCAGGTTCTGAATCTCTGATCTGGGTGGGGCTGGGGAGGTGCAGTTCCAGAAAGCAAATGAAGCCTTGGCTGTGATTCAGACCATTTCTTGGTATCAAGCGTGTAGGGGAAGAAGGATGCGGACAGGGCAGGAGAAGGAATGAATGCGGTCAGGACGGTGGCTGGAGAATGTCTGGGATGGTGACGTGCAGAGAGGAGCAGGCTGGCTGCGTCTCTCACTGTGCCTGGGATGGGCGGTGACAGAGGAAAGGGATTCCACATGAGAGTCAGAGACACCCAATGAAGTAGCAAAAGCAGCTTACAGGGTGGAAAGGACACAGACACAGACACTCAGAAGAATGTGGCAGGGACACATTCTGGGCAACGGACTGTCACCTTGTACGAACTGAAGACGTTTTCTAAGAATGTGGCCAAGGGATCACACTGAAGACGTTCCCTAAGAATGTGGCCGTGGGACTGCCACTGTGTAGGCACTGAAGACGTTCCCTAAGAATGTGGCCAAGGGACTGCACTAAAGATGTTCTCTAAGCATGCGGCCAAGGGACCACCACGGTGTACACACTGAAGACGATCCCTAAGAATGTGGCCAAGGGACTGCCACGGTGTACACACTGAAGATATTCCCTAAGAATGTGGCCAAGGGACTGCACTAAAGATGTTCTCTAAGCATGCGGCCAAGGGACCACCAGTGTGTACACATTGAAGAGGTCCCTAAGAATGTGGCCAAGAAACAGCACTGAAGACATTCCCTAAGCATGTGGCCCTGGGACATCCACAGTGTACGCACTGAAGACATTCCCTAAGAATGTGGTTGAGGGACCGCACTGAAGACATTCCCTAAGAATGACGCCAGGGGACTGCCACCGTGTACGCGCTGAAGACATTCCCTAAGAATGTGGCCAAGGGACCAACCAGGGCTGTGACTGAAGACATTCCCCAAGCGTGCGGCCAAGGGACCACCATTATGTAGGCCCTGACGACGTTCCCTTAGAATGTGGCCCAGGGACCACCACCATGTACGAAGTGAAGACGCTCCCTAAGAATATGGCCAAGGGACCACCACGGTGTACACACTGAAGACGTTCCCTAAGAATGCGGCCAAGGGATCGATAACCTGTAGACATTGAAGTCGTTTCCTAAGAATGTGGCCAAGGGACTGTTGCCGTGTAGACACTGAAGACTTTCCCTAAGAATGAGGCCAAGGGACCGTTACCGTGTACACAATGAAAACGTTCCCTAAGAAAGAGGCCAACGGACTGCCACTGTGTTCACAGTGAAGACATTCCTAAGCATGGGGCCAAGGGACGGCAGTAAAGATGTTCCCTAAGCATGGGGCCAAGGGACCGCCACTGTATCAGCACTGAAGATGTTCCCTTAGAATGTGGCCAAGGGACCACCACCGTGTATGCACTGAAAACATTCCCTAAGCATGCAGCCAAGGGACCGCACTGAAGACATTCCCTAAGAATGTGGCCAAGGGGCCGGGAACGGTGGCTTACGCCTGTAATCCCAGCACTTTGGGAGGCCGAGGCGGGCGGATCACAAGGTCAGGAGATCCAGACCATCCAGGCTAACACAGTGAAACTCCGTCTCTACTAAATCTACAAAAAAATTAGCCAGGCGTGGTGGCGGGCACCTGTAGTCCCAGCTACTCGGGAGGCTGAGGCAGGAGAGTGGCTTTAACCCGGGAGGCGGAGCTTGCAGTGAGCCGAGATCTCGCCACTGCACTCCAGCCTGGGCGACAGAGTGAGACTCTGTCTCAAAATAAAAAAATTTTAAAAATGCAGCCAAGGGACCGCTGTCGTGTACACACTGAAGACGTTCCTTAAGGTTGTGGCTAAGGGACCACTGCCATGTACGCACTGAAGACGTTCCCTAACAACGCAGCCAAGGCAAGGCACTGAAGACGTTCCCTAGGCATGGGGCCAAGGGATGGCCACCGTGTACACACTGAAGACATTCCCTAGGCATGTAGCCCAAGGGACCACCACCGTGTGCACAATAAAGATGTTCCCTAAGCTTGTGGCTAAGGGACCACAACCATGTACATACTGAAGATGTTCGCTAACAATGCAGCCAAAGGACTGCTGCCCTGTACACACAGAAGACGTTCCCTAAGCATGTGGCCCAAGGGACTCCCACCCTGTGCACACTGAAGATGATCCCTAAGCATGTGGCTATGGGACCACCACCATGTACACACTGAAGACATTCCCTGAGCATGTGGCCCAAGGGACTGCCGCACTGTGCACACTGAAGATGATCCCTAAGCTTGTGGCTAAGGGACTGCCGCCATGTACACACTTAAGACATTCCCTAAGAATGTGGCCAAGGGACCACCACCATGTGCACACTGATGACATTCCCTAAGAATGTGGCCATGTGCACACTGAAGGCATTCCCTAAGCATGTGGATAAGGGACCACCGTGTACACACTGAAGACATTCCGTAAGAATGCGACCAGGGGACCGCCACATGTGCACACCGAAGACATTCCCTAAGAAAACGGCCAAGGGACAGCACTTAAGACGTTCCCTAAGCATGTTGCCCAAGGGACCACTGCCCTGTGCACACTGAAGATGTTCTCTAAGCGTGTGGCTAAGGGACTGCCGCCATGTACACACTGAAGACATTACCTAAGAATGTGGCCAAGGGACCGCCACAGTGTACACACTGAAGACATTCTCAAAGAATGTGGCCAATGGACCACACTGTAGACGTTCCCTAAGCATGCAGAAAAGGGACTGCCACCGTGTACACACTGAAGACATTCCCTAAGAATGTGGCTAAGGGACCACCGCCATGTACACACTGAAGATGTTCCCTAAGTACGTGGCAAAGGGACCGCCGCCATGTACACACTGAAGACGTTCCCTAAGAATGCAGCCAAGAGATGGCAGACGTTTCCTAGGCATGTGGCTAAGGGACCGCCACCGTGTACACACTTAAGACATTCCCTAAGCTTGTGGCCCAAGGGACCACTGCCCTGTGCACATTGAAGACGATCCCTAACCTTGGGCTAAGGGACCGCTGCCATGTACACACTGAAGAGGTTCCCTAAGAATGTGGGTAAGGGACCACGGCCATGTACACACTAAAGATCTTCCCTAAGAATGCGTCCAAGGGACTGCTGCCGTATGCACACTGAAGACGTTCCCTAAGTATGTGGCTAAGGGACGGCAGCCATGTACACACTGAAGATGTTCCCTAAGAATGCAACCAAGGGACTCTCGCACTGTGCACACTGAAGATGATCCCTAAGCTTGTGGCTAAGGGACTGCCGCCATGTACACACTGAAGACATTCCCTAAGAATGTGGCCAAGGGACCGCCACCATGTGCACACTGACGACATTCCATAAGAATGTGGCCGTGTGCACACTGAAGACATTCCCTAAGCACGTGGATAAGGGACCACGTGTACACACTGAAGACATTCCATAAGAATGCGACCAGGGGACCGCCACATGTGCACACTGAAGACATTCCCTAAGAAAACGGCCAAGGGACGGCACTTAAGACGTTCCCTAAGCTTGTGGCCCAAGGGACCACTGCCCTGTGCACACTGAAGATGTTCGCTAAGCATGTGGCTAAGGGACTGCCGCCATGTACACACTGAAGACATTTCCTAAGAATGTGGCCAAGGGACAGCTACAGTGTACACACTGAAGACGTTCTCTAAGAATGTGGCCAATGGACCACACTGTAGATGTTCCCTAAGCATGCAGCAAAGGGACTGCCACCGTGTACACACACTGAAGACATTCCCTAAGAATGTGGCTATGGGACCGTCGCCATGTACACACCGAAGATGTTCCCTAAGCATGTGGCCAAGGGACGGACGCCATGTACACAGTGAAGACATTCACTAAAGTCCAGAAACGGGCCTGCGAAACACCAAAGGAAAGAATGTTGTCCAGGATCCAGTCATCCCACCGCTCGGTGTGTACCCAAAGGAAAGGAAATCAGCCCATCAATGGGATACCTGCACCCCCTGTGCACTGCAGCACTACTAACGGTTTCCAAGATATAGAATCAACCCATGTGCCAATCAACAGATGAGCGTATCAAGCAAATGTGGCATAGACACACAATGGAATAGTATGCAGCCATGAAAAAGGAAATCCTGCCATTTGCAGCAACATGGATGGGACTGGAAGATACAATGTGAAGTGAAATGAACCAGGCACAGAGAGACAAATACTGTATCATCTCATACGTAGAATCTTAAAAAGCTGAATGCATAAACGCAGAGAGTGCAATGGTGGTTGCCAGGGAAGAATGCTGAAGTGTTTGTCAAAGAACATAAAATTTCAGTTGGGAGGCCAGGAGCGGTGGCTTATGTCTGGAATCACAATGCTATGGAAGGCTGAGGAAGGAGGATCACTGGAGGCCAGGAGTTTGAGACAAGCCTGGGCAACATAATGAAACCGCATCTTTAAAAAAAAAAAAAAAAATTTAGCTGGGTATGGTAGCATGCACCTGCAGTCCCAGCTACTTGGGATGCTGAGGCAGGAGGATCGCTTCAGCCCAGGAATTCAAGACCAGCCTGAGCAACATAGCAAGACACCATCTCTACAAAAAATTTAAAAATTAACCAGGTGTGGTGGTGTGCACCTGTAGTCCCAGCTACCTGGGAGGCTGTGGTGGGAGGGTCACCTGAGCCAGGAGTTGGAGGCTGCCATGAGCTATGAACATGATGCTGCACTCCAGCCTGGGTGATAGGGTAAGACTGTCTCAAAAAAAAAAATAAATTACATTAAAATTAAATTTTTCCAGTTAGATTAAAGAAATAAATTCAAAGTTCTACCACACCACACAGTGATTATCATTAATAATAATACATTGCGTCTTTCAAAATGACTAAAAGTAGATTTTACATATTCTCACCACAAAAAAAACTAGGTGAGGTGATATAGGTTAGAGTTAGGGTTATGTGAATATGTTAATTAGCTTGTTAATATGTTAATTAGCTTGAATGTTAATGTGTTTATTAGCTTGATTATTGATATGTTAATTAGGTTAATAATATGGTAACCAGCTTGATTTAATCATTGCACAATGTGTACTCGGATTAAAACATCACGTTGTACCTCATATATATGTATACAATTATTTTCTATAAAATAATTCTATAAAGATAGCTCGCATTTCCAGGCAGAAAGCAAAACAAGTCCCAGTTTCGAGGACAGCTGTGACATATTTAATGGTGTCTCCTCTTAATTCAACAGTTTATATGACCGTGACACAAGGGGCTCCAAGTTTCCAAGGAAAGGATTCCAGTTATGTGCTCAAGGTGTATCCACACTGGGCTGGTCGCGGTGGCTCACGCCTGTCATCCCAGCACTTTGGGAGGCTGAGGCGGGTGGATCACCTGAGGTCAGGAGTTCGAGACCAGCTTTACCAATGTGCTGAAACCCCATCTCTACGAAAAATATAAAAATTAGCTGGCTGTGGTGGCAGACACCTGTAATCCCAGCTACTCAGGAGGCTGAGACAGGAGAATGGCTTGAACCCAGGAGGCGGAGGTTTCTGTGAGCCGAGATCGTGCCATTGCACTCCAGCCTGGGCAACAAGAGTGAAACTCTGTCTTAAAAAAAAAAAAAAAAAAAAAAAAGGAATCCACACTGCAGCGTCGACCAGAAGAGATGACCTTCCAGTGAGCACACGAGGTCCTCTCACAAAGCGGCGAGTGTTCCCAGTTATTACTCGGAGGGCCAGGCCTGCTCAGGAGGGTTGGTGAGATCAGGCTGTCCCCTAACAGACACCATGGCAGGGCTCATCCTCCTGAGTACATGCAAACTGCACTGAGCCGGCTCCCCATAGAACTCCAAAAATAGCCCAGCTGGGAAGAAATGGAACGTTCTGGGGGACACTGATTTTCATACTGAAACTTCCTATCTTTTTAAATTTATTTTGGTTGAGACAGTCGCCCAGGCTATTGCCCAGCCTGGAGTGCAGTGGGATGATCGTAGCTTATGGCAGCCAGCCTCCTTGGGCTCAAGCGATCCTTCAGCCTCAGCCTCCCAAGTAGCTGTGACCACACACGTGTGCCACCACGTCTGGCTTTTTTTTTTTTTTTTTTTTTTAGAGACAGCATCTCTCTCCTTGTTGCACAGGCTGGAGTGCAGTGGTGCTATCACATTTCACTGCAGCCTCCAACTCCCTGGCTCAAGTGATCCTCCCACCTCAGCCTCCTGTGTAACACCTTATGTCCAGCTAATTTTTTTATTGTTACTAGAGACAAGGTCTCAGTATGTTGACCACGCTGGTCTCAAACCCCTGTGTTCAAGTGATCCTACTGACTTAGCCTCCCAAAGTGCAGGTATTACAAGCATGAGCCACCACACCCAGCCTATTTTTATTTTATTTTTGTAGGCACAGGATCTCGCTGTTTGCCCAGGCTGATCTCAAACTCAGGTTCAAAAATCATCCTCCTGCCTCAGCCTCCCAAAGTGCTGGGATGACAGGTGTGAGCCATTGTGCCCGGTCTCATACCATTTTTGTATCATGAAACTTTATTATTCTTTGGATTTCTTTCCCCCAAGAACTTAAACATGTAAGAAGCAAACCAACACCTTTTAAAACCTAAACATAATTCTTAGCTTGTGGATCCAGTTTTGGAAGCAATTTAAATTCTAGAAAGCCTGCAGTAACTGCCTATTTGATACGTTCTCAGAGTTCCTGCCTTTCCAGTTAAACACAAATAAAATAGGAGTCCAGTGACCTCGAACACCCCAGGGTAAGAACGCACAAGCTAAAAGCCAGTTGGAGCCTCAATGTGAAAAGGCAATCATTCCTTCTGCATCAAAACATCTGCACCCACGGGTCCACCCGTCAGCCAAAAGCCACCTCAGCAATGCTACCAAAACAGGGAAAAGAAAGGCTACCCTCTTTCTTTCATGTAAGCCCTCTAAGATAACGCACAACCTATGAGCTCACGTAAATTAGGGCACAAAGAACCCAACTGAAATCCTGGCAGAACAAGCACAACTTCTGCTTAATCGTGAACTCATTTATTTATTTATTTATTTACAGTGTCTCACTCTGTTGCCCAGGCTGCACAACAGTGATGCAATCTCAGCTCACTGCAGCCTCGACTTTCCGGGCTCCAGCAATCCTCCCACCTCAGTCTCCCAAGTAGCTGTGATCACACATGTGTGCCACCATGTTTGGCTAATTTTTATTATTATTATTATTATTTTTAGAGGCAGCATCTCTTGCTTTATTTTCCAGGCTGGAGTGCAGCGGTATGGTCCCAGCTCACTGCAGCCTCCAACTCCCAAGCTCAAGTGATCCTCCCACCTTCGCCTCCTGAGTAGCTGGGACTACAGACATGCGCCTCCATGCCTGGCTAATTTTTTGTATTCTTAGTAGGGATGAGGTTTGGCCATGTTGCCCAGGCTGGTCTCAAACTCCTGGGCTCAAGCGATCCGCCTGCCTCGGCCTCCCAAAGTGCTGGGATCACAGGCATGAGAGCCACTGCACCTGGCCATGCAGCTGTTTTAATAAGCAATTCTGAGAAGACACAAATGCCCCCCTGTTCTTTTGTGATAATATTAACACAGATTACTGAATTCCAGTGACAAAAACCTCACATGTGTTACCTAAAGAAACACAGAGCCCAGAGTGTCCGATCTGAGCTGTTTCTCAAACCAGGACGAATAAGTGGATTCCAATTGGTGCCTCGAGAAAAAAAGGGGAAAAGTGGCAAAAAAAAAAGTAGTTTCAACAAACTCCAGCCGTTATTTTTGGAAGGCCCACTTACCAAGAACAGTGTTTACATTCATAAATTTTTTTTCTGAATTTCTTAATGGTTGGGGGAAAAAAAGAAGTCAACAGAGCAATAATATTTCTTGACACAACATTTAAATAAAATTTAGTGCCCACGAAGTGGGAGTGGAATACACGGAGTCTCGCTCTTGTCGCCCAGGATGGAGTGCAGTGGCACGATCTTAGCTCACTACAACCTCCGCCTCCCTGGTTCACGCGATTCTCCTGCCTCAGCCTCAGTACCTGGGATTACAGGTGCCCACCACCATGCCCAGCTAATGTTTGTATTTTTAGTAGAAATGGGGTTTCACCATGTTGGCCAGGCTGGTCTTGAACTCCTGACCTCAGGCGATCCACCCGCCTCGGCCTCCCAAAGTGCTGGGATGACAGATGTGAGCCACCGCGCCCAGCAATGGATGCTTTTAGACACAACGGCAAAACTAAGTTGTTGAGAGACAGAGAATGCATGGTCCGCAGAGCCAAAAATATTTCCTCTCTGACCCCTTCAAGTTGACACCATCAGGGTCCTCATGCCAAGGACCTCCCGCATCTGACTGCAACACAAAAGGACAGGCAGCCGCAGCTAGGAAGGAGCCCGGCTGCAAAGCCCTGAAACTCGAAAGCTTCCCAGAAGTTGCTCAGAAAGGAATTCATGCAGTTTGAGAAAATCTGGAAGAAATGAGCCAAACCCTGCTGTTTCCGTCGTCTGAAGAAATGAGCAAAACACTGCTGTTCTGCTGCAGACGGTCCTGTGAGAGTTTGCATTCTCTGTCCACCAGGCAGGGGCATGGCGAGTTCATTTTATAAAACTCTCAGGTGAGCCCCACGATTTGACGGAGCAGGAATCACTGGGAAAGGACGGGGCGGCGGGCCTGAGATCACAGTGGGGAAAACAGTAGAACTGCTGCCCAAGCACATCTGAGACTCGAACAAGGCGCAGGAAGATGGTCGGAACAAAAGCAGGAGCTGGCTGCGCCAGGAATCCGGTCTCTGGGCCTCCTCTGCACTCACGAGCAAATAAACGTCACCACCGAGATTTCGGCGCCCCAAAAACAGCCCAACCGGCTCCTTCCCACCAGCTGCCTCTTTACTAAAACATCTGAAACCTTTTTCTCACTTTCCCCAAGCTGTTTTCCTCACCCTTCAGAGGCCTGCTAGGAAAACAGTTCGAAGCAGGCAATTCTGCAAAGTGGGGGGGGGGGGGGGGGGGGGAACAACCATCTCAGAGTTAGGGCTGTACAGCCAGATCCAAGCGTGAAAACAAAACCGAACCGAAAAATGCCACCACTGTGCGGAAGGAGTGCCACACAGGCTGGGGTGAGAACTGTCGAGGTTAGGGAAATGTCTCTGTAAGAAAAAACCTCAAGGCCTAGAATTACTCCTAATGGGAAAAACATGTCCCACTTCAATGAACATCACGATGCAAATGCTTAGTTATGAGGACTGAAAATGAACCCCTTTCAACCCAAAACGTGCAAGAAAGAGAAATTTCGACATTTTAATGATGCCCAAGGACAGGCAGTCAACCAACAGCACTTGGAAAGGGCAAGTCTGGGCAGAGGTGCACATCCCGGCCTTCCTGTGTTTCTTGGGGGCCATTGTTTTCTCAGGAGGGAGGAAAAGAGGGAGGCAGGAAGGAAAGCAGAAAGGGAAGGAGGAAAAAAGGGATGGAAGGAAAAGGAAAGAGGAAGGGAGGGAGGGAGAAAAGGGAGGGAGGGACAGAGGGAGGGAGGAAAGGAAGGAAGGAGGAAGGGAGGGAGACACGGAGGGACAGAGGGAAGGAAGGAGGGAGGGGGGAGAGGGAAGGAGGGAGGGAGGGATGGGGGAAGGAGGGAGGGGAGGAAAGGGAGGCAGAGAGGGAGGGGAGGGAGGGAAGGGAGAGAAGGAAAGAAGGAAAGGGAGGGAAGGAAGGAAAGGGAGGGAGAGAAGGAAAGAAAGGGAAGGGAGGGAGAGAAGGAAGGGAGAGAAGGGACAGAAGGAAGAAAGGAAGGAAGGGAAGGAAAAGGAAGGGAAGGGAGGGAAGGAAGGGAGAGAAGGAGAGAGAAGGATGGGAGGGAAGGAAGGAAGGAAAGAAGGAAGGAAGGAAGGATTGGTTGGCTGAAGAAGAGAGGGAGGGTTGGACGGAAGGAGGAGGGAAGGAAGAGACAATGTGAGAGGAGGTGAGAAAGACAGGAAGAGAGGGGAGATAAGGAGGCTGGGGGGAGAGGGAAGGCGCTGATGCCATCCGGATCCATCCAGGCTGCCTCGTCCATGGGGCCTCCGTTTATACAACTATCCACTAAGTGAAGGAACCGGCAAAAATCTCTGCTCCCGGGGAACACTTTCACCAGCTACCGGCTTTATTCACTCAGAAATTTTGATGCCAAAACACCCGAAAGTACATCATAACTTGAGGATTTACAGACAAGAAAGAGGAGCACAGAACTGACCGTGGGTGCCCTGGAAAAAGTTGCTTGAAACAAGGACCACAACAAAAATAAAAAAAATAATAATAAAAAACCTCCCTCCACTCCCAGGATCAAGGGGTTCAGACAAACTGCAGTCCAGACGGACACGCGGCCGACAAATGAATGAGGAGCTAATGCATTTCTGTGGTTTATTGAACAACAGTCCAACTTGAAAGCATTAAATAAGAGGCAACCGTTCAGGAGGGGAACAATGGCTTAAAAATAAAAATGAAGACAGAGCCGGAACAGTTCACATTTTTCACGTGAGTGACGAAAAGCAAAGGATTGTTAGAGATGTAAAGAGAACGCTGGCAATGCTACAGAATGGAGCCCACGGAGGCGTGGGCTGCCCTGCGTCCCCGGCCTCGGGGCAGAACAGAGAGCAACCCCAAAGCCTGCCCCACTGTGTCCCTTCCAGCTGCCCTTCTGCTGAGAACACCCGGAGCTGAGGGTTCCAAGTTCACAGCCGAACCGCTTCCCTTAAAAAGAAAGCAAAGGTTACGTGGATTATCTCCCGTGCTTCCTTTTCTGCAGACTTACACCGACTCAGGACGTAAGGATAAAATTCTGTGCTGCTTGCAGCCCTGAGAAGTCAGCAGCCGTGGAATGCAGGTAGTTCCTTTGCCCTCTGACACCCAGAGTTCTTGGGGTCTCGGGAGAACATTGCCTGGAGCTGGGTGGGGTCATCCCTCCTCGACACTGTCCTCCCCAGCCCAGCTTGTCTTCACGGAGGCAGAGAACCCGCTGCACGTAGAATCCAAGCAATATGCTAAGCCTCGTGAAGTATTTTTCCTCCAGTTAAAAAGCAGTTCTACATGTTGGAAAACGTCTTTCTGTTTCCCTGAATGACTGAAAGCAACTCGCAGGAATCCAGCCACGGAAAACCCCTCCGGGGGCAATATTTTAAAATTCATTTCCCCTGTGGTATTGAGTTTAAAAGAGAAGAATCAAGAGTCCTTTCCGGTAATCAAATCAAAAACACCTTATGTGGAAAAGCTGGCCGCACGGGGGAACTGGACTTTTAGGGCTGAGACACCGAAGACATAACCTCCGGACCGGTGAGCCACCCACTTTTGTTTTGTTTTGAGACGGAGTCTCACTCTGTCCTCCAGGCTGGAGTGCAGTGGCGTAGTCTTGGCTCACTGCAACCTCCACCTCCTGGGCTCAAGCGATTCTTCCGCCTCAGCCTCCCGAGTAGCTGGGATTACAGGCGCGTGCCACCGCACCTGGCTAGTTTTTTGTATTTTTAGTAGACACGAGGTTTCACCATGTTGGTTGGCCAGGCTGGTCTCGAACTCCCGACCTCAGCGTGAGCCACCACGCCCGGCCACTGCCCAGTTTTAAGGAGCAACTCTGCAAAGTGAAATTTCGGCAGGCAGCAGGAAGCAGGCTCTCTGGCAGCAACCTGTCGAAAATACAACACATTCCACGCTTTTTTTTGTTGTTTGCTTTTTGTTAAGTGTCTGCATTTTTGTACTCATCTGTCACATTTTTAACCGAACATTAGAAAAAAAGGGTCTCTCTTTCTAAGAAGGGCATTTTGGCTAAAAGGTCTCTTCCCCATTTCTCAGAAGCAAGAGGTCCCTGCTTGCACGAGAATGTAAACATGAATTCAGTGATCTGGACCTCGCAGAAGTCACACATGATGATCGGGAAAGGCTCCTTCGACGCCACCCAGAATGTTCCTGCGTTTCTTCTAAACCCTCCCAGGGAGAACTCGAATCAGACATGGTGGAGGTCTTAAGTATCTGTGAAGGAAGGAACAGCTCCTCTAGGCTCTGCTGCACGCAATTCCCGAGCAGAAGCGTTGGCAATTCCCAAGCAGAAGTCGTCAGGGCCCCGGGAATAGGGGAGGAAAGGAAACCCACTCAAAGCCACCTCTCTTGTGTCTTCTTTTTTCTTTTTGAGAGAGTCTCGCTCTTGTCGCCCGGGCTGGAGTACAGTGCAGCGATCTCAGCTTACTGCAACCTGCACCTCCCAGGTTCAAGCGATTCTCTGGCCTCAGCCTCCAGAAGCTGGGATTACAGGCACATGCCATCAGGCCTGGCTAATGTTTGTATTTTTAGTAGAGACGGGGTTTCGCCATGTTGGCCAGGCTGGTCTCGATGTCCTGACCTCAGCTGATCTGCCCACCTCGGCCTCCCAAAGTGCTGCGATTATAGACAGGAGCCACCGCACCCGACCCTCTCTCACTTCTCGAATCTCTTTCCTTTTTCCGCCTTCTAGGTGTCAAAGACAGTGGATGGTCTCTGAGGTTCAAAACCAAGCTGACCGGGTAAGTATTTACAGCAAAGCATCCAATGGGCTGCTGCGGGGATGACTTGTAAGACAACACGCTTCCTCGCTACAGGAAGCTGCTGTCCCTAATGCCAAAGAAACCGCCGCTGACGCCATCCCCCAAGGAGAACACCTGCTCCTGGTCCAGGCCCCACTCCCCCTCGTCCTGGTCCTCGGGTTCCGCCTCCGCCCCACTCCGGGCGTTCTCATACAGAAACACCTGCTCGTCCACGTGCGCGGGAGCCAGCCGGTTCCTCTTGGCGCTGACCACGTTGGCGGCGGAACCGAAGAGACGCTCGGGGGCGACGCGCGTGGCCGTCACGCACCAGTACTTCTGCAGCACCTTGGGCAGCAGGGGGAAGAGGGCCAGGCGGTCTGACCACCACTTGAGGGGGTCTTCGTTGAGGCCAAGCACCTTCTGGGACTTGAAGTTGCTCAGCTCCTCCACCACCTGGGCGTGCCACTCCTCCTGGTCCTCCACACCGCCCGTCTGGCAGAAGATCTCGGCCAGCATGTTGTTGATGACGCTGGCGGGCGGCGGCGTGGACGTCCGCAGGAGCTTCTTGACGGGAGGCTCCTCGGGCACCGGGAAGATCTTATCCTCTGCCGGCCGGTAGCCACCGTCTTTGACCTTGTCCAGCAGGCCCTTGGCCTCTTCCACCACGCGGTTCTCCACCTGCTGCCGCTCGAAGGCGGAGAGGAAGGGCAGCCTCTTGTAGCGGGGGTCCAGGAAGGTGGCCACGTTGAGAAACATGTCGATCTCGGGCGTCTCCTGGTAGGTCTTGGAAAGCTCCTTGGCGATGACCTCCTTGGCCATGCTGAGCTCCTTGGAGTCGGTCTCCTTGATGTTGAGCGTGGTGTTCAGGAGCATGTGCAGCAGCGGCTTCACCATGCTGATGGTGGGGTACCTGGAGGCCGACAGCATCTCGGCCACCTGCTTGAAGGGCTGCAGGAGCTCCACCAGCCCCTCGATGGTGGCCCACTCGCCGGCCTCCAGCATGAGGTGGTGGTTGTTGCTGTCCTCCACCAAGACCCCGGCGATGACGAACTGCTGCTCCTTGAGGCGCTGCAGCATGGCCAGCGTGCTCCCCCACCAGGAGACGCGGTTGCTCACCAGCATGCAGTGGGCCACGTTCTGCTGCTTCTGCTTCTCATAGAGCATGTACATGGCCACGGCAGACTGCTGGAAGTACTCCACCAGTTTGCGGCAGCGCGACAGCAGCGCCCCCAGCTTCGGGAGCTGGAAGGCCTGCTGGATGCCGGCATTGAAGGTGTGGCCCAGGCAGGGCATGTGCACTGCGACGTCCAGCAGGGAGCACGCCTTCACGATGTCCTTGCCGTAGTTGGTGGTGGCCCCGAAGACCTTGGCGCTGATGCCCCACTCGATGAAGACCTCATAGAGCACCCGCGTGATGGTCTCCGCCGTGTTCTCTTCGGGCACCTCAAAGGTCTTCAGGCAGCGGGAGCCCATGGACAGGCAGTTGGGGGCGCCCAGGCCCAGGAAGTGGGCGGCCAGCGTGACGTAGGCGCGGTTCTGATTCTCACTCCTCCACATGTCGGTGGAGATGCCACACCAGGTGGCCTCGGCCAGCTCCTTCAGGATCACCTCCCGGACGGCCCCGTACTTCTCAGGGATGGCCTTGGTAGAGATGTACTTCCGGCTGGGCAGCTCATACCGGGGGTCGGCCGTCTTCAGCAGCACCTTGAAGGTGGGCTCGTCCACGATGGAGGCCGGGTACAGCCCCTCGCAGATGAGGCCCAGCACGGCGGCCGTCAGCTCCTGCTGCTTCTTGCTGTCGTAGCCGTGGCCGGCCTTGACGGCCAGCGCGTCCTGCCCGGGCTGCTGGGACGACTCGGGCTTCAGCTTGGAGAAGGCGGTGGCGAAGGCCTCACGCATCTGCTCCGTGTTGCTCTTGACGAACTCGCAGAATTCCTCGGGGTGGTTCTTCTCCAGGTGGTAGGACAGGTTGGAGGTGTTTCCGGAGTAGGCGATCTGGGCCATGCAGATGCGGCAGTAGATTTTCTTCCACTGCAGGATGCATCCCTCGGCGTTGGTGTCGAAGCCGAAATACTTCCACACCTTGCTCTTGGCGCGGGGGTGGGCCACCAGCTTCAGGTCTGTCTGGGAGCTCTCCAGGCTTTTATTCTCCATTGCTTCTCCACCGGAGCCTGCCTGCTGGACGGCTGCTCACGCGTGGGGACCTGCTGAGAAGGGCCAAGACAAACACAGCATGAGAAGGGACCCAGGCGCGCACAGGAGCCCTGCCGGGGAGACAGACAGGGTGCCGGGGCAGCTCCGCTTTCAACCAAAGGGCCCTGGGGCCGGACGGCTGGACCTTCCTTGCGGGTCACTTTTGCAGAGTGGAGGAGGGAACCTAGTGCAGGAATACGCTCTTTCTTCCACGTTAATCCGACTGCAGCGATGCCGCACGTGTCAACATACAGGTTTGCGAGTGAGCACGGCATTTTTGCAGGGCTGTACCTGACAAGTGCCTTTCGTTTTTTTTTTTTTTTGAGACAGAGTTTCGCTCTGTCACCCAGGCTGCAGTGCAATGGCGTGATCTCAGCTCACTGCAACCTCCGCCTCCCGGGTTCAAGTGATCTTCCTGCCTCAGCTTCCTCAGTAGCTGGGATCACAGGCACCTGCCATCACACCTGGCTAATTTTTGTATTTTTAGTAGAGACAGGGTTTCACCATGTTGGTCAGGCTGGTCTCGAACTCCTGACTTCAGGTGATCCACCCGCCTTGGCCTCCCAAAGTGCTGGGATGACAGGCGTGAGTCACCGCGCCCGGCCTGACAATGCCTCTGTCATCGCAGGGGCTTGCTGTTCCTGTCCTAAGAGCTTTCCCAAGCACCTGCCACGTGGGAAAGCCGCGTAGATCTTTTCTGGGGATGAAGCCTACATAGAAGAATCCACAAGTGGTCAGGCAGACTCCCCACTGCCAACCATCACAGCAGGACTCTCTGAATGCCACCTGAGCTTCATTCACTGCATTAAAGAAGCCAAACAGGACCTCCAGCTGACTAAAGCTGGCTTTCCTATGGCTAAGAGGCACTGCACACTCTTCTCAAACTTTATGGTTTAAAATGAAGCCATGTGGAACGTCACAGGTGCATCCGTGATCTGTAAGCACGTCTGAAGAAGCATGGATTTCTCAATCCCTGGAACTTCTCAAAATGCCCATTGTGTCCAGTCACACCTGTGGGCAGAAAGGCCCAGCTGGGCAAATATCACACACCTGTGCAAACATCGGGCACTCGGTGTGGAGGCTTAGATGACCCAGAAGCCAGTCCCCAGGGTTCCTGTTGAGGTTGAATGCTCACACATACAGGCCCTTCCAGCTGCCACTCAGGAGGCCACCTCTGTGACTGGGTTGCCCAAAATGACAGCTGGGCTTTGTTAAAAGGTGTAATTGTGTCTGCAAGTGTCCAGTACAGTGCTCAGGAGGGTAAATAACAAAATGCACCACCCAGGCACGTTCAGAGTGTTGGGATACAGTCAGTGCAAGGAGGCGTATTTCAATGATGACTATAGTGCGTTGAAAAGCGCCCTCCCCTACCAAAGAAAATCTGTATCCACCTGGTACTTGTGTATGGGACCTTGTTTCGAAAAAAGGGTCTTTGCAGATGTATTAATAATGAAGGTAAGGATCTTTAGATGAGATTATTCTCAATTGAGGTGGTCCTAAATGCAGTGACCAGTGTCCTTAATAGAAGACAGATGAGGAGACACAGACACAGAGGAGAAGACCACATGGAGACAGAGGCAGAGACTGGAGTGATGCGGCCACAAACCCAGAACGCCTGGAGACCCCAGGAGCTGGGAGAGGCAGGAAGGATCCTCCCCTAGAGCCTCCACAATGAACTGGATAAAATCATGGTGGATTGAACAGTGGCCCGCAGAAAGATCTGTCCACAGCCTAAAGCCCAGGATGTGGAATGAGATCTTACTTGGTTATTAGAAATTTTGTAGATCTCATGAGTTAAGGATCTGGAGATGAGATCATCGGGATTTGAGTGAGCCCTAAATGCAGTGACAGATGTCCTTATAAAAGACAGAAGAGGAGACACAGACACAGAGAAGGCCACATGGAGACAGAGGCAGAGACTAGAGTGATGATGTGGCTGGCCCGAAGCCCAGGGACGCCAGGAGCCCCCAGGAGCTGGGAGAGGCAGGAAGCACCCTCCGCGTAAGCCTCCGGAGGGAGCACAGCCCTGAGACACTTTGATTACAGACTTCTGGCCTCCAGAACTGGGAGAGAATAAGCTATGGTTTTAAGCCCTCCGGTTTCTGGTACTTTATTAAAGCAAGGTATTCTGAAGGTTAATTTTGCCTGAAATAATGAGTGGAGGTCTTAGAAAGGCCCCCCGTCTTCACGGGCAGTCGCGGCCTGCGTTGCTGGCTTTCCGTCAACGGTGCCTGCCCAGTGCTTTTTAGGGAGACGCCGCCACGTGCCGGGTGAGCTGGGCATTGCCAGAGCCCAGCAGTGCCACTTCCCAAGACTGGGGTGCAAGGATGGGGGTCCCGTGACCAATGCCAGCACCCCGGTTTGTTCTAAGGTGCTGAGAGAATGAATAACACGACCAGGACTTCCAGAAAACGAGGAACCCCCAAACTGCATCTTCTGCAGCCGAGTTAGAGTGGGGACCCTGGATTACACAGTCAACGGAGGGGCAAAAGAATCTCAAGAGGCCTCCTAAGTCCGACCTGAGTGACAGGACACAGCTGTATCAGATCCTCCATCATCATCATCATCATCATATTATTATTATTTGGCTGAAACAGGTTTTGGTACTTGGGAGGAAAAGGTTTACATTCCATTATTATTATTTGTGCTATTGGGCTGAAAGAGGTCCCAGTCCTCAAACAAAAGTTTAAATTCTATTTATTATTATTATTACTATTATTATGTGGCTGAAAGCGGTTCTGGAACCTGAAGGAAAGGTTTCAATTCCATTATTATTATTATTTTTATTATTATGAAGATTAGGCTGGAAGAGGTCCCAGTACCAGTAACAAAGGTTTATATTCTAATTATTATTGTTACGGTTCTTATTATTATTAGGCTGAAAAAGGTCTCAGTACCTGTAGCAAAGATTTTTATGCTGGCGCCAGGCACGGCGGCTCACGCCTGTACTCTCAGCACTTTGGGAGGCCAAGGTGGGTGGATCACCTGAGGTCAGGAGTTTGAGACCACCCTGGACAACATGGTGAAACCCCTCCTCTACTAAAAATACAAAATTAGCCGGGCGTGGTGGTGGCACACACCTGTAGTCCCAGCTACTCGGGAGGCTGAGGCACGAGAATCGTTTGAACCCGGGAAGCAGAGGTTGCGGTGAGCCGAGATGGCGCCATTGCACTCTAGCCTGGGCAACAAGCGCAAAACTCCGTCTCAAAGAAAGAAGAAAACAAAAAAAAAGATATATATGCTATTATTACTATTATTTTTAGGCTGGAAGAGGTCCCGATACCTGGAAGAAAAGTTTGTACTCGGTTATTATTATCTGTCTGAAAGAGGTCCTGAAAGCTGGAGCAAACATCCATATTCCATTATTATTATTATTATTATTATTATTATTGTGATTGTTTGACTGAAAGAAGTCCCAGTGCCTGGGGCCAAGGTTTATATTCTATTATCATTGCTGTTATTATTATTTGGCTGAAACAGGTCCTGGTACCTGTAGCAATGGCTTATATTATTATATTATTATTATTATTATTATTATTATTATTAGGCTGGAAGAGGTCTCGACACCTGGAACAAAAATTTTCATTCTATCATTATTATTATTATTAGGCTGAAAGAGGTTCTAGAACCTGGAGCAAAGGTTTTTATTCTATTATTATTACTTTTGTTATTAGGCTGAAAGAGGTCCCAGTAACAGAACAAAAGTTTATATTCTATTTTATTACTATTTGGCTGAAAAAGGTGCCAGGACCTGTAGTAAAGGTTTATATTCTATGATTATTATTAGGCTGAAAGAAGTCCGGGTACCTGGAACAAAAGTTTATATTTTATTATTATTATTTAGCTGAAAAAGGTTCTGGCACTTCAGTCAAAGGTTTATGTTCTATTATTATCATTATTATTATTATTTGGCTCACAGGTGTCCCAGTACCTGGACCAAAGGTGTGTTTTCTATTAATACTATTCTTATTATTACTATTTGGCTGAAAAAAGGTTCTGGTACCTAGAGCCAAGTTTTATATTCCACTATTATTATTATTTGGTTGAAAGAGGTCCCAGTACCTAGAAGAAAAGTTGATATTCTATTATGATTATAATTATTATTACTGTCATTATTGTTGGTCTGAAACAGGTCCTAGTACCGTGAACAAAGGCTTATATTCTATTATTATTCTTATTTGGCTGAAAGAGCTCCCAGGACCTGGAGCAAAGGTTTATATTCTATCATTATTATCATTATTACTACTGTTATTATTATTACTGGGCTGAAAGAGGTCACAGTACCCTGAACAAAGGTTTATATTCTATTGTCATTATTATTATTATTGTTATTATTTGGCTGAAAGACGTTCCAGGAGATGAAGCAAAGGTTTATATTCTATCATTATTATCATTATTACTATTATTATTATCATCATTACTGGGCTGAAAGAAGTCACAGTACCCTGAACAAAGGTTTATATTCTATTATCATTAATATTATTATTATTATTTGGCTGAAAGACGTTCCAGGACGTGAAGTAAAGGTTTATGTTTTATCATTATTATCATTATTCCTATTGTTGTTATTATTATTGGGCTGAAAGACGCCCCAGTACCATGAACAAAGGTTTATATTCTATTATTATTAATATTATTGTTATTATTTAGGTGAACAAAGGTTTGTATTCTATTATGATGATCATCATTATTTGGCTGAAACAGGTCTAGCACCTGGAGCGAAGTTTTGTACTAAGAGCCAAAATTCCCAAACCCCTAACCAAGTGACTCCTGGAAGGAGAAACAAGAAGCTCCCTCCCAGGTCTCCTGCTGTCAGAATTCCATGGGACTCCCAGGTAAAGAACCATCCACACAGTAGGTGGGTTCCACCTGAACCCACGTAACAGCCACAGCAGAGCTGGCCTTCTGCAGTGAGCACCCTCCTTCCTCCTTCCTCGTTCCTCCTCCCTTGCAGCGCTTCCGTGCGCACAAGGCCACGAATAAAGGTTGCTGCAAACCAGCCTCTCACTGCCTCATTCTTCAAGACTGGTGCAGCATCCCCAGTGCTGGGGGGGGGGGCGGGGTTTGGGGGGGACACTCCCCAAAACGCTCTCAGGGGGCCGGCGATTTCACGTTTCCAACTGCACATCCATGAGAGGCCAGTCGATGTGCCTCACATGACTCTTACCAGAACGACACGTCGCAAGAGACCAGTGTGAAGAAGCAGAGGAAGGAGCCAGCCGCCATCCGTCCCTTTATGGATGAGGCTGACAAAACCCTAAAACTCAGCCACTCTTCTCCCTAGGTTTTTGTTATTTTGGAAATGACAATCATTTTTCTTTTAAAAAACATACAGCACATGGCCAAAGGGTACCAAGTTTCTGTTCGACAGGAGGAATCCGTTTCAGTGACCTACTGCACAGCGTGGTGGCGATAGTTAATAGTGTATTACATATTTCAAAATAGCTAAAAGAGGTCTTTATTTTTGTTTTTGGTTTTTTTGTTTTTTTTTTTGAGACGGAGTCTCGCCCTGTTGCCCAGGCTTGAGTGCAGTGGCGCAATCTTGGCTGACTGCAACCTCCACCTCCCAGGTTCACACCATTCTCCTGCCTCAGCCTCCCAAGTAGCTGGGACTACAGGCGCACACTGCCACACCCAGCTAATTTTTTGTATTTTAGTAGAGATGGGGTTCCACTGTATTGCCGAGACTGGTCTCAAACTCCTGAGCTCAGGCAATCCACCTGCCTCAGCCTCCCAAAGTGCTGGGATTATAGGCATGAGCCACCGCACCCGGCCCGCCAATAGAGATTTTAAATGTCTTGCGTGCAGTGTATACTGTTCGGGTGATGGGTGCACCAGAATCTCACAAATCACCACTAAAAAACTTACTCATGGAATCAAACACCACCTGTTCCCCAATAACCTATGGAAATAAAAAACAAAAATAGCTAAAAGAGATTTTAAATGTTCCCACCGCAAAGGAAAAATAGCGGGTGATAGATATTAGTTTGATTTAATTATTCCACAATGCAAACATACAGCAAAGCATCACACTGTGCCCCATAAGTGTACACATTTATATATTTATATAAAAATATCAATTGTTTTTATTTACATCTAAATTATATAAATATAACTTATTTGTATTTTATATTTATAGAAAAGTATAAATTATTCTAAAAATATATATATTTAATAAAAATAAAATATAAAAACAATAAATATATTACATACATTTTTGGTAGTAACATGTAATTGGCCTGTTACCATTACTTTTAAATAAATTGTTAAATATGTTTTAAATTTCTGTTTTAATGTCTAACAGGATGACTTATTGACTGTTATAATCCACAAAAACAAAAACTGTCTGGGGTCCTCATTTTTTTGAAAGGGATTCTATGATCAAGAAATTGGAGGCCGGGGGCAGGGGCTCACCCCTGTAATCCCAGCAATTTGGGATGCCAAGGTGGACTGTCACCTGAGGTCAGGAGTTCGAGACCAGCCTGACCAACATGGAGAAACCCCATCTCTACTAAAAATACAAAATGAGCCAGGCATGATGGCACATGCCTGTAATCCCAGCTACTCGGGAGGCTGAGGCAGGAGAATCGCTTGAACCTGGGAGGCAGAGGTTGTGGTGAGCTGAGATCACGCCATTGCACTCCAGCCTGGGAAACAAAAGCGAAACTTGGTCTCAAAAAAAAAAAAAAAAAGAAAAGAAGAAGAAGTTGGAAAACTGCTGCTGTTTTACTTCTACCTGATTTCTAATAGCCACTGTTCACTACTCATAAAACCAACAAGAATTAACTTTCCCTTTACAGGTTAAAAAAAAAATAGTTTGAAAAGTAGGACTTCTATAAATAGCTTTGTAAGTGGGCCAGTTGGCATATTTTTTGTAAATACTCACTCCTGTGGTACAGCATTTACGAATCCATTTTGCATCCCAGAAAGTGAAGGAATATTCTGTGGCCTATTATTTACAATAGAACTTTTAAGAAAAATTCTGTGGCAGTATTGGAACTGGACTTGACTACAGGTACCATCAATTTTCTCTCCTTTGCAAAACTCATGGATGCATCAGAGAAAATGTAATTTCTAAACAGATCACCCTGTTATTAATACCGGTGGGTAGAGACTTTCTTTACTCAATATGATCATTTTCAACAGATTTCAGGCCATATCAGTGTTCAAGTTTTGATGCCATATTAGGATATTAAATGCACTGATTAAATCATCTATTTTAAAATCCAACCAACAGATACAACTTACTGAATGGGCCGCATGGATATAGTCTTAAGAACACAGAGACAGACCCTCTTATGGGAATTCTCAATTTGCTTCTAAAGCCCCTCTGTAAAGGCATGACCAACATCTATGATTAATTTGTAATTATCTTGTTTTTCCATGATGAACTGTAAGAAGACACCATTTAGGAGTGGATTCCAGCCACAATTTCTTCCTTCTCATACCATGTAAGTCAACTCATGTGGAAGGTGTAACCCAGGCATTTCCTTTGTACGATACCTAAGAAGAACACGCTCCATTTGGAAGTTCTAAGAAAAAACTGCCCTTGCTTCCAATCTGCAGTGGGGAAATTGGCCCTCTTGGTTATTCAAACAGCTTAGCTCAAATGCCCTGGACAAAGTTCAATGTTTCCTCATCAACAGCGAAGGCCTACCAGAGAGAAGCAAATAAAAAATGCCGTTTAGGAAGCTGGCCACCAGCAGACCAAGGACAACAGCATTCCTCCACTGGTATCGAAAATTATTTTTAATCCATACATAGGAAGGGGCTCGATGAGGGCAAGCCACTTAAGTTAATCTTTAGAGAAGGCCATTCTGTTTCGATACACACCCGGGTACAGATTCGCTTGGCAGACACGTGACTTGACCAGAAGCTCGTCCTCTTTAACAACCTTCTGTTGTTATTTAATCAGTAAATGGGAAAAAAAAAGATTCCAGCCCTCCTTTCTAATGCACAAAGAGCAAGTTTTTCAAAGGCCAGCATTTTGGTGAGCTGCTGCGGGAACCCCGGCCTCTTCTGCCCGGGCCCACACAGGCCCTTAAGGAGGTTTAAGGGGACCTTTCTGTAAGCAAAACTGCCCGGATAAACATAATCTTCTGCGAGACTCCACACAATTGTTCGGCAGCTGTAAACTGTTCACCTTGCAACTGATTACTTACTTCAAACAAACATGCTCTCCTGCCCTCCGAAAGCCTGACTACAGTTCCCTTTACTCTCCTTCTCCTATGCACTTGTAATTATGCTAAGTGGGTTTAAAAAAAAATACTGAAGGCCAGTTTGGCAGAAAAAGAAAAGCTTAGCTCACAGAAAACTCAAAGCTCTTTTTCTCTGGCTAGAGGCGGGAGAGAGAGGCTCACTTTAAAACATCCACTCCAGGCACGCTTCTCAAAGGGTGGCGCTGGGACCCCTGGGGTTCCTTCAGTGGGTGCAGAGTGGAAGTCAAAAGTCATTTCACAATAAGGCACCCAAGCACTTCGCCTGGCTGACTCCCAGTCTCCCAGAGGCGTGCAGTAGTGTCTTCCAGAGGCCTCCTGACATGCCATGAAACTGTCTACAGAGGCAGAAATAACAGCTCTCTTCTTAGGCTGGACATTTAAGACATTCAGGGCAACGTACACCACCCCCCGCACCACACTGACCCTCTGAACGCTCTGTTTTGGAAAACTGTTATTTTTGAAACAAAGTATCATTTAACCTAACATGGAATTAACATTCCCTTTATTCCAGTTCACAAATAATTGTTTACAGGTTTCTAGGTTTAAATTGAGAATATGGGCCGGGCACAGTGGCGCTCTGTCTGTAATCCCAGCAGTTTGGGAGGCCCAGACTGGAGGATTGCTGCAGGCCAGGGGTTCAAGACCAGCCTGGGCAACATGGTGAGATGCCATCTCTACAAAAAATTTAAAACATTAGCCAGGCGTGGTGGCTCACGCCTGTAAACCCAGCACTTTGGGGGACCCAGGTAGGAGGATTGCTTCGGCCCATGAGTTTCAGACCAGCCTGGGCAACGTAGCAAGACCCTATTGCTACCAAAAAAAATTAAAACATTAGACAGGTGTGGTGGCTCACACCTGTAATCCCAACAGTTTGGGAGGCAAAGGAAGGAAGATCGCTTGAGCCCAGGAGTTCGAGACCAGCCTGTGCAACATAGCAAGACCCCGTCTACAAAAATTTAAAACATTAGTCGGATGCAGTAGCTGGTGCCTGTAATGCCAGCACTTTGGGAGGCTGAGGCAGGAGGACTGCTTGAGCCCAGGAGTTCGAGAGTAGCCTGGGCAACAGAGCAAGACTTCATCTCTACTTCCTATTACAAATAATAATAATAATAATAAATTCTGAACCTGCAAATCTATGAATAGAAGTTATCTGCATACACAAAACACAGTGGCGGTCGTCACTGATGAGTTCAGACAGTAAACGAGTCCTGCAAAGTTGGAGATCTGTGACTCAGAGATGTTTACAAAGGCCAAGGAAACAAAGTTGCCACTTAACGGGCCTGCCCTCCCCACCAGACCTCCGTGGCTCCCCAGTGCCCGAGAAGCCGCCTGTGGGCCCCCTCTGGAGACGTCCTCCGGAGAAGGGCCCATCCTCACTTACCCTGGGGTGGGTAGGGGTCGAGGTCCCTGGGACGCCCGCTCCTCCCCTCCGGGGCCTGGCGGGGGCGCGCGGTCCCTGGCCGACCGCAGGCGGCAGGCAGAGCCGCCTGATGTCTTGGGCGCGGGGCGTGCGAGCCCCCGGGTCCCCGGCCACGGCCCGGAGGTGTCAGGGTGCGCGGGGGGGGCGGTTGCACGGGGGCTGCTCGGTTGGAGCCCGACCCGGGACAGGCGGGGAGGCCACACGCGCGGGGAGGGAAGGGTCGGGCCGGGTCGGGCCGGGCCAGGCGCGCAGAAGAGCCGGCGGGGACGGGAAGCGCGGGGCGGGGAGGTCCCAGGCGCGCACGCCCCCCCCCACCCCCACCCCCGGCCACACCTCGACCCCCGCCCAGCCCCACTTCCGGGAGCGCCACCGCCTCGCCAAGGTCACGCGGAGCCCCCGCGCCCCCGCCCCCGAGCCAGCCCGCGCCCACCCGGGTCCCCGGAGCCCTGACCCCTGCCCCGCCCCGCTGACCTGGCTCCAGGAAGCCCCCGCGGCAGCGCCGCAGCAGCTGCGCCAGGATCACCGCGGCGCCTACCGCGTAGACCCGCAGGGCCGCCCGCGCCGCAGACAATGGCGACATGGCTGCCCCGGCCGCGCCGCCGCCGCTTCCGCGCCGCCCGCGGGACTCTGCGCCCGCCCGCCCGGACGGACGGCGGAAACGCGCGCGCCCCGGACCGCCCCCTGCCCGCCCCGAACCGCCCCGGCCTGCGGGGAACCCCCAACCCCAGACCCCGCCCGGGCCCTCTGGGATCCCGCACCGCCTGCAGGACTGGGGACCCCGAGCGGACAACCGACCCCAGCCAGGACATCCCCCCGAGGACCACAGACTCCAGCCAGGAACCCCCCCTGCAAGAACCATAGACTTCAGCCAGGACCGCCCCCCCAGGACCACAGACCCCAGCCAAGACCCCCCGTCTGAACCACAGACCCCAGCCAGAACGCCACCCCAGGACCACTGACCCCAGCCAGGACGCCCCCAGGACCACTGACCCCAGTCAGGACCCCCCCTTCAGGACCACAGACCCCAGCAGGGACCCCCCACACACACCCCCAGCCAGGACCACAGACCCCAGCCAGGAATCCCCCCCAGGACCACAGACCCCAGCCAGCAATCCCCCCCAGGACCACAGACCCCAGCAGGGACCCTCCACACCTCCTCCAGGACCACAGACCCCAGCCAGCACCCTTCCCCCTCCCCGCAGGACTGCAGACCCCAGCAGGGATCCCCACCACCACAAGACCAACAACCCCAGCCAGGACGCCCCCAGGACTACAGACCCCAGCCAGCACCCAACTCAGATCCATAGACTCCTCCCAAGAACACCCCCCAGGACCCCAGACCCCTGCTGGGACCCCCAAGACCACAGACCCCCCCACTGGGGCACGCCCAGACACCCCACCAAGAACCCCACCAGGACCACAGACCTCCACCAGGACTCCCCAGTACCACAGATCCTCCCAGGGCCCCCCAGGACCACAGACCTCCACTGGGACCCCCACCACCAGGACCCCTCTCCAGGATCACAGACCCCTACTGGGACCCCCTTCTAGGACCTCCACCTCCATCAGAACCACCCCCCGGACCACAGGCCCCAGCCAGCACCCCACAAGACCACAGACCCCTGCCAGGACGCCCCCCAGGACTACAGACCCCAGCTGGGACTGCCTCTCCAAGACCCCACACTCCAGCCAAAACCATGGAACCCCATTCAGGCCCCAGCCAGGACCCCCACCATGGGATCACAGATCCCCTACCCAGACCCTGCAGGGGACCAGGACCACCACGGGAACCACCCTCCCCATCTTAGCCAGAATCATGTAACCCCACGCAGACCTCAGCAGGGACCACAAGGACTTGGACCCCATAGGGAACCCCAGACAACCACCCAGAGCCATGCCAGGATTATGGACCAGGACTCCCACAGAGGACTCTGAACAGCTGCAAGGACCATGGACCCCACACCCTAATTCCTACTGACACCACAGAACCTGCCCCAAGCACGGACCCCACACCCCAGTTCCTGCTGACACCACAGAACCTGCCCCAAGCACGAACCCCACACCCCAGTTCCTACTGAGACCACAGACCCCACCCCAATTCCTGCCAGGCCACAGACACCACCCACCAAACCTACCCCTCCACTTCCCTGCCCCCAACAACCCTGCAGGGATCACAGACCCCCTTCCCGGCCCCTGCAGAGAACTCCAGACTACTTCAGGGACCACGAGCCCCCTCCCGACCCTGATCCCTACTGGGACAGCAGACCCCTACTCAGACCTTGGCTGGGAACCCCAGACAACCACAGAGTTACCTGGGCTCCCTCAGGGAACCCCAGACCAGCACGGAACCCCCACCCAGACCCTTACCAGGGCCAGGCTGAAAACCCAGAAGGAACCCCCACCCAGACCCTTATCAGGGCCAGGCTGAAAACCCAGAAGGAACCCCCACCCAGACCCTTACCAGGACCAAGGCTGAAATCCCACATGGACCCCCCCAGCAGACTCCTACTGGAATTCTTCATGGATCCTCCCACCCAGACACTCAGACCTTCACCCCACCACAACCCTCCCAGTCCCACACCTGGTCCCCCAGGGGACCCCAGACCTGGCATCCGGGACTCCACACAGATCCTAACACCCGCTGTGTTTGGGAGACAGGAGCCTGGGAGAGCTGGGGTGACACCATTTTAATCATCAACTCCATCTTAAAAACCAGGAAGACACATTCCTTGCCGGTCACGGCCCATGGTCATAAGATGTTTACGGCTGAAGAAATGACTTAATAATGCCTCCAAGGACAAACACAGACGACAGCGGAATGTCTGGATGTCGCCATATCGCGTAACCACATATGCTGTTAAAGATAATTACAGTCATGCTTTGACGTGCTTGGGCGCGAAAATGCAAAGGATGGCTCTCTCTAAATCAACTAAGGAATAAATGTCACGCCGTCAGACATAACCTAGCTTTTACATAGATAAGACAGACCCCTATAGAAGAAAGCTTTAAAACAAACACAAGGTGTTACACCTCTATGACAAAACAGTTTCTTTTTTTTTCTTTCTTTTTTTTTTTTTTTGAGACAGAGTCTGGCTCTGTGGCCCAGGCTGGAGTGCAGTGGCGCAACCTCAGCTCACTGCAACCTCCACCTCCCAGATTCAAGAGAGTCTCCTCTCTCAGCCTCCCTGGTAGCTGGGATTACCGGCATGCACCAGCACACCCAGATAATTTTCGTATTTTTAATAGAGACGGGATTTCACCATGCTGGCGTGGCTGGTCTCAAACTCCTGATCTCAGGTAATCTGCCCACCTCGGCCGCCCAAAGTGCTGGGATTACAGGTATGAGCCACCACACCCAGCATGTAATGGAATAGTTTCTAATAAACTAAAACTTCCCTGTACTCTTATGACTTACCTTGAATTACTTCTTGAGCAATATCCAAGAACCCACTGTTGGGGGCTAGATCGGGACCCCTCTCCTGCAACACTGGGACCCTAAATCACCAACCCCATCATCCCCAGGACCCAGACCTGCACCTTCACTCTAGGTCTGCACCCTCATACACATGCCGGTGGGCACCCCCCAGCCCCTGCCGAGGTCCAGGAGTGAGAATCTCCACCGGCAAGTCACCTGACCCTAGCCAGGAAGTCTATCCCTGCTGGGAGCCAGAACCCCACACTCCACATCTCACTGGGACCCTGGCACCTTGCAGGGCCACAACCCATCTGGAACTTTGGCCCCCATTGGGATGCATCCCCACTCCCATAGGAACTGAACCCTCCAGGCCTCGCTCCCCACAGAACCTCAACAGGCACTAAGGGGCACCCCCAGTGTGCAGGTTGCACCCAGCCACTGGGTGGGCTCTGGTGCAGATCTAAGATGATTGGAATACAGAGACCTACCCGGCGACCTCAGGTGTGACCAGGTGTGCTCAGGTGTGGCCAGATGACCAAGCTGGATTAAGAAGGGTCTTTGTGGCCTTTGCAACCCTCTGTCCTACAGATGAGGAAACTGAGGCCAGGAAGACCAAGGGATGGGGCTGTCCCATTTGGCCAAGTGTGCCAGGTATCTTCACATGTGCCCAAGTATGCTCAGGTGTCGCCAGGTATGCTCAGGTGTGATTCAGTAACCAGGTTGGATTAAGAAGACTCCTTGCGGGCCAGGTGCAGCGCCTCACGCCCATAATCCCAGCACTTTGGGAGGCTGAGAAGGGTGGATTGCTTGAGCCCAGGCGTTCGAGACCTGCCTGGGCAACATGACAAAACCTGTCTTTATTATTTTAATATAAAAAAATTAAATTAAAAAAGAGGGCTTCGCCAGGCACAGTGGCTCACGCCTGTAATCCCAGCACTTTGGGAGGCCAAGGCGGGCAGATCACCTGAGGTCGGGAGTTCGAGACCAGCCTGGCCAACATGGAGAAACTCTGTCTCTACTAAAAATACAAAATTAGCTGGAAATAATGGCGCATGCCTGTAATCCCAGCTACTCAGGAGGCTGAGGCAGGAGAATTGCTTGAACCCAGGAGGCGGAGGTTGCAGTGAGCCGAGATCGCTCCATTGCACTCTAGCCTGGGCAACAAGAGGGAAACTCCATCTCAAAAAAAAAAAAAAAGGTTATTCCAGCCTTTGCAACCTTCTGTCCTACAGATGAGAAAACTGAAGCTTTCTCGTTTGGCCATGTGTCCAGATATCCTGAGGCGTGCCCAGGTATCCTCAGGTGTGACCAGGTATGCCTGGGTGTGGCCAGGGCACCCAGCCAGAAGCATTGGGAAAATCCACAGTCACCCCTGTCCCCACCTTAAAGTTTTCCCAGGAGAGCTGCCGTTGCATGCGGTGCGAAACCGTGACCCCACTGCCAAATTCAGAAGGACCAAGGATTCCACCAGGAGCAGCAGGGGAGTGGGCTTATTGTAGCCCGACATGCTCCTCCTTTTGGGGACTTCTGGTAGTTATCTAAAAGGCTGTTTGTGAGCAAAAGGATAGTGATGTCTAGAGCCATGAATTGGGGGGCTAAAAGCAGAATGCATCACCTGGTGCTTCCAGCAATGGTCTGGGAGACACCCTTACCTTCCCCACAGCCCACTTATCTTCTCAGAGGCTCATTTCATCATCTGTCATATATTGACTTTGATTTCCGTGTGAATGTTTTTAGCCACTGCTGTAATAAATGGCCACGAATGTAGCAGCTTTAAACAACACAAAGTTATTATCTCAAGTCTGCAAGTAAGATGTCCCAAAAACGGCCTCAACCGGGTCACTTGCTCAAGGTCACTGATATGGTTTCGCTGTGTCCCCTCCCAAATCTCATGTTGAATTGTAGCTCCCATAATTCTCATGTGTTGTGGGAGGGACCCAGTGGGAGATAACTGAGTCATGGGGGCGGTTTCTCGCACACTGTTCTCATGGCAGTGAATAAGTCTCATGAGATCTGATGGGGGGTTTTTTTATTTGTTTGTTTTGTTTTGTTTTGTTTTGTTTTGTTTTGAGACAGAGTTTCACTCTTGTTGCCCAGGCTGGAGTGCAATGGCAGGATCTCGGCTCACTGCAACCTCCGCCCCCGGGTTCAAGAGATTCTCCTGCATCAGCCTCGCGAGTAGCTGGGATTACAGGCCTGTGCCACCACGCGTGGCTAATTTTTTGTATTTTTAGTAGAGATGGGGTTTCACCATGTTGGCCAGGCTGGTCTCGAACTCCTGACCTCAGCTGATCCACCCACCTCGGCCTCCCAAAGTGCTGGGATTACAGGCGTGAGCCACCGTGCCCAGCAATCTGATGGTTTTATAAGGGGAAATCCCTTTCGCTTGGCTCTCTCTGTCTTGTCTGCAGCCATATAAAACATGCCTTTCACCTTCTGCCATGATCATGAGGCCTCCCCAGCCACATGGAACTGTGAGTCCATTAAAGCTCTTTTTTTTTTTTTTGAGATGGAGTTTTCGCTCTTGTTGCCAAGGCTGGAGTGCAATAGCATGATCTCAGCTCACTGCAGCCTCTACCTCCCAGGTTCAAGCAATTCTCCTGCCTCAGCCTCCGGAGTAGCTGGGATTACAGGTGCCCACCACCATGCCTGGCTAATTTTTGTATTTTTAGTAGAGACAGGTTTTCACCATGTTGGCCATGCTGGTCTCAGACTCCTGGCCTCAGGTAATCCACCCGCCTTGGCTTTAACCTCTTTTTCTTTATAAATTACCCAGTCTCAGGTATGTCTTTATCAGCAGCATGAAAATGGACTAATACAGTCACAAAAGGTCAAAATGACGATGTCTACCCCCTGGGCTCTTCGCAGGAGGCCCTGGAAAGAATTGGTTTGCAAGCTTATTCCCATTTTTAGAAAATGCAGTCTCTTGTTGTCATGGGACTGAAGTCATCCTTTCCTCACTGATTGTCATAGAAGGGGTGTGGGGAGCACAACCCTGAGCTCTTAGAGTTCTCTCTCTGGTCCTTGAAAGTGTCTGCTCCATCTGTAAGCCAGCTCTGCTTCATCTTGAAGCCAGCAGGGGCCACTTAGAATCCAGCTCACCATTAGAATCTCACTGACTTTGTGTGCCATGTCCCTCACCTTCTCTCCTCCCTCCAGCCAGAGAAAGTTCTGTTCTTTCAAGGGCTCCCGTGTGATCAGATAGGGCCCACCAAGGAAATCCAGCATACTCTTCCTATTTAAAGGTTCACGCCTGTCATCTCAGCACTTTGGGAGGCCGAGGCAGGCAGATCACCTGAGGCCAGGAGTTCGAGACCAGCCTGGCCAACATGGTGAAACCCTGTCTCTACTAATAATACAAAAATTGGCTGGGCGTGGTGGTGGGTGCCTGTAATCCCAACTACTCGGGAGGCTGAGGCAGGAGAATCACTTGAACACGGGAGGCAGAGGTTGCAGTGAGCCAAGCTGGAGCCACTGCACTTCAGCCTGGACAACAGAGCAAGAGTCCATCTCAAATAAATAAATAAATAAATAAATAAATAAATAGTTTATAACCTCAATTGCACCTGCAGTGTTCCTTGGTGCCATATATGACATTACCATAGTGACAGGTTCCGGGAGATTCAGGTGTGGAAGACTTTGGGAAGGACAGGAGATTATTCAGCCTACAGTAGCATGGTTTACAAATTCCTGTCTATTTCAGGATTTCATAAGCAGGTTTGAAATTGCATTCACCTAAACCGGAACAGGCCAGGACAGCAGGGGCAGGAGATGCTCCCTGGAGGAGCTTACATGAAGGACACCCCTACTGGAAGAGAGAGAAGGATATTGCAGGGTGGGGGCCCTGTCCTTAGGACTTCTGGTTGACCCAGGGCCAACTTCCCCATCACGCATCCTAAGCTGAGTGTGAGGATCTCATGAAACTCTTCAGGGTCCATAACAACGCTTTAAGTTAATGTCTCTCAAATCAGAAAAAATATATATAATAATGAATATAAATCATGCACACAGTCCAGAAAATATGTATTTTTATCAACACAGTTGTAAGATGTATGAGGTCATAGGCCGGAAGCAGTGGCTCACGCCGGTAATCCCAGCACTTTGGGAGGCTGAGGTGGGCAGATCACCTGAGGTCAGGAGTTTCAGACTAGCCTAGCCAACACGGTGAAAACCTATGTCTACTAAAAATACCAAAAAAAATAGCTGGGTATGGTGGCAGGCGCCTGTAATACCAGCTACTTGAGAGGCAGAGGCAGGAGAATTGCTTGAACCTGGGAGGCGGAGGCTGCAGTGAGCTGAGATCAAGCTATTGCACTCAAGCCTTGGCAACAAGAGCGAAACTCCGTCTCAAAAAAAAAAGAAAGAAAGATATATGAGGTCACACTATTGCTCAGGCTGGAGTGCAGTGCTGCGATCTCCAGTCACTGCAGCCTCCATCTCCTGGGTTCAAACAATCTTCCTGCCTCAGCCTCTCAAGTAGCTGGGACCACAGGTGCACACCACCATGCCTGGCTCTTTTTTTTCTTTTGGTAGAAATGGGATCTTGCTATGTTGCCCAGGCTGGTCTCAAACTCCAGGGCTCAAGTAATCGTCCTGCCTCAGCCTCCCAAAGAGCTGGGATTACAGGCATGAGCCACGATATCTGGTATATTTTTTAGTGGAAGAGGCAAAGATGGCCACAGTGTGGCCCTTCAGGGGGCCTGATCCTAAAACATCACCGTGGGGTGGGGTGGTCAGTTCCTGTCAGCCCCTGGTCATGCAGGAGGGCTTCAGTGATGTTAGCCACATTCTAAACAGAAACAGCTTGAGGTTTCTCCAGGGAATCTTGTTCTGTTAAATAGCACCTGTGGGGTCAAAGTTCAGCCCACTAGCAACAATTCCTGAGAGCGTAGTGCCTCCCTCCCATGAGATTCTCCTTGAAATTTAGCAGCCTGGAAAGCAACCTTCCTGGTTGTAAGATATGTGGGCCAGTCTCCCTGTGCGTGGGGACACAGCCTCTGTATCTCTCTCCTGTTCCTGGTGCCAATTCTCTCGTGCACATAGTAGAATCCCAGTAAATAACCATGTAATTCATTAGTAATAATATAATAGACTATTGTAATCCATTTTGATGTGCCAATTGACCTTAGCTGTGATTCATGTTTCCTGTATTCTTTTCTTTATTTTCTTTCTTTCTTTGCCTGCCTTAGTTTCTCTCTCTTCCTTCCTTCCTCTCTTTCTTTCTTCTCTTTCTTCTTTCTTTTGCTTGCTTTCTCTCTTTCTCTCGTTTTCTTTTTCTCTTTTTCTTTCCCTTTTCTCTTTTTTCTCCTTTCTTTCTCTTATTCTCTTTTTCTCTCTCTTTTTCTCTTCTCTTTCTCTTTCTTTCTCTTTCTCCTTTGTTTCTCTTTCTCCTTTCTTTCTTTTTCTTTCTCTTCTCTCTCTCTCTCTCTGTCTCTGTGTCTCTCTCTTCCTGTTGAGGTCTCATTCTGTTGCTCAGGCTTAAGTGCAGTGGCACAGTCATAGCTCACGGCAGCCTCAATCTCCCAGGCTCAACGGATCCTCCTGCCTCAGCCTCTCAAGTCACTGGTACTACAGGCACACGCCACCACGTGTGACTAATTAAAAAAATTTTTTTTTGCTGTAATCCCAGCAGTTTGTCAGGCTGAGGCGAGTGGATCACTTGAGGAATTCGAGACGAGCCTGGCCAACATGGTGAAAACCCGTCTCTACTAAAAATACAAAAATTAGTCGGGCGTGGTGGCATGCACCTGTAGTCCCAGCTACTCAGGAGGTTGAGGCAAAAGAATCACTTGAACTCGGGAGGTGGAGGTTGCAGTGAGCTGAGATCGTGCCACTGCACTCCAGCCTGGGCGACAGAGCAAGTCTCCAACTAAAAAAAAAAAAAAAAAAAAAAAAAAATTATAGAGATGGGGTCTCACCATGTTGCCCAGGCAGGTCTCAAAGTCCTGGCCTCAAGGATCCTCCCTCCTTGGTTTCCCAAACTACTGGAATTACAGGCATGAGCGACCGCACCTGGTCTCACGTTTTATTTTGTGTTTCAGTGTTTAATTCCTCAAAGTCATGGGCCCTGTGGCTGAGCACTGGTACATGCCTAGGCAGAGGTTATCCCCAGAGTAAACTCTCATAAAGAGGTATTCTGGGCCGGGTGCAGTGGCTCACGCCTGGAATCCCAGCACTTTGGGAGGCTGAGGCGGGTGGATCACCTGCAGTCAGGAGTTTGAGACCAGCCAACCCAACATAGTGAAACCCTGTCTCTACTAAGAACTACAAAAATTAGCTGGGCATGGTGGCAGACACCTGCAATCTCAGCTACTCGGGAGGCTGAGGCAGGAGAATCCCTTGAACTTGGGAAGCGGAGGTTGCAGTGAGCCGAGATCACGCCACTGCACTCCAGCCTGGCGACAGAGTGAGATTCCATCTTAAAAAAAAAAAAAAAGTTGTTCTGTGCATTAGTGGATGGCTTCCGTGGAGTTCGGGATACAATGTCTGGGAAGTGCTGAAAGATACTGAGCTGAATTGTCCGCCATCCGCTTTATATAATGCTTCACATTATCAGACTCCTCACACCTTAATGATCCCTGAGCACATCTTTGAATATCATTGTGAAAAATCCCCAGAATTCATAGGGTAAGATGTTAATGAAAAGTCAATACCATTTCATGTATATCTCAGCCTGTGTCTTGGCTGGTGTTCTCAACTGGCTGTGAGCATGAAACATCCTCAAGGCTTTTTCTTTTTTCCTTTTTTTTCTTTTTTGAGATGGAGTCTCGCTCTCGTCCCCCAGGCTGGAGTGCAGTGGCAGATCTCGGCTCACTGCAACCTCCACCTCCTGGGTTCAAGTGATTCTCCTGCCTCAACCTCCCCAGTAGCTGGGATTACAGGTGCCCATCACCACGCCCAACTAATTTTGTATTTTTAGTAGAGATGGGGTTTCACCATGTTGGCCAGGCTGGTCTCAAACTCCTGACCTCAGGTGATCCATCCACCTTGGCCTCCCAAAGTGCTGGGATTACAGGTGTGAGCCACTGCACCCGGCCCTCGATGCTTTTTTTTATCAAAAAATTCTAAATTATTTGGGCAACTCTTGAAAAATAAGGATGTTCTACAATACATGCCTGTGATACTTTATATTTTTAGAGTGCCAAGTATCAAATCTGTTTCCATCACAAATAATATCCACCAGCTGGAATGTGTGGAGACAGCATTGCTCTCTTAAGTTCCATTAAAGGTGTTATTAGCATCTATATTAATCTGGGTTCTCCAGAGAAACAGTACCAATGGGATGGATGGATGGATG
Organism: Pan paniscus; assembly: GCF_029289425.2. Classification (NCBI taxonomy): domain Eukaryota; kingdom Metazoa; phylum Chordata; class Mammalia; order Primates; family Hominidae; genus Pan; species Pan paniscus. Next base: position 44,672,592 of record NC_073273.2, on the reverse strand, counting down.
CATAGATCAATAGATAGATATATTGATAGATGTTAATAGATAATACATAGATGATAGACACAATGGGATGGATAGATATTAATAGATAATACATAGATGATAGATACAATGGGATGGATGGATAGATAGATAGATTTTTTTTTTTTTTTGAGACAGAGTCTCGCTCTGTCACCCAGGCTGGAGTGCAGTGGCATGATCTTGGCTCACTGTTGCCTCCACCTCCCAGATTCAAGCAATTCTCCCGCCTCAGCCTCCTGAATAGCTGGGACTACAGGCACCCACTACCATGCCCTGTTAATTTTTGTATTTTTAATAGAGACAGAGTTTCACCATATTGGCCAGGCTGGTCTCAAATTCCTAACCTCGTGATCCACCTGCCTCTGCCTCCCAAAGTGCTGGGATTACAGGCATAAGCCACTGTGCCCGGCAATAGATAGATATTAATAGATAATACATAGATGATAGATAAAATGAGATGGATGGATAGACAGATATTAATAGATAATACACAGATGATAGATTAATTGATTGATTGATAGATCTGGGCAGGATGTGCAACAAAGGTGTGGCTCATCTGTTTGGCCGCTGCGTGCTCAAACCCCTTACAGGACGGAGAGCATGCAGACGGACAGATGCAGAAGCCGGGGCAAACAGTTTGGGGCTCCGGCCCCATGGTAGCATGAAGGGCTGGGTGCCTGCAACTCCAGAAGCCCAAGTTGTTATGTGTTACAGTGCATTCTTTTAGCTTTGCTGTCCGCAGACAACTTGAGTGTTTGCTCTCTGTGGACAGCTTGTGCCTCCTTGGTGGCCAAGTCCTTGTCAGTGTCCAGGAAGAATCAGGTCACCCATGGACTTGAAGGATGATGAATGCAGGGGTTTTATTGAGTGGTGGAGGTGGCTCTCAGCTGGATGGATGGGGAGCTGGAAAGGGGATGGATTGGGAAGATGGTCTTCCCCTGGAGTTTGGCCGTCCAGCAGCAGATCTCTCCAATCGTCCCCAGCTAAACTCCTGTCAGCATTCAGACACTCCTTCTCTTCTTTCTGCCAATCTTTTGCTCTTCAGTTCGTCTCCTCCTGGAGCCAGGGGTTTGGGATTTATATGGGTACAGGATGGGGGGTGTGGGGGGCCAAAAGGCAACGTTTGGGCGTGAAAACAGGCATGCCTGTTCTCATTTCAGGCTGTGGGTTTCCAAGCGTGAGGGTGGGGCCTTTGCTGGGGAACCACCCTCTTCTACCCAGTATTTCCATCTCCTGCCTGTATCACCTTCAGGGCGATCATTTCCTCATGCCTTGGGGGCAAGTCTGACAGCTCATTGTTGGGATTGATGCTATGGTCATTAGTATGTTTATTATTATTATTAATCAGTATCACAATTGCATCTCTCGAGCCCACAAAACTTTGATGGGCACAGAACTATGATTTTCATCCACAAGGACATGAAAGCATCAAGGAACTGCTATTTCAGGGCAGAGGTTTATTTTCACTTTGGTTTTGTTTACAAGGAGTTTTAGAGATTGGAGTTTCCAGGAATACAAATCACAGGTTTCCATCTATGAGAATGATATGCAGAGACAGCCCCCAGCCCAGTCTGGCGGGTGTGTTCCCAGACCGAACCGAGTGTCAGACCGCTTATTGTCATGGCCCCATAATGAGATGCAGATGAATTGGGAAAGAACAGAGTTTATTTCTGTAACTGGGTACAGGGAGAAGGCTGGGAAAATATCGCCAGACCAACTCCAAATTACAAAATTTTCCAGACCTTATGTATCTTCTAAAATATATGTCTACATATAAGTGTGTATCCATCTAAAGACATAAGTGAGGCTGGGCGCAGTGGCTCACGCCTGTAATCCCAGCACTTTGGGAGGCCAAGATGGGCAGATCACCTGAGGTCAGGAGTTCTAGACCAGCCTGGCCAACATGGTGAAATCCCATCTCTACTAAAAAGACAGAAATTAGCTGGGAGTGGTGGCATGCACCTGTAGTCCCAGCTACTTGGGGGTGGGGGTGGGGGCCGAGGCAGGAGAATCACTTGAACCCGGGAGGCGGAGGTTGCAGTGAGCTGAGATCGCGCCATTGCACTCTAGCCTGGGGGACAAGAGCGAGAGGTCTCAAAAAAAAAAAAAAAAAAAAGACATAAGTGATTCACTTCTTCTAATCTGTAACTAAGGTCTGAGTCCTGAAGACCTTCCTCTGGAACCTCAGTAAATTGACTTAATCTAGATGGTTCCAGGTGCTGGGGTGATTACCCTTATCTTGTCTCCTGCTAAATCATGGAGGTTTGGGGAGTTCCTTTAGACCCCCCAATAAAACTTGTTTGTGGAGGCCTGGAGAGTTCCTTCAGAACCCCAGTAAAACTTGTTTAATCTGAAACAGGTCCTGTTAAGAATTCCTTCGTTATCGTTTCATGCTTTAAGGCCCAGGAAAACCCCGGGCAAAACTCTTGGTGGGCTTTTGTTACATTCCAGGCTTTGTATAAGGGCACTGGTTGTTTCAGCTTTTAATATGTAACTCCACTGGTCAGTCAGTGCTGAAACGGTTGCCGTGGAGGCCTGCCTGTTCAGCTGTTAGTGAGACCTGGCCTGCCACAGGTGGGTCTGATGAAACTTTCCAGCCCCTGTCCTGAAATTTGACTTTAGAGAAATTGCATACCAGTTCAGTTTCTTGTTTGTTTGTTTTGACACGGAGTCTCGCTCTGTTGCCCAGGCTGGAGTGCAGTAGTACAATCTTGGCTCACTAGAGTGCAGTAGTACAATCTTGGCTCATCTGCCTCCCGGGTTCAAGCAATTCTCCTGCCTCAGCATCCTGAGTAGCTGGGATTACAGGCACACACCACCACGCCCAGCTAATTTTTGTATTTTTAGTAGAGACAGGGTTTCACCATGTTGGCCGAGCTGGTCTCAAACTCCTGACCTCAAGTAATCTGCCCACCTCGGCCTCCCAAAGTGCTGGAGTTACAGGCATGAACCACCACACCCGGCCCCAGCTCAGTTTCTTAAGGACTCTATAACAAGGGAGGGAGGACATCACCAATTTGGGGCACTCCTTCTGATGCTGAAGGTGCATGATTCTTGCTATTTCTAACTCTGAGTTCTAGAGGTGTTTTCTTCAGAAGCAGAGCCTCAGCTGGGCACGGTGGCTCACACCCATAATCCCAGCACTTTGGGAGGCCGAGGCAAGAGGATCACTTGAGGCCAGGAGTTCAAGACCGGCTTGAGCAACAGAGCGAAGCCTCATGTCTACTGAAAATTAAAAAAAAAAAAAAAAAATGAGCTGGGTGTGGTGGCCTGCACCTGTGGTCCCAGCTACTTGGGATGCTGAGGTGGGAGGATGGCTTGAGCTGTGATGGCACTATTGCAGCCTGGACAACAAAGCAAAACCCTGTCTCAGACACACACACACACACACAAAAGAAGCAGAAGAAGTTGTTTGGAGCCAGGATGGCTCATTTGCCCACAGGAACTCACAGGAAGTCTGAAAATAGTCAGGTAGAGCACATAGAAGCTGCAATAGCTGTGAGCTCCCCCCAGAGTCCCTGAGCACATCTCTATCGCGCGTGGGGGCTGCTGATGCTGGTATCATTTCCAAAAGAATAAGTCAGGATCTCCCAGACAGACGGGAGTGCTGCCGACAGCCTTCTCTGTTTTTCTTTTTTTAAAATTTTTAATTATTCTACGTATGAAAACCAAAAAGTACCTGAGACAAGTCTCCATCAATTTAGAAAGTTTATTTTGCCAAATTTGAAGATGCAGCCTCAGGAACTCCTGACAACATGTGCCCAAGGTGTTTGGGGCACAGCTTGCTTGGTTTTATGCATCTTAGGGAGGCATGAGACATCAATCAGTCTATGGAAGATGTACATTGGTTCTGTCCGGAAAGGTGGCACAACTCGAGGCAGGGAGAGAGCCTGCATTTCATAGGCTGATAAGAGACAAATGGTTGCTTTCTTTGGAGTTTCTGATTAGCCTTGTACTGAAAGCACAATGTACAGGAATACTCACTTATGCCTTAGTCTGGCTTAGTGAAACAAGAGGGTAGAGGAAGCAATCAGGTATGCATTTGTCTCACGTGAGCAGAGGGATAACTTTGAGTTCTATTTATTTATTTTATTTATTTTAAGACAGAATCTTGCTCTTGTTGCCCAGGCTGGAGTGCAGTGGTGCGATCTCAGCTCACTGCAACCTCTGTACCCTGGGTTCAAGCGATTCTCCTGCCTCAGCTCCTCGAGCAGCTGGGATTACAGGCACCTGCCACCATGCCTGGCTAATTTTTGTATGTTTAGTAGAGACGGGGTTTCCCCATGTTGGCCAGGCTGGTCTCGAACTTCTGACCTCAGGTGATTGATCCACCTGCCTCAGCCTCCCAAAGTGCTAGGATTTACAGGTGTGAGCCACCACACCCGCCTTAACTTTGAGTTCTTTCTGTCCTTTATCTACAAGGAGTTTCCCTGTGGGGATATTATGAGGGAAGCATGTAGCTTTTAAACAAATCTTTGTAACTATCTTATTTTAGAATAGATTGGGAGACGGGTTTGCCCAAAACAGCTCCCAGATCGACTTTTCCCTTTGGCTTAGTGATTCTGGGATCCTGAGATTTATTTTCCTTTCACACATACATAATAGTTGTACAAATTTATGGGGTACATGTGAGATATATATATATATATACATATATATATTTTTTACTTTACATTCTGGGATGCAGGTGCAGAACGTGCAGGTTTATTACATAGGTATACATGTGCCATTGTGGTTGGCTGCACCCATCAACCCATCATCTAGGTTTTAAGCCCCGTATGCATTAGGTATTTGTCCTAATGCTCTCTCTCCCCTTGCCCCCCACCCACCCCACATGTGATATTTTGATATCAGCATAGAATGTGTCATGATGAAATCAGGATAATTAGGGTACCCATCACCTTAAGCATTTATCATTTCTTTGTGGAAATCACATTCCAATTCCACTCTTTCAGTTATTTTGAAATACACAGTAAATTATTGTGAATACTGTCATCCTATGGTTTGGCCAAACACTAGACTGTATTTCTTTTATCCAACTGTATTTTTGTACCCATGAACCATCCTCTCTTAATCGTCCCCTCCCACTAACCTTCCCAGTCTCCGGTCACCATCATTCTACTCTCTATCTCCGTGAGTTCAATTTTTTAAGCTCTCACATATGAGTGACGACAAGCAATGTTCTCTTTGACATTTTCCCCTGTCCTTCATTCCATCAAACAAACCTCACTTTACCATGACTCCACCATCATCTAATAACAGCTGCACATGCAAAGCCATTGATTGTAACATGACTTCATGACCTGTGCATAAAAAAGCATGCTAGTGTAATCCGAGCACTTGGGGAGGCCAAGGCGGGTGGATCACAAGGTCAGGAGTTCAAGACCAGCCTGGCTAATATGCTAAAAAACAGTCTCTACTAAAAAAAAATACAAAAATTAGCCAGGCATGGTGGTGGGCGCCTGTAATCCCAGCTGCTTGGGAGGCTGAGGCAGGAGAATCGCTTGAACCCGGGAGGCAGAGGTTGCAGTGAGCCAAGATCATGTCACTGTACTCCAGTCTGGGTGACAGAGTGAGATTCCGTCTCAAAAAAAAAAAACACCCCAAAAAACATGCTAGGTATGGCCCATCTTTGCTTGTGAAGGATAAAAATGATTATACATTTTTCCCTTTCCGGCCAGGTGCAGTGGCTCATGCCTGTATTCCCAGCACTTTGGGAAGCCGAGGTGGGAAGATCACTTGAGCTCAGGAGTTCAAGACCAGCTTGAGTAACATGGCGAAACTCTGTCTCTCAAAAATACAAAAAATTAGCCAGGCATGGTGGCGTGCACCTGTGATGCCAGCTACTTGAAAGCTGAGGTGGGAGAATCATTTGAGCCCAGGAGGCGGAGATGGCAGTGAGCCGTGACTGCATCACTGCACTCCAGCCTAAGCCACAGAGCGAGAACCTGTCTCAAAAACAAAAACAAAACAAAAAAGAAATGCTTCTTTTCAGCCTCAAGCTTGATTGGTCTTTCCTACTCTGGGCTTTAGACAAGGGATGGTCAGTTTTCTGAAGCTGTATTTATTCAAAGTTCTGCACAGTTTTACTTTAGCAAATTTCAGACAATGAACATTGTAGGGTTTTTTTGTTGTTTTTGACCTTTTGAGATCCTTAGTTTTTGAAGCAGCTGTGATCGTTTCAGTGACTATGTGGGCACTCATAGAATGTTTATATCTGAAGTGTCTGGTGTTGGGGGGAGATTAAAGAGATGGTGTCTTTGAAATCTGTTTCTAAATCTGTTATCCAGTTTAAAATTCTCTTTCATTGTAACGAGCAGAAAGACAATAAGAACAGGTGCAGAGAAGGCAGGCTGTGTTGTTCTTTCTTCAGAGTGGGAAGTTTCGTAAGATTCAGGGGCTGGCAGTCACCAAACCCCACATAAACCTGTCTGTGTGCTTTCATTGAAAGTATACTTTAGGCTGGGCATGGTGGCTCACGCCTGTAATTCCTGCATTTTGGGAGGCCGAGGCGGGTGGATCACCTGAGGTCAGGAGTTCAACACCAGCCTGGCCAACATGATGAAACCCCATCTCTACTAAAAATACAAAAAATTAGCCAGACGTGGTGGCAGGCACCTGCCATCCCAGCTACTCGGGAGGCTGAGGCAGGAGAATCACTTGAACCCAGGAGGAGGAGGTTACAGTGAGCTGAGATTGCGCCACTATACTCCAGCCTGGGCAAGAAGAGCAAAACTTCGTCCCCAGAAAAAAAAGAAAAAAGAAAATGTACTTTAAACAGCTGATGATGACTCCATTTTTGTTTCAGCTCCAATGGGTCTTTCTAAGGTCAGATTTCTTCCTTCCTTCCTTTCTCTTTCTCTCTTTCTCTTTCTTTCTTTCTCTCTTTCTTTCTTTCTTCTCTTTGTTCTTTCTCTCCTTCTTCTTACTCTTTTTTCTTCTTCCCCTCCCTCCCTCCCTTCCCTCCCTCCCTCTGTCCCTCCCTCCCTTCCTTCCTTCCTTCTTTTTTCTTTTCCTTTCTTTTTTTTTCTTTCTTTCTTTCGAGATGGGGTCTTGCTATGTTAACCAGGCTGGTCTTAAACGCCTGGCCTCAAGCAATCCTCCTGTCTTGGCCTCCCAAAATGCTAGGATTACAGGCATGAGCTACCGTGTCCAGCCTGAGGTTTCTGTCTTCATTCTCCATTGCATGCTTGTCCACCATAGAATCTATTCAACTACATGTTCTGTAAAAGCATCATAATGGAAAAACATTTTTTCTTTGCTTTACATTCCCATATGTTCCATGTATGAAATCCAGAAAAGGCTAAGTTCTCAGACATGATCTGCTCCTGTCGGAATTCTAAGGACTGAGGGAGAGTACATTATTCTCACATTCTAAGTCTTAAAGTCATTCTCAGTGCTTTCACTTTCAACATTTTTGTCTGAACCATGACCGCACGTTTATTTTTCAGGGTGCATTTTGGTCTCCAGTTTAAATATCCTATCTGTGAGGCCGGGCATGGTGGCTCATGCCTGTAATCCCAGCACTTTGGGAGGCCAAGGTTGGTGGATCACGAGGTCAGGAGATCGAGACCATCCAGGCTAACATGATGAAACCCCGTCTCTACTAAAAATACAAAAAATTACCTGGGCATGGTGGCGGGTGCCTGTAATCCCAGCCACTCAGGAGGCTGAGGCAGGAGAATCACTTGAACCCGAGAGGCAGAGGTTGCAGTGAGCAGAAATCGCGCCACTGCACTCCAGCTTGGGTGACGACAGAGCGACACTCTCAAAAAAAAAAAAAAAATCCTATCTATGTTCCATCTCTTCTTTATTTCTATAATATGGAATGTGACATGGTTTGGATTTGTGTCTCTGCCCAAAGCTCACGTTGAATTGTCATCTGTGGTGTTGGAGGTGGGGCCTGGTGAGAGGTGGTTGAATAACAGGGGTTGTTTCTAATGGCTTAGCATCATCCCCCAGTGCTGTCTTGTGACAGAATTTTGTTTGTTTGTTTGAGACGTAGTTTTGCTCTTGTAGCCCAGGCTGGAGTACAATGGCACAATCTCCGCTCACTGAAACCTCTGACTCCTGGGTTCAAGCGATTCTCCTGCCTCAGTGTCCAGAGTAGCTGGGATTACAGGCGCCTGCCACCAAGCCCGGCTAATTTTTCTATTTTTAGTAGAGATGGGGTTTCACCATGTTGGTCAGGCTGATCTTGAACTCCTGACCTCAAGTGATCCCCCTGCCTCAGCCTCCCAAAGTGCTGGGATTAGAGGCGTGAGCCACCACGCCCGGCCTCGTGATAGAGTTCTCATGAGATCTGGTTGTTTAAAAGTGTGTGGCACCTTCTCCTTCACTCTCTCTCTCCTGCTCCACCATGTGAAGATGTGTGTGCTTCACCTTTCCCTTCACCACGACTGTAAGTTTGCTGAGGCCTCCCCAGGAGCAGAAGCATGTACAGCCGGCAGAACTGTGAGGCCTCCACAGCCATGCTTCCTGTACAGCCTGTGAATCTGTGACTCAATTAAACCTCCTTTCTTTATGAAATACCCAGTCTCAGGTAGTTCTTTATAGCAATGTGAGAACAAACTAATACAGAAAGAAAATTTTTTCCTGATGAGAAAATGTCTGACAGTTTTCCTCGAAATTTGTATCGTTGTACAGATGTCCAAGTTGGTAGCTCAGGAAGTCTGTAATTACCAACAACATTCTTCATCATCGTCACTGTCATCACCATCATCATCATCATCCTATCACCATCATCACTGTCACCATCATCCTCACCATCATCATCACCATCATCATCCTCACCATCATCACCGCCATCATCCTCATACACATCATCATCATCCTCACCATCATCCTCACCATCATCATCATCATCCTCACCGTCATCATCCTCACCATCATCATTACATCATCATCCTCACCATCCTCATCATCACCATCATCATCCTCACCATTATCACCATCATCATCCTTACCATCATCATCCTCACCATCATCATCCTCACCATCATCACCATCATCATCCTCACCATCATCATCCTCACCATCATCATCACCATCATCATCCTCACCATCATCCTCACCATTATCATCACCATCATTATCCTCACCATCATCCTCACCATCATCATCCTCACCATCATCATCCTCACCATCATCACTCTCGCCATAATCATCACCATCATCCTCACCATCATCATCCTCACCATCATCACCATCATCATCCTCACCATCATCATCCTCACCATCATCATCCTCACCATCATCATCACCATCATCATCCTCACCATCATCATCCTCACCATCATCATCACCATCATCATCCTCACCAAAATCATCACCACCATCATCCTCATACACATCATCATCATCCTCACCATCATCACCATCCTCACCATCATCACTCTCGCCATAATCATCACCATCATCATCCTTGCCATCATCATCGCTGTCGCCATCATCACCATCATCATCCTCACCATCACCATCACCACTGTCACCATCATCACCATCATCCTCATCGTCACCATCATCATCACCATCTTCATTATCACCATCACCATCATCATTATTATCACCAAGCTTAAATGCTTGCTTTGCCCTCTTTTCCAGGGACTCTTGACCTCTGGTTTTACTGTGTGTACCAGAAAAGTCTTCGTAATTATGTGGCCTCTGATTGTTTTTTCTAAGAGAGTAAGAGGAATCACGGTGGACGTATTCTGCCTGAATGTGTCGAAACCGTGCTGAGAGCTCTGAACATGAATATTAACATTGGGTATTTACTTTTCCTGTTCCTACGTGTCTGTTTTTTAAAAAAACAATTTTATCATGGACATTGAGGATGATACGTTGTGGTGCAGTCAGGTATTTTCCTTTATAGAAAGAGTCTATTCCTCTATAGAAGAGTCTATCAGACAGTTAGCTTCACTGGATATACACTTTAATCTTTGTGTTTGCTGAAGTGGGCAGGAGTTTAAATATCTGCTCAGTTCTTTCAACATCACACTGATGGATTCCTCTTGGTTCTCTGAGGTCTCCCCACACATGCATAATCCAGATGACCAAATATTTGGGCAGCGTTCATATCCAGACTTGGAGTTCCCTTAAACCGTTGCATATTCCCCTTTTAAACATTTCCTCCTCGTGTTGCAGGGTCTCTGGCAGCTGCCAGCTCTCTCGTGACTCTTCAGGCTAGTAAACCTGCAGAAGTTCTCACTTCCCCAGAATTAACCGACTTTGGGAAGCCCCCTGCAGAAAGGCCATGCAAATGCTAATCTTCACAGGGCAGTTCCCCATTTGTCAGAGAGTTCCTCTGCTCACATTTCTGCCTGTTTGGGGCCAAGGGTCTTCACATCGTTTTTTAAAAGGCTTCATCCAGAGTTTATCCTTGTGATCTCCAGGATGTTCTGTCCAATACACACTATTCTTCAACGACTGGAAGTGAGAGTTGAGAATTAAGAGCAACTTTAAGGATTCAGATTTGCCAGGCACAGTGGCTTATGCCTGTAATCTCAGTATTTTGGGAGGCTGAGGTGGGCAGATGACCTGAGGTCAGGAGTTCGAGGCCAGCCTGGCCAACATGGTGAAACTCTGTCTCTACTAAAAATACAAAAATTAGCCGGGCATGCTGGTGCATGCCTGTAATCTCAGCTACTTCAGAGGCTGAGGCAGAAGAATCACTTGAACCCGAGAGGTGGAGGTTGCAGGAAGCCAAGATCGTGCCACTGCACTCTAGCCTGGGTGACAGGGTGAGATTCTATTTCAAAAAATAAAAAAAGAAGAGAAAAAAAAGGATTCAAGTTTCAAGTGGTCAAGCAAGAGAAGGCTTTGGCCTCAGAATTCGAGTCTCAGCACTTTCATCTGTCATGAAAACATTACGTCATGTCTTATGACTTAGCTCCTGGTATGGTGAGGCCTTTGAAATGAGATGATTTGAGAGAAATCTCACATTCTAAATGTGAGGTTTTTAAAATTACATAAGCAATATTATATAAAATGTCGGTCATAATGATTGTATGCAGTAAGTGCTCAATAAATACTAAATGTGATTTTTGTGATGTGCGATACATTTCAATGCTTCACTTTAAAAATTGGTCGAATGACACTTGTAATTATTTTACTATTAAAAACAAAATGTGCCGGGCGCAGTGGCTCACACCTGTAATCCCAACACTTTGGGAGGCCAAGGTGGGTGGATCACTTGAGGCCAAGGTTCAAGAGCAGCCTAGCCAATATGGTGAGACCCTGTCTCTACTAAAAATACAAAAATTAGCCAGGCATGGTGGCGTGCACCTGTAGTCCCAGTTACTTGGTAGGCTGAGGCAGGAGAATCGCTTGAACCCAGGACACGGAGGTTGCAGTGAGCTGAGATCATACCACTGTCCTCCAGCCTGGGCAACAAAGCAAGACTGCATCTCAAAAACAAAAGCTAAAACAAAACAAAACAGAACAAAAAACCCCACAAAATGTGATTATTATTATTACACAGAAGTTTGCTAATTGTTAAGCCTTCTCATACTCAATATTGGATGTTTTCTCCACCCTAATAACACCAGAAACCTATTATCCACTGTTTAAATAAGGAAATTAAATCATTTAGAAGTGTTTCGTTTTCAAAAATCTACTTACGCATTTCTTAAGTGTGTGTAGGACATAATGATTTTCTCCTAAAATGTACAGAATGGGAAAGAGGCCGGGGGAAGGATAATTTTTTAGTGAAGAAAGCTGACAAACACCATCTCGACCAGATAACTGAGGTCAACATGCACTGTGAGAAGTCTTGTGGTTGTGAGAGTGTGTACCCTTGTTAGGATATGATGAGAAGGGCCTGTCCAACTTGTGGTCTTTCCCCCAAAAAACCCACAACCCGCATCTTTTTTTTTTTTTTTTTTTTTGAGATGGAGTCTCACTCTGTCGCCCAGGCTGGAGTGCAGTGGCATGATCTCGGCTCACTGCAACCTCTGCCTCCTGGGTTCAAGCGATTGTCCTGCCTCAGCCTCCCGAGTAGCTGGGATTACAGGTGGGCACCACCATACCTGGCTAATTTTTGTATTTTTAGTACAGACGGGGTTTCACCATGTTTGTCAGACTGGTCTCGATCTCCTGACTTCGTGATCTGCCCGCCTCGGCCTCCCAAAGTGCTGGGATTATAAGGGTCAGCCCCCACGCCCGGCCCCCAAACCCCATCTAATCATGAAGAAAACATCAGAAAAGGCCAGGGGCGGTGGCTCACTCCTGTAATAATTAAAAAATTAAAATTAAAAAAATCAGCTGTGGGCATGGTGGCGGGCACCTGTAGTCCCAGCTACTCAGGAGGCTGAGGCAGGAGAATGGCGTGAACGCGGGAGGCAGAGGTTGCACTCAGCTGAGACTGCGCCACTGCACTCCAACCTAGGCGACAGAGTGAGACTCCATCTCAAAGAAAAAGAAAGAAAACATGAGAAAAATCCCAATAAAAGGACTTCCGTCAAAAGGCTTGCCCAGTGCTTTTCAAAGCTGTCCAGGTCATTCATCTGAATCAAGAAACGTCTGGAAAACTGTCCCAGCCAAGAGGGAACCCAGGTAGAAGTAATAACTAAACGCCTTGTGGAACTGTGGGGCCTGTGAAAGGAAACTAACTCGGGCCCTGACAAGCTGGGAAGTGCCCAGGGCAAATCGGCCTCTCATTTTATTCAAGGTCACCCCTCTGCTTACTGAGATAGACGCATATTCTAATTGCCTCCTTTGGAGAGGCTAATCAGAAACTCAAAAGAAGCAACCATATGTTTCCCACCTACCTGTGACCTAGAAGCTCCCTCTCTGCTTCCAGTTGTCCCCGCCTTTCTGGAAGGAACCAATGGACTTCTTACATATATTGATTGATGGCTCATGTGTCCCTAAAATGTATAAAACCAAGCTGTGTCCCGACCACCTAGGGCACATGTCATCAGGACCCCATGAGGCTGTGTCACAGGTGCGCGTCCTTAACTTTGGCAAATAAACTTCCTAAAATGATTGACAATTGTCTTCTAATTTTCTTGACTGACAGACCCTGGATGGGATCCTAAACATTAGAAAAAAACTAAAGAAATCTGAATAGGGTATGGGCTGGTTAACAGTAATGTATCAAGAGTGGTTGGTTAATTGCCACAAATGCACCGTACTAATTGAAGATGTTTATGACAGGGGTATAAAAGAGCTCCTTGTGGTATGTTTGAAACTTTTCTGCAAATCTGAAATCATTCTGAAACAAAAAACATAACTTAAATCTACACTAAATGTCAAGTTGCACTCTGTTAAAGAATCAAGATTAAGATTCAAGTTCCTCTCAATAAACTACAGATCAAAAACCCCTCAAAGGGCCGGGCACAGTGGTTCATGCCCTGTAATCCCAGCACTTTGGGAGGCTGAGGCAGATGGATCACCTGAGGTCAGGAGTTTGAGACCAGCCTGGCCAACAAGGTGAAACCCCATCTCTACTAAAAATACAAAAATTAGCCATGTGTGGTGGTGTGTACCTGTAGTCCCAGCTACTCGGGAGGCTGAGGCAGGAGAATCGCTTGAATCCGGAGGTGGAGATTGTAGTGAGCTGAGATCGTGCCGTTGTACTCCAGCCTAGAGACAAAGCAAGACTCTGTGTCAAAACAAAAAACAAACAAACAAAAACCCTCCAACGATCTCCTCAATCTCTTCTAACTCTATGCATGAGAATCTGTAAATATTATAGCAGCAGGCAGCATTACAGAGCCCCAAAAGACCTGTGTTTGTTCAACATGCCCTGATTCACTATTTCGCCCAAGGAGACTCTGATAGCAGAGGCGACATGTCAGTTCATCTTTTATTCAATGCAGAAGTGTCCCAGATTGATTCTGTCTTCAGAAACTGTGCTGACTGCAATACTCTAAAAACTGAGCCTATACCTGGGTAAGCTGGTTTTCTGTGAAACAAGTTTATAGGAGAAGCATCACAGATCACCCAGTGTTTAAAATATCACTGCATTCAAATATCATTATTTAAAAGAAATGAATACAATCATAATAATAAAAATGCAATCTTTCCAGCATGAGTTTCTGGGGAATCTGCATATTTTTTATCCTCTTGGGTCCTGTGTCATCCTCCCTGACACGGAGATAACATTGTAAACGTGAGGTTTTTGAAATTACGTAAGTGATATTCTGTGAAATATCAACCATAATGATTGTATGCAGTAAGTGTTCAATAAATACTAAATGTGATTTTTGTGATGTGCGATACATGTCAACGCTTCACTTTAAAGTTGGTGGAATTACTCTAATAATTATTTTCCCATGAAAAATGTGGTATTTAGCACTTTCATTGGCATCTTACACACAGTGTGTCTGTTATTCCCCCAGACATTGTAGATTAGTCTTCACTTCCCTCCCATTTCCTCTCCTCTCCTCCCCTTTCCTTTTCCCTCACTCTCTTCCTCCCTTCCTCTCTCTCTCTCACCCTCTCTTTCCTTCTTTCTTCCCTCCCTCCCTTCCTTCCTTCCTTCCTTCCTTCTTGACAGGGTCTTGCTCTATCACCCAGGCTGGAGTGCAGTGGCACACTCACACCTTACTGCAGCCTCAAACCCCTGGGGTCAGTTTGTCTTTCCATCTCGGCCTCCTGAGTGGCTGGAACTATAGACAAGCACTCACCATACTCAGCTAAATTTTTTTATTTTTTGTAGAGCTGGGGGTTCTCACTATGTTGCCCAGGCTGGTCTTGAACTCCTGGGCTCAAGCAATCTTCCCACCTTGGCCTCCCAAAGCACTGGGGTTATAGGCATGAGCCACTGCACCCAGCCTGGGTGATAGAGTTATTTTTTTCTTATATTTCATCACATATCCATGCCTGGGTTACCTTCCATAGTGTTATTTTACCACAACGACAAAATTCCTTTAAAAATTTTTTTCTAGAAATCCATAAATACATACGTCAACAAAGTTAAGCTGTTGAGTTAAGCCTAGTTAGGTGAAGGTTTGCCTTAGAGGTAGTGTGTTTAGACTTGACTTGGGAAAAATAGACACATATTGGAGGAATCCTCTGGAATTTAAGGGCACTGAAGAATGTTGGTGATATGGTTTCACTGTCCCCACCCAAATCTCATCTGAATTGTAGCTCCCATATTTCCCACGTGGTGTGGGAGGGACCAGGTGGAAGATAATTGAATCATGAGGGCGGTTTCCCCCATATTGCTCTTGTGGTAGTGAATAAGTCTCAAGAGAACTGATGGTTTTATAAGGGGAAACCCCCTTCACTTGGCTCTCATTTTCTCTTGCCTCCGCCATGTAAGAAGTGCCTTTCACCTTCCACCATGACTGTGAGGCCTCCCCGTCACGTGGAACTGTGAGTCCATTAAACCTCTTTTCATGATCAATTATCAGGTCTCCTCAGGCATGTCGTTATCAGCAGTGTGAAAACAGTTGGTTTCCTGATAATTTGCAGTGATAGCCAAAGGGTCTGTGCAGTGCATAGACACATATTTCTAGGGCAAGAGGGCAGGGGCTGTGCACACACAGATGGGTGTAGCAGGAAGAAGGTGGTGCAGGCAAGCTGAACAGTGAAAGAGGATTTAATGCAGGGACTCTTTACTGAAGTCTAGCCAGAATGTTAGGGAAAGCATTCAGAGATGGTGCAGAACCTGCAGGCTGGGAAACAGGAGAGCTCACCCCCAACTCGAGAATGATGGCAAAGGAAAGAGAGAGAGGCTAGAACCCAGCGAGGGAGAACTCAATGAACAAGGCCACCTGACAGGTGCTAGGACACTGGATTAGAGGAGAAAGCCAATGTCAGATGGAACCCAGGGCTAAATCCCTCCAACTTTACTCTCCTCCTGTCTCCAATCTCAGTGGCAATTCCCCAGGGTCAGAACCAAAAATGGCAGCCAGAAGGCAAGAGAACCCTATGGATGTAGTATCTGTGAGTCATCCTCAGCCTCCTTGCCTCCCCATTCCCCCTGCCACTCTCCCCTGGGTTGAGAAGGTTGGAGAAGTGTACAAAGTGGGTCAGAGAAACAAAAGGAAGAAAGTTGGCACAAGCATTCAAGAAAAGTGATAGCAGGTATAGGAGAAAGGGATGTGCCCTGCTTTTGTACCATTGAAACATTTTAATAGGGGAACAAAAAACTCTAATTAGTATGTGACAAAGGAAAAACAGAAGGGACTGAGGAAGGCAGGGAGGGAGAGCGTTTATTCATTTAGCAGAGATGTCTGACTGCCAGGCGGACGCAGGACCTGAAAAACACCCAGGGACTGTAGTGAATCAAACTCAGCCCTGTTTGTTTCGAATGCACTCAACGTTAGCCGACTCCAACGAGATTTCATCGTTTTGGGAAAGATTCGTTGGCATCCTCTCTAAAAGCATTTGCCCAAATATGTTTTTAGAAAGCAAGCATGTTTTTTTCCCCTTGGATCACTACATGAAAAAATACTTGGAAATAGTGCTAATATGTGAATGTAATTAATGTCACTGCATGGTACACTTAAACATGATTAACATGGGGCCCCGTATATTTTATATATATATTATCATAATTAATACACATTACATTTTAGCATCCTTTACCTCCCTCCACGTATTAGTCCATTTTCATGCTGCTGATAAAGACATACCTGAGACAGGGTAATTTATTTTTTATTTTATTTATTTACTTATTTTTTTGAGACAAAATCTCCTTCTGTTGCCCAGGCTAAAGTGCAGTGGTGCGATCTTGGCTCACTGCAACCTCCATCTCCTTTGATCAAGCGATTCTCCTACCTCAGCCTCCCTATTAGCTGGGATTACAGGCGTGCAGCACCACGCCTGGCTAATTTTTTTATTTTTTAGTAGAGATGGGGTTTCACCTTGTTGGCCAGGCTGGTCTCAAACCCCCAACCTCGGGTGATCTGCCTGCCTCGGCCTCCCAAAGTGCTGTGATTACAGGCGTGAGCCACCGTGCCTGGCCAAGACTGGGTAATTTATAAAGAAAAAGAGGTTTAATGGAGTCAGAGATTCACATTGCTGGGGAGGTCTCACCGTCATGGCGGAGGGTGAAAGGCATGTCTTACATGGCAGCAGGCAAGAAAGAAAATGAGAGTCAAGTGAAAGGGGAAACCTCTTATAAAACCATCAGATTTCATGAAACTTATTTACTACATGAGAACAGTGTGGGGGAAACCGCCCCATGATTCAATTATCTCCCACTGGGTACCTCCCACAATAAATGGGTATTATGGGAGCTATAATTCAAGATGAGATTTAGGTGGGGACACAGCCAAACCATATCACCCCCAAAACACAAGACACACAAATACATAGACACAAACAGACACACACACGCTCAAGGATTTAATGATTCTATTTTTTGAATATGTGTTTACTTAAACTATATTATTAATCTTCATACAAATTAAATTCGTTCTCACCTTTTCTGGAAGAATCACATGATCAAAGATTTGAGTTCTCCATGAGAGAATGGGGGGAAGAATTCACACCACAATTCCCAGCCTAATATCAGAATATCAGACATCCAACTAGAAGCTAAGGTGCTTTTCCTGAGGCAGTTTAGTCATGAATGGATGTTTGTTTGTTGTCGTGTTTCTATATAGCTTCTGCCCTACTTTATTCTAAAATGGCCATGGCATTGATAGCTGAAAATAATGTCTGAACCTCTTTAAAAAAAATGTCTTTCCAAGTTTTAAATGCATTTACAGCCCAAGGATTGCAAGATTCTTGTGAATTGGTTTGGCAAAGATTCCCCCAGGCATTGCACCGTCATGGCTGGGTCACCTTCCAGAGTGCTGTTTTCAAATCATTGGTTTTCTTTTACAATTTTTCTTCTAAAAATCTATAAACATATGTTACCATATGTCAACAAAGTTAAGCCATTTAGTTAGGCCAATTAGGTAAAGCTTTGTATTGGCAGCAGTATCACTACAGGTGATTGGGGAATAGGTGGGAATTGGATAGAGAATGGGTCAACATTTTCAGAGTGGAACTACCAAACATAGAAAGAAAACCCAGGCCTTTCTCCATGATTAAAGACTCATCACTCTTGGTGAGTTTATTTTTATTTTTATTTATTTATTTTTTTTGAGACGGAATCTCGCTCTGTTGCCCAGGCTGGAGTGTAGTGGCACAATCTCAGCTCACTGCAACCTCCACCTCCCAGGTTCAAACAATTCTCCTGCCTCAGCCTCCCAAGTAGCTGGGACTACAGGCGCCCGCCACCACGCCTTGCTAATTTTTGTATTTTTAGTAGAGACAGGGTTTCACCATGTTGGCCAGGCTGGTCTGGAACTCCTCACCTCAGGTGATCCACGTGCCTCGGCCTCCCAAAACGTTGGGATTATACGGGTGAGCCACTGCGCCCAGCCCATTGGTGAGTTTTATTAATGGTGCTTTCCAAATATTTCCTCTGCATGGCTGTATATCTATTGAGGCTAAAACTGACATAAGGTTTGAAAATTTACTAGATTGGGCCAGGCACAGTGGCTCACACCTGTAATCCCAGCACTTTGGGAGGCTGAGGTGGGTGGATCACTTGAGGTCAGGAGTTCAAGACCAACCTGGCCAATATGGTAAAACCCCGTCTCTACCAAAAATACAAAAATTAGCCGGGCGTGGTGGTGCGTGCCTATAGTCCCAGCTACTCGGGAGGCTGAGGCAGGGGAATCGCTTGAACCCAGGAGGCAGAGGTTGCAGTGAGCCAAGATCGCACCACTGCACTCCCGCCTGGGTGACAGGGTGACACTCTGTCTCAAAAAAAAAAATTACCTGGGTGTGACAGTGTGCACCGGTAATCCCATCTACTAGGGAGGCTGAGGCAAGAGAATTGGCTTGAACCCAGGAGGCGGAGGTTGCAGTGAGCCGAGATCACGCCACTGCACTCCAGCTTGGGCGACAGAGCGAGACTCCATCTCAATAAATAAATAAAAACATAAAATTACAAAAATTAGCCAGGTGTGGTGGCACATGCCTGTAGTCCCAGCTACTTGGGAGGCTGAGACAGGAGAATCGCTTGCACCTGGGAGGCAGAGGCTGCAGTGAGCCGAGATGGCGCCATTGCACTTCAGCCTGGACAAGAGCAAGACTGTCTCAAAAAAAAAAAAAGCGTGTCATGGTGGCTCACGCCTGTCATCCCAGCACTTTGGGATGCCGAGGCTGGCGGATCTCGAGGTCAGGAGATCGAGACCATTCTGGCTAATTTGGTGATACCCTGTCTCTACTAAAAATACAAAAATTAGCCAGGCTGGTGATGTGCACCTGTAGTCCCAGCTACTCAGGAGGCTAAGGCAAGAGAATCACTTCAACCCAGGAGACAAAGGTTGCAGCGAGCCGAGATCATGCCACTGCACTCCAACCTGGGTGACAGAGTGACAGTCTGCCTCAAAAAAAAAAAAAGAATAAAATCATATCTTTTGCAGCAACATGAATAGAGCTGGAGTCCATAATCCTAAGTCAATTAATGCTGAAACAGAAAACCAAATACCACATATTCTTATTTATAAGGGTGGGGCTAAGCATTGCGTACACGTGGACTTATGTCATGGGAAGAGTAGTCACTGGGGAATACAAGTGGGGGTAGAGAATAGGAGGATAAGGGTTGAAAAAGCTCGTTTTGGGCACTATGCTCACTACCTGGGTGACGGTTTCATCCGTACGCCAAATCTCAGCATCACACAATATACCTTTGTAACAAACCTGCACAGGTACCCACTGATTCTAAAATAAAAGTTGAAAAACAATTGAAAAAATAAAGTGGTGCTTGCTGCTCTTGGAACAGGCCTTGGTCCAGTCTGAACCAGCCTTTGCAAATGAATTGGTAATGAGACGCAAAGTTTCTACTCTAAATAGGTCAATAATGCCTTCTGGAATTGTAAGAAATAAGGAAATTCTCGGCCGGGTGTCATGGCTCACGCCTGTAATCCCAGCACTTTGGGAGGCCGAGGTGGGCGGATCACAAGGTCAGGAGTTCGAGACCAGCCTGGCCAACATAGTGAAACCCCATCTCTACTAAAAAAAATACAAAAATTAGCTTGGTGTGGTGGTGCGCACCTGTAGTCCCAGCTACTCAGGAGACTGAGGCAGGAGAATCCCTTGAACTAGGGAGGCAGAGGTTGCAGTGAGCTGAGACCATGCCATTGCACTCCAGTCTGGGTGACAGAGTGAGACTCCGTCTCAAAAAAAAAAAAAGGAAATTATCCTAAAAACATGTACAAAATCTATATTTGAGGCTCTGCGTTGTTGACCCGAATGCTAAAAAGATCAGCATGAAAGGATATGAAACTTCCAAAGAGTCTCCAATATTTTCTCATCTCCTGGCCTCTCCTTTGTAATTTAAAATAAAATTACTGGACCTCACACCAAAAACTTAGTGCTTCTCTCAAGCCAAGTACCTACATTACATTTCACAGGCCAGCACCCCCAGATGGCCTTGGTTTTCTTGTCTGCAAAATGGAACAGGATGGACACATGCCCTTTGAGACGTCCCCAAGATCCAAATTCAATTTGTGCTTTACTAAGATGTGACCTCAGGCCAGGCGTAGTGGCTCATGCCTGTAATCTCAGCACTTTGGGAGGCTGACGTGGGTGGATCACCAGAGGTCAGGAGTTTGAGGGCAGCCTGGTCAATATGGTGAAACCCTGTCTCTACTAAAAATACAAAAATTAGCCGGGTGTGGTGGCGAGCGCCTGTAATCTCAGCTACACGGGAGGCTGAGGCATGAGAATTGCTTGAACCTGGAAGGTGAAGGTTGCAGTGAGCTGAGATCGTGCCACTGCACTCCAGCCTGGGCAACAGAACAAGACCCTTTCTCAAAAAAAAAAAAAAAGTGGCCTCTATGATTTTACTTCCTTGTTTTCTGCATTGCACCTCATAGCTGCTAATATAAATTCTAAACAGGGCAAGTGTGGCAGCTCATGCCTATAATCCCAGCACTTTGGGAGGCTGAGGCAGGAGGACTGCTTGAGCCCAGGAGTTCCAGACCAGCCTGGGCAATATAGCAAGATCCTGACTGTACAAAAAATAAAAAAAATTAGCCGGGCGTGGTGGTACATACCTGTAGTCCCAGCTACTCAGAAGGCTGAGGTAGAAGGATTGCTGGATCCCAGGAGTTTGAGGTTGCCGTGAGCTATGATCAAGCCCCTGCACTCCAGCCTGGGTGACAGAGCAAGACCCTGTCTCAAAAAAATTATAAATATTCAACTTATTTTGTTTAAGTTTTGCCATATACCCATGTGCACACACGTGTGTGCACACACACACGCACACACACACACGGCTAGAAATTCCACAACAGCTTTAATTGCTGTAAGTTGTTCTTTACAATATTCCCAGTGCTCAGAACCGAGCAATGCACACAGTAGGTGGTAATTAAATATTTATTTATTTATTTTTGAGGTGGAGTCTCACTCTGTCACCCAAGCTGGAGTGTAGTGGTGTGATCTCCGCTCACTGCAACCTCTGCCTCCTGGGTTCAAGTGATTCTCCTGCCTCAGTGTGCTGAGTGGCTGGGACTACAGGCGTCCTCCTCCATGACCAGCTAATTTTTGTATTTTTAGTAGAGATGGGGTTTCACCATGGTGACCAGGCTGGTCTCAAACTCCTGACCTCAGATGATCCACCCGCATCGGCCTCCCAAAGTGCTGGGATTACAGGTGTGAGCCACCGCACCCAGCTGGTAATTAAATATTTGATGCATGAATTGGTTACAGGTCGAAGTATATTTCCTGTCCCCCAAAGATACGCTAAAATGATAACCCTTGGAACCTATGAGTGTGACTTTCTTTGAAAGCAGAGTTCTTCTACATATTATTAATTACATGAAAACGAGATCATACCGGATTAAGGTGGGCCCTGATCCAATCACCTGTCTGTGCTGCTATCACGAAAATATCATAGACTTGGTGGCTTGCAAACAGACATTGATTGACTGGGTGTCTTATAAACAACAGATGTTTATTGACTGGGTGGCTTATAAACAACAGATACTTGTTGACCGGGTGGCTTATAAACAATAGACGTTTATTGCTCACCCTTCTGGACGCTGGAAGTGCCAGATCAAGGTATGACAGATTGAGTGACTCGAGGGGACTGTCTCTGTTTCCAAGATGGCGCCCTGTTGCTGTGTCCTCATGTAGCCTTAGAGCCCAGCCTGTTCCCTCCAGCTCTTTTACAGAGCGCTAATCCCATCCATTAAGGCAGATCTCTCATGAGTTCATCACTTCCTAAAGGTCCCACCTCTTAATAAGGTTGCATCGGGGATTGAATCTCAACAGGACTTTTGGAGGGAGGCTGTTGTCATTTCACCTTTTAGCACAGACCAAACATCGCCCCTTAAAAAACCAGGAAGCTTCCCCAGAGAGAATATAAATTATGTCACTAGATTTTATCTGTGTGTCCTGCGTCTCTCTGTTTCACGTTCTGTGGGACTTCTTATCCTTCAGTGAATTATTTGAACTGGATCTCTAGGGCATGTTTCTGAAGGGCTTGACTTGTTTTAAAAATTGAACAAATACATTATTCATCTTAGCTTATTTCCTGTTCTGAGTTTTTTTTCTTTAATGGGAGACAGAAGAAAGCCAATTTATATAACAGATCTGATTGCCAAATCAGTAGTCTTTACATGTTCTTGCCTTTCAGCTAAAACTGCAAGTTAAAACTAGAGTTTTTTTGTCTTTTGTTTTTGTGCATTTAAATCCTTCTATTTTAAAATAATATGCTTAAAAAAATAAAGAAAAATAGCCACCCATGCAACTCTCTCTCATTTGATATTTTCATTCACGGCCAGTGTTGGTCCCACCTGTCAGATATCTAGACTGTCATTTGGGGATGAGATTTTCCCACCTGGGTGCTAAAGAGACCACCAGGTTTTTCACCGTGTTACTCAACGCTGGCACTTAGCTCCAATTCTCAACAATAGACAGTTTTCACAAGGCCTGTTGCTCACAGGGTCTCTGCAGAAATATTTTGACATCCTAAAATCTGCTTCCTGTTGGTGTACCTCCTTCTGTGGAAGAACAAGAGGATAAAAAGCACATCTTTCTTAAAACCCAGTCTTCATTGAGTAACAGAACATCTTTATGGAGCATTATTCATCTCCTGAAGACCACATGATGTTGCTCATTCATCAACTTGATCATTAAAAAGTCAGGAAACAACAGATGCTGGAGAGGATGTGGAGAAATAGGAACGCCTTTACACTGTTGGTGGGAGTGTAAGTTAGTTCAACCATTGTGGAAGACAGTGTGGCGATTCCTCAAGGATCTAGAACCAGAAATACCATTTGACCCAGCAATCCCGTTACTGGGTATATACCCAAAGGATTATAAATCATCCTACTATAAAGACACATGCACATGTATGTTTACTGCAGCACTGTTCACAATAACAAATACTTGGAACCAACCCAAATGCCAATCAATGATAGACTAGATGAAGAAAATGTGGCA
Organism: Pan paniscus; assembly: GCF_029289425.2. Classification (NCBI taxonomy): domain Eukaryota; kingdom Metazoa; phylum Chordata; class Mammalia; order Primates; family Hominidae; genus Pan; species Pan paniscus. Next base: position 44,649,168 of record NC_073273.2, on the reverse strand, counting down.
CATACACACCATGGAATACTATGCAGCCATAAAAAAGGATGAGCTCATGTCATTTGCAAGGACATGGATGAAGCTGGAAACCATCATCCTCAGGAAACTAACACAGGAACAGAAAACCAAACACTGCATGTTCTCACTCATAAGTGGGAGGTGAACAATGAGAACACATGGACACAGGGAGGGGAACATCACACACCAGGGCCTGTCAGGGGGTGGGGGCCTGGGGGAGGGACAGCATTAAGAGAAATACCTAATGTAGATGACAGGTTGATGGGTGCAGCAAACCACCATGGCATGTGTGTATGTATGTAACAAAACTGCACGTTCTGCACATTTCCCCAGAACTTAAAGTATAATAATAAAAAATAATAATAATTTTTTTTGATGAAAGGACATAGTTGAAACTGCATCTTTAAGTGGTGACCTCCCTGGCTCTGGCTTCTTGTCCCTTTGTGGGCAAGAGGAGAAAGACATTCTGCTTGCATGGAAACCGAAGGTTTCTCCAAGCATGAAGGAAGAAGAGGGGAGTTACCAAAGATTGTTAGAAGTCAGGACTTACCTTGACATATAGCAGAAGCAAGGAACCAGGGTTTCCACTCTGTGAGTTTGGAAGAAGCTGAGCAGGAACAAGAGAGATATGTCCCTGAGGGTGGACCTCATTCTTGGCGTTCCTATGCTAGCAAAACAGGTGCTGGAGACGAGGATGTACTTATTATTGCTTTATTTCATTCTACCATTTTTTTTCTTCAGATATGATACTTACTTCTATCCCCTATATTTCTTAGCTTTGCTTTTATACTTCCTATTTCTTTTTCCTTTTTCTTTCTATGAAATTTCTTCTATCTTGTCTATAATTTTGGTGATTTCTCCCTCACCTATATACATTCTGCTGTTTATCTACTGAAAAGTTTATTTCATTGATTATATTTTTGCAACCTAATATGATTTCCTTCCTCATCTTCTTGTGTACTGTTTCATATTGCTTATATCTTCCTTTTTTATTATTTATTTATTATTATTATTTTTTGAGATGAAGTTTCACTCTTGTTGCCCAGGCTGGAGTGCAATGATGCGATCTCAGCTCACTGCAACCTCCGCCTCCCAGGTTCAAGCGATTCTCCTGCCTCAGCCTCCCAAGTAGCGGGGATTACAGGCATGCGCCACCACACCTGGCTAATTTTGTATTTTTAGTAGAGACGGGATTTCTCCATGTCAGCCAGCCTGGTCTCGAACTCCTGACCTCAGGTGATCCACCCACCTTGGCCTTCCAAAGCGCTGGGATTACAGGCGTGAGCCACTAAGTCCGGCCCCTTTTTTATTTTTTAGTATGCTTACTCGATGGATTATATATTATTATCCTGATAAAAGAAAAACTTCAGCCAAACTAAATTTAAAGGAGTTCAATTAAGCAATGAATGATTAACGGATCGGGCAGAATCACTGCAGATTCACAGAGACTCCACCGCAGCCATGTGGTGCAAGAAGATTTATAGACATACAAAAATAAAAGGGAAATGACATACAGAAATCAGCAGGGAGGTACAGAAACAGCTGGCTTGGTTACAGGTTGGCATTTGCCTTATTTGAACACGGGTTGAACTCTCAGCAGTGTATGAATGGTTGAAGTATGGACGCTGGGATTGGCCAACACTCAGTTACGGTTACAGCCACATAAGCCTAAGTTAGGTTTTCAATCTTGCCTGCCTATTAAGCTAGGTAAGAAGAGTTCATCCACAAGGACTCAAATATAGAGTACGGACTGCTTCCCAGGCAATATTTAGTTTGATTTAACAATCCTCAGGGCGAGCACGGTGGCTCACGCCTGTAATCCCAGCACTTTGGGAGGCCGAGGCGGGCAGATCACCTGAGGTTAGGAGTTCAAGGCCAGCCTGACCAACATGGAGAATCCCCGTCTCTACTGAAAATACAAAACTAGCCAGGTGTGGTGGTGCATGCCTGTAATCCCAACTAGTTGGGAGGCTGAGTCAGGAGAATCACTTGAACCCGGGAGGCGGAGGTTGTGGTGAGCTGAGATCATGCCATTGCACTCCAGCCTGGGCAACAAGAGCGAAACTCCATCTCAGAAAAACAAAAACAAAAAACAAACAAACAAAAATCCTCAATATTCTGTTTGCTTTTGTGAAATCTTTATCTAATATGCTAGATTTTTAAAAATGTTGATGCTTTTGAAAAGCGTTATCTTTGCCTATGAGCAAGTTTTTCCCGGAGTATTTGGCTTTTCTGTGAAGTAACCCCATGTCCTTTTGAAAGACTCTTTCTGGAAATGCAGCTGCTAAGTTGGGAGGAAACCCAAGCAACCATTTGGGAATGACCCCACGGAAGAGAAACAAGGCCTGTGGCCAACACCCCAGCTGTTCCGAGGTACCTGCTAGCAACAACTCTCAGCCATGTGGATGAAGTCACTTCGGACTCTGCACCTGCCTCAGTGCTCCAGCCACCACCACCACATTCAGCAGAACCACCTGGCCAACCCATCAAATAATGAGAACTCATATATTAAGTCCTTAAAAAAAAAAAAAAGCACCAGCTGATGCCGTCTTTGCCTGCTGACACCTTCACCACACCCTTTGCTCTGAAAAATTCAGTTGACAAAATTAGTTTGAAATGCGAATGCCAGGGCTTTATTTATTGTCATTATTTTGGACAATATGCCCAGTACGTTTGGGACATTTTATCACCGTTCAAAGGACCTCTTAGTGTGGAGAACACTGAGCCTACTTCGGATTTCAAATAAGTAGGAGAGAGATTTAAAATTACTCTGACCTAGTAAACTCTTAAAAAAAAATGTAATGCATTTCCCTAGAATGAGATGATATTTGAAAAGCTGATTATAAATCATTTCATTCTACTCACTAAATCAGGGCTGCGTTGCTCTGCTATCTATTAGGACTTTAATAATGTGTTACCTTTTGAATGCAGTAAGAATTCAATCTTTGAAACTCTCATAATACAAAGCTTAGGATAATATAAACTCAGTCAAAGTGAGATTCTTTGACATGAACTCTTCATGTTTTTTCATTCAAAGACGAGAACTCTGTCCTTTCCTTCAATCTCCCTTTTTTTAGTAGAAAAAGTAATTCTTGCAGAAGATACGTATTCCTTCAGATCTCTCAAATTTCCTCTCTAGTGACATCTGCTTTACCAGCATTCCTTTTTTTCCCCTTTTCCTTGTTCTTGTTCATTTTCCTTTATCGTCTGTGTTTTTATCATACTTAATTTGCTTCATGATTTAGGAACTTTTGTTTTACTGGGATTTGTCACTTGAAAGTCCCAATCCTTTCACGGTCTATGCAGGCCTTTCAACCGTGCCAATAACCGGCTAAGTCTGCAGTAGTCTGGATGGAATTGTTTTGCACAAGGTCCAGACGGCGTCCAGTGTTTGTCTCTGCAAGCCTGCTTCTCATTGACTCTTAGATCGGCTCTCCTGTTCCAGCTGCAATTTTCCACAGTGCCTCTTTGTTTCACAATTGGAGCACTAACCCCTTTTCTTTTTATTTCCAGTCAGCTTTTTTTCCTACCCCCAAGTAGCAGAGACTGCAGTGCACATAAAGTTAGGGACTCAGCTTGTGTCTGTATAAATATTTGACCTGAATCTAGACAAGATGCAGGTGTGTGGTTTTTCTGATTTATTTTTACACTCAGGCAACTCATCTTTTTTGCTGCTTCTACCCTCGTGAGAGGTAAGAGCTGGGAGTCACACCAGATTCAATTCAGCCAGTGTGCTGCTATCTGTTTCTTTTAGGCTGACTCTCTCTACTGTTTGACACAGCTGCCTCGCTAGCTCATGGCCATGGATAAAACCAGCATTAAGGGGGCTGGGTGTGGTGGCTCACGCCTATAATTCCCGCAGTTTGGGAGACCAAGGCAAGCAGATCACCTGAGGTCAGGAGTTGGAGACCAGCCTGGCCAACATGGCAAAACCCCATCACTACAAAAATACAAAAAATTAGCTGGGCATGGTGGTGCACGCCTGCGGACCCAGCTACTCGGGAGGCTGATGCAGGAGAATTGCTTGGACCCGGGAGGCACAGGTTGCAGTAAGCCAAGGTCACGCCTTTGCACTCCAGCCTGGGCGACAGACTGAGACTCTGTCTCAAAAAACAAAAAACAAAACCAAAATCAACATTAAGGGAAATTGAACAATATATTAATTATAGACTGGGCTTTCAGGCACCGTTGTTTAAAAAGACTTGCTGAAAAACAAAGCAAGCTTACCCCATTTCCTCTACTCCATCCGGAGTCAACTGTCACAGCTAAGAGTTGTGATGATCTCCAAAAAGTGTTGGATATTGGAAGCCTTGATGTTCGAACTGCAGAGATTTTTCTACAGCAGAAGTGGAAGAAGGTTTTCTGGTGAAGGACAGACTTGAAGATGGCTCACCATGATTCTCATATTGTGATATTCATTTCTTGCATGATCCCCTCCCATTGAGTATGGACAAGACCTGGGACTTGCTTCTTTCTTTTTTTTTGAGACGGAGTTTCGCTCTGTCACCCAGGCTGGAGTGCAGTGATGCGATCTCAGCTCACTGTAACCTCCGCCTCCCAGGTTCAAGCAATTCTCCTGCCTCAGCCTCCTGAGTAGCTGGGATTACAGGCACCTGCCACCACACCCGGCTAATTTTTGTATTTTTAGTAGAGACGGGGTTTCATCATGTTGGTCAGGCTGGTCTCAAACTCCTGACCTTGTGATCCTCCCACCTTGGTCTCCCAAAGTGCTGGGATTACAGGCGTGAGCCACTGCGTTTGGCCTCAGTACCATACGTTTTACTATAGATATCATCTCCAAGGAGGGCAGAGAGAAGAGTAAAAATAGCAAAATTCAGAGATGGTTACACACTTTCTTTTTCTTGTTGTTGTTTTCATTCCTTTGTCCTCTGCTACATCACAGGCTTTCAGTTCTCCAAGTGGGATGCGCCGTGGTGCTTATTTAATTTCAGTCTCCTTTTCCCAGTCACCTGTTAGGAAGCTGTGGGTTCGTCCTTGTTCAATTAGTCATGGAATTTGAACACTGATAATGGCTTCTGAAATGTAATTTAAATTGTAGATTTGTGATATCTGCTAGTATGTATTCATTCTCAAAGCCAGCCTCATTTTTATTAGTCACAGTTTTGAATTATTTACTAGTTCCTTTCATTAGAATTGAAAAATGATATTTTAGATTGTTTCAGATGTCTGTGCCTTAAAGTAAATGAAAATGGGAGCTGAAAGAAATCTATATCTTTCTTACTCTGAGAGCAATTCATGGACATTCCCTTCTGCTTATAGCTTCATAGGAGTTTTAAGTGATTTTAAAATACAGGGCTTCCAGTTATATTGGGGGAATAATTTTTTTGTGTGTGTGTGATGGAGTCTTGCTCTGTTGCCCAGGCTGCAGTGCAGTGGCATGATCTCGGCTCACTGCAACCTTCGCTCCCCAGGTTCAAGTGATTCTCATGTCTCAGCCTCCCAAATAGCTGGGATTACAGGCACAAGCCACCATGCCCGGTAAATTTTTTGTACTTCTTTAGCAGAGACAGGGTTTCACCATGTTGGCCAGGCTGGTCTCGAACTCCTGACCTCAGGAGATCCACCCGCCTTGGACTCCCAAAGTGCTGGGATTACAGGCATGAGCCACCATGCACCTGGCTGATTTTTTTTTTTTTTTTCCTGAGTCTCAGTCTGTTGCCCAGGCTAGAGTGCAGTGGTGCAATCTTGGCTCACTGCAACCTCCGCCTCCCAGGTTCAGGCGATTCTCATGTCTCAGCCTCCCAAATAGTTGGGATTACAGGCACGAGCCACCACATCCGGCAAATTTTTTGTGCTTTTTTAGTAGAGAAAGGGTTTCACCATGTTGGCCAGGCTGGTCTCGAACTCCTGGCCTTAGGTGATCCGCCCACCTCGGCCTCCCAAAGTGCTGAGATTACAGGCATGAGCCACTGCGCCCGGCCTGGAGAATGATTTATCAGTGCAAGTTGTTTTATTACTGATAAACTACTGGAGAATGGATGCACATTTTTCTTGAACTTTCTGTTTTTCTTTCTTTTTTTTTTTTTTTTTTTGACAGGCTCTCGCTCTGTCCCCCAGACTGGAGTGCAGTGGCAGGATCATGGCTCACCTTAGCCTCGACCTCCCAGGCTCAATGATCCTCCCATCTCAGCCTCCCGATTAGCTGGGGACTACAGGCACACAACATAATGCTCACCTAATTGTTTTTTCTTTTTCTTTCTTTCTTTCTTTTTTTTTTTTTTTTGTTGAGACGGAGTTTCACTCTGTCACCAGGCTAGAGTGCAATGGCTTGATCTGAGCTCACTGCAATGTCCACCTCTCGGGTTCAAGCGATTCTTGTGCCTCAGCCTCCCGAGTAGCCAGGATTACAGGCACGTGCCACCAGGCCCAGTTAATGTTTGTATTTTTAGTAGAGACAGGTTTCAACATGTTGGCCAGGCTGGTCTTGAACTCCTGACCTCAGTTGATCCTCCCACGTTGGCCTCCCAAAGTTCTGTGATTACGGGCATAAGCCACTGCATCCAGCCTAATTTATATATATATATATATATTTTTTGTAGAGATTGGGTTTCACCATGTTGTCCAGGCTGGGCTCAAACGCCTGGGTTCAGGTGATCCTCCCGCCTCGGCCTCCCAAAGTGCTGGGATTACAGGCGTGAGCCACCATGCCTGGCCTCTGGGGCTTTCTTTATTTGATTGCTGAGCTGTTTTCCTTGTGGATCATTGGAAGCTACCCCCTCAAAAGGCAAAAATGGGCAGCTCCCTGCATCTTGCATTCAGGTTTCTGAAAAAAAAAAAAAAAGCTTAAGTCACACTGACTGCTGGTTTTTTCTTGTCATATTGAATCTCCAAGATGTGCCTTCAGACATTTCCTCTGGGTCTGTTGGAGGATAGGTTTCATTTGACCTGAGATTTCATTAATTTTCTCCGAGAGGCGTTTGCTTAGATGTTTCCATCTCACGTGAACCCCTCCTCTCCGTGGTTTGGGTTTTGTTTGGGGGTTGTTTGGGGTTTGTTTGGGGTTTTGTTTGGGGTTTTTCTGAGACAGAGTTTCGTTCTTGTTGCCAGGCTGGAGTGCAGTGGTGCAGTCTTGGCTCACTGCAACCTCCACCTTCCAGGTTCAAGCAACTCTCTGACCTCAGCCCCCCAAGTAGCTGGATTATAGGCGCCCGCCACCCCTCCTGGCTAATTTTTGTATTTTTAGTACAGACGGGGTTTCACCATGTTAGCCAGGCTGTCTCAAACTCCTGATCTCAGGTGATCCGCCCACCTCGACCTCCCAAAGTGCTGGGATTACAGGTGTGAGCCACCGCACCCAGCCTGCTTTCTTACTTAACCTGATGTAATGTTTTTCACGTGTGTTGGAGTTTATGGAGCTTCAATTTCATTGATGGACGACTACCCCAGGCACTTCCATTTTATTCCTTTCACCAGATGTTCCTGTTTAATTCTCTCTTATTAATGTTATAACCTGCTCGTGTTCTTTTGTACAAATAATAAACGTTCATTCATGGGAATACCTCAATGCATAAACGTGTACTCACCATCCTTCCTCAATTTAAGTGCTTAAAAAAATAACCTCTAGGCCAGGCGTGGTGGCTCATGCCTATAATCCCAGCACTTTGGGAGGCTGAGGCGGGCGGATCACGAAGTCAGGGGTTTGGGACCAGCCCAGCCAACATGGTGAAACCCCGTCTCTACTAAAGACACAAAAGATTAGCCAGGCGTGGTGGCATGGCGCCTGTAATCCCAGCTACTCGGGAGGCTGAGGCAGCAGAATTGCTTGAACCCGGAGGTGGAGGTTGCAGTGGGCTGAGATGGCACCATTGCACTCCAGCCTGGGCGACAGGGCAAGACTCAGTCTCAAAAAATAAAATAAACTAAAATAACCTCTAGGCTGGGTGCAGTGGCTCAGGTCTGTGATCCCAGCACTTTGGGAGGCTGAGGTGGGCGGATCACTTGAGGTCAAGAGCTCAGGATCAGCCTGGTCAACATGGCGAAAACCCATTTCTGCTAAAAATACAAAAATTAGCCAGGTGGGGTGGCGGGTGCCTGTAATCCCAGCTACTTGGGGGGCTGAGGCAGGAGAATAGCTTGAACCTGGGAGGCGGAGGTTGCAGTGAGCTGAGATCGCACCACTGCACTCCAGCCTCGGCAACAGAGCAAGACTTCATCTCACAAAAATAAATAAATAAATAAATAAGTAACCTCCAAGCCATAATTTTAGTGATGGTTTTACTTTGTTTGACATGTACGTTTGAAAAGAAATTTATAATAAGAAAAAATTATTGAACATAATTATGTTACTCATGATGTGTCCATCCTCACTCCCCCAAAATATTGGCATCAAAATCTCACTTTGACTCCAGATGTTTACCAAAATGCATTCACTTTCAGCTGAAAGATGTTTTGTGGCCAAAAAGAAAAAAATAACCTGGAAATAGACCAATGTTTCCTCATGCTGCAAAAGGTCTGCTTCAGCTTGATAAGGCGATCAGGTGTTTGCAAAACATTTCCACCCTCTTTTTTTTTTAGTAACAGAAAAGTTGGCACTTCTCCTAGCCCAACATTTTTGCACACAGAAGTTTTCTCAGTTAAAAGCTGCCTGGGACGGTGCCTCCAGCTTGAAATTCTTCTGCATCTCTGCACAGCACTGTGCTGAATTTTGCAAGTGCCGCCAACAAGAAGCTGGGCAGGGTGCTGGGAATTTCACAGAAAGCTATTCCCTTTTTCCTACCTGGTTATAGAAACTGCTTTTTCTTTAGAATGTTATAGTTACCCTTTGAATAGTGGCTTATCATTTCAATACATTTTCGTATGAATTTTAAATGCCTATATTGAACCCAACTTTTTCCTTTCTCCTAGGGGGCTGCATACCGTCAGGACAGCGGCTTGCTGAAAGTTTTAACAATGAATTCTGCAAAAAAAAAAAAAAAAAAAAGAAACCCTGGTCAGAGCCTATGCCAATTTCTCTGGTGTAAATTTTCCTCTTGTGGTCGATTTAAAGGTACTCAGGTGAGATTATGGAATGCGGATTTGGAAAGAGATAATGCCCTGCTGGTTCTCATAAGCTCATACGAGCTACTCCTAGCACCCCTGTATGTCAAGGTGTACAAGGCAGGGAAAGATGACAAGCTGGTGATCTTGGGAGGGAAAACCTTGGTCCCCACAGGTGATTGGTTCAAAGGGTGCTATGACCACAGCAGCAGGAGCACAATCTGATATGGAGTTCAATGCTCCTGGGAAGATGTGTTTAGACCAGGGTCTCCAACCCCCAGCTGCAGATTTGTACCAGTCTGTGGCCTGTTGGGAACTGGGATGCCCAGCAGGAGGTGAGCAGAAGGCACCTCTATTTACATCTGTATTTACAGCATCTGTATTTGCAGCTGCTTCTCATCACTGCCATTACCATCTGAGCTCTGCCTCCCGTCAGGTCAGTGGTGGCATTAGATTATCATGGAAGCATGAATCCTATTGTGAACTGCCCATATGAGAGATCGAAGGTGCATGCTCCTTATAAGAATCTAGTGCCTGATGATCTGTCACTGTCTCCCATCAACCCCAGATGGGACCATGTAGTTGCAGGAAAACAAGTCACGGCTCCCTCTGATTCTACATGATGGCAAGCTGTAGACTTATTTCACTATGTATTCCAATGTAATAATAATAGAAATAAAGTGCACAATACATGCAGTGTGCTTGAATCATCCTGAAACCATCTGCCCATCCCCTGGTCCACAGAAAAACTGTCTTCCGCAAAACCAGTCCCTGGTGCCAAGAAGTTTGGGGACCACTGGTGCAGACCTTCCTCCCCTCCTTCTGAAAATCTTCTGGCCAGAGTCCTTCTGTGTGACGGTTAGGATTGAGGGTCAACTTGATCGGATTGAAGGATGCAAAGCATTGTTCCTGGGTGTGTCTGTGAGGGTGTTTCCAAAGGAGATTCACATTTGAGTCAGTGGACTGGGAGAGGCAGACCCACCCTCATTGTGGGTGGGAACGATCTCATCAGCTCCCAGTGTGGCTAGGATAAAAGCAGGCAGAGGAACGTCGAATGAGAAGACTTGCTGAGTCTCCCGGCCTCCATCTTCCACCCGTGCTGGCTGCTTCCTGCCCTTGAACATCAGACTCCAAGGTCTTCAGTGCTTGGACTCTTGGACCTACAGTGGTTTGCCAGGGGCCTGTCGGGCCTTTGACCACAGACTAAAGGCTGCACTTTCAGCTTCCCTACTTTTTAGGTTTAGGGACTCGGACTGGCTTCCTGGCTCCTCACCTTGCAGATGGGCTATTGTAGGACTTCACCTTGTGATTATGTGAGTCAGTTATCCTAGTAAATTCCCCTTCATATATACATCTATCTGATTAGTTCTGTCCCTCAAGAGCACCCTGACTAATATATACTGGAAATGGCCTCTGTTACCCAGACATGTGCCTCCAAGGAGAAAGTTCTTGGAAGCCAGATGAGTTCTCTCTATGACCTTCAACTCAACACGTGGATGAAGGTGTGGAATGAGGCAGTAGGAAGGGCTCTGAGCCAGGCATGCTGAGAGCTTATCATCACATAACAACACTGGGATTGTCAGGCTCTTCAGAGATACAGAACTAATATAGTTTGAATATTTGTCTCCTCCAAATCTCACTTTGAAATTTGGCCCCTAATGTTGGTGGTAGGGCCTAGTGGGAGGTATTTGGGTGATGGGAGCAGATCTCTCATGAATGTCTTTGTTCTGTCTCTACAGTAATTAATGAGTTCTTGCTCTGTTTGTTCACATGAGAGCTGGTTGTTTAAAACAGCCTGGCACCTCTCTCTCTCACCTCCTTTCTCACCCTGTGACATGCCAGCTCCACTTCACCTTCCACCATGCGTGGAAGCTTCCTGAGGCCTCACCAGAAGCAGATGCTGGCTCCATGCTTGTACAGTCTGCAGAACTATGAGCCAAATAAACCTCTTTTCTTTATAAACCACACAGCCTCTGGTATGCCTTTAGAGCAATGTGTATTAGTTCGTTCTCACATTGCTATAAAGAACTATCTGAAGCTGGGTAATCCATAGAGAAAAAAGGTTTAATTGGCTCATGGTTCCATAGGCTATACAAGAGGCATGGCTGGGGAGGCCTCAGGAAACTTACAATCATGGCAGAAGGTGAAGAAGAAGGAGGCACTTCTTACATGGTTGGAGTAGAAGAAATAGAGTGAAGCAGGAGGTGGTACACACTTTTAAACAACTAGATGTCTTGTGAACTCACTCACTATCACACAAACAGCAAGGGGGGAATCCACCCCTTGATCCAGTCACCTCCCACCATGCCCTTCCTCCAATATTGGAGATTACAATGGGATGTGAGATTTGGGTGGGGACACAAATCCAAATCACATCACAGTGCAAAACAGACTAAGACGAGAACCAGACAAATAAACATGTAAGACAGGATTCACTCTGGGAATTGGCCCACATGATTATGGAGGCTGAGAAATTTCATGATCTGCCATCTGGAAGCTGGAGAACCAGGGAAACGGGTGGCACAACACAGTCAGAATCCGAAGGCCTAAGGGTGGGTGTGGAAGGTGCGGGGAACTGAGGGGCTCTGCTCGTGTAAGTCCTGGAGTCCAAAGACACAAGAACCAAGAGCTCTGCTCTCTGAGAAGATGGATGTCCCAGCTCAAAAACAGAGAGGAAGTTTTCCCTTCCTCTACCTTTTTCCTCTACTTGGGCCCTCCATGGATTGAGTGATGCCCACTCCTAGTGGTGAGAGTCTTCTTTACTCAGTCTGCTTGTTCAAATGCGAATCTCTTCTGCAAACACACTCACAGACACACCTAAGGGTTTTACCAGCTACCTGGGCATCCCATAGCCCAGGCAAGTTGACATGTACAGTTAACCATCACTTCCACCTACACATCGGCTGAGTTCCTCCATCTGCCAGGACTCCCTGGCCAATGTGGAATAACACTCTCTTGGCTTCCTTCTGAGGCTTGCTGGGGAATCAAATGAGAATTTGCAAGCCTGAAAGTTTGTATTAAAGATTGTGATGCCAGTTTTTGATATTTGGTTGCTGACAACTTTCAAGTGCACCCTCTCAATTCCCATGGAAAGGAGATATCTTTATTTGTCTGGTTCTTGTCTTAGTCCGTTTTGCATTGTGATGTGATTTGGATTTGTGTCCCCACCCAAATCTCACATCCAATTGTAATCTCCAATAATGGAGAAAGGGCATGGTGGGAGGTGACTGGATCAAGGGGTGGATTCCCCCCTTGCTGTTTGTGTGATAATGAGTGAGTTCACAAGACATCTAATCTGTTCTCCCCACAAATAACGACAAAGCACATCTTGGCAAACTGCTGATAAAGCCCAGGCGCTTGCTCCTTTGGTGCCAGTGGGAGCTTGAAATCAGGTAAGACCGGGTGTGGTGGCTCATGCCTGTAATCCCAGCACTTTGGAAGGCTGAGGTGGGCAGTTCACTTCAGGTCAGGAGTTCGAGACCAGCCTGGCCAACATGGTGAAACCCCGTCTCTAGTAAAAATACAAAAATTAGCCAGGCGTGGTGGCATGCGCCTGTAATCCCAGCTACTTGAGAGGCTGAGGCAGGAGAATCACTTGAACCTGGGAGGTGGAGGCTGCAGTGAGCCGAGATCTCACCACTGCACTCCACCCTGGGTGACAGAGTAAGACTCCATCTCAAAAAATAAAAAATTACAAAAATTGAAACCAGGCAAGCTGCTGTCCTGCATTTGGGAATCTCACCCTACCCCGCTCCTTACCCACAATAAAAATTCAATCTAGAGTTTTTTCTTTACCATCTTGGTCTATTCTGGATCAGCTTGGAAGATCTTTCCTGCTCTCCTGCAAAAGCTGTATTATGTAAGAAATATGTGTTTGCATACTCTGTTTGTATGTGTGTATGTGTGTATGTTGGGGGGGTGGGGGGGTCATGAGTCTTGACATCCTGACCAAATTTGGGAGGAACAGGTGCATCCTATTATTTCAAGATGGCCTCACCAGCCCAGCATGGTGGCTCATGCCTGTAATCTTAGCATTTGGGGAGGCCAAGACAGGAAGATCGCTTGAGGCCAAGAGTTTCAGACCAGGCTGTGCAACATAGCGAGATCTTATCTCTCTAAAAAAAATTAGCCAGGCCTGGTGGCACGCACCCCTATAGTCCCAGCTGCTCAGGAGGCTAAGAAGACAGGACCACTTGAGCCCAGGAGTTCAAGCCTTCAGTGAGCCATGATTCCACCACTGCACTCCAGTCCCAGGCTCTTAGAATGAGACCTTGCTTTAAAAAAAAAAAAAAAAAAAAAGGCTATGGCTACACTAGTGTCCTTGGATAAAAGTAAAACGATCTAGATCGACACAACTATAATTCTTTTTCTTTCTTTTTTTTTTTGAGACAGAGTCTTGCTCTGTTGTCCAGGCTGGAGTGCAGTGGCGCGATCTCAGCTCACTGCCACCTCTACCTCCCAGGTTCAAGCGATTCTCTTGCTTCAGCCTCCAGAGTAGCTGGGACTACAGGCGTGCACCATCATGCCCGGCTGATTTTTGTGTTTTTACTAGACACGGGGTTTCAGCATGTTGGCCAGGCTGGTCTCAAACTCCTGACCTCAAGTGATCTGCCCGCCTCAGTCTCCCAAACTGCTGGGATTACTGGCAGGAGCCACCACACCCAGCCCACAAGGCCATAATTCAATTGTGAAGTTCCCAGTTGCCGATGATCCTGGCCTCCCTTCCTCAGTTAGAACCTTCTAGGCGTGCACACAGGTGGGGTGGCCTGTTTTTTTCTTTTCCTTTTTCCATTTACATGGGATTTTAGACACACTGTGTAGTTGGAAGACTGGAAGATTTCTATTTGTAAATGAAATTCGACCTGAACGAGAAAGAGTCGTAACTCTACAGGGATCATCCATCAATGTCTAAGTTCCTTCCGTCCCCAGTTTGAACACATCTGTTATGCATGAGACTCCTTAAGCCGCACAAAAAGCACACACTCATTTCATGCGATGGACAGCCGGAAGCAGTGCATCCTGCAGGCTAGGATGTGTTGCTTTGTTGAAAGCTTTGCCGGACAGCCTGTAATTTGGAGGGAGAACGGCCTGAAGCATTCAGATTCAGCAAAAGGCTCTTCTTTTGAAACCAGATCATACTGTTATCACCAGAAAGAGGTCCCGATCCAGACCCTCAAGAGAGTATTCTTGGATCTTGCACAAGAAAGAATTTAGGGCGAGTCCATAAAGTGAAAGCCAAGTTTATTAGGAAAATAAAGGAATCAAGAATGGCTACTCCATAGCCAGAGTAGCCCCAGGACTGCTGGTTGCCCATTTTTATGGTTATTTCTTGGATATGCTTAACAAGGGGTGGATTATGGTTATTTCTATGGATATGCTAAACAAGGGGTGGATTATTCATGCCTCCCTTTTTAGACCACATAGGGTAACTTCCTGACGTTGCCATGGCATTTGTAAACTGTCATGGAGCTGGTAGGAGTGTAGCAGTGAGGACCACCAGAGGTCACTCTTGTGGCCATCTTGGTTTTGGTGTGTTTTCGCCGGCTTCTTTACCTGTTTATCTTTTACCTGTTTTACCAGCAAGGTCTTTATGATCTGTCTCTTGTACCGACCTCCTATCTCATCCTGTGACTTAGAATGCCTTAACCATGTGGGAACACAGCCCAGTAAGTCTCAGCTTCATTTTGCCCAGCCCCTATTCAAGATGGAGTTGCTCTGGTTCAAACACCTCTGACCATACTTTAACCTGATTCTGCAAAAAGCCCTCTCATCAGATGCCTCTGCAGCATGGAGGGTCGCAGATTGAATATACTCTTTTCTAGGTCCTGAGTGGATCTGTTGCAGAGCCAGTGAGCAAATGCAGTTATCACCACCTTGGTTTGCCTGTGACTGTCATCATGATGAAACAGCTACATTGTCTGGGGTACATACCCTGGGGTTCATTGTCTCGCACCGAGAAAGAATTCAGGACACAGACACGTGTGGGTGGATTAAGGAGTGGAAAGTTTAAGAGACAAAGAAAGGAAAGAGGAGAGCAGCTCCTTGCCAGAGAGAGAGAGAGAGACATCTGAAAAGTAGGGAGGTGGCAGTCAGCAGCAGATTTTATAAGCAGGCTGGAGAAGGTGGTGTTTGATTTATGTAGGGCTCACAGATTGGTTCCATCAGGTATGTTTACATAGCGCCTGTGGGGAAGGCTGGTTGCCCCACCTTAATCTTATTATGCAAATGGGCTTTCCACTTGATAGGCGCCATCTTGTCTGCTCCTTACTGTACAAGTGGCCGACAAAGAGGAGGAAGATGGAGCCACCATCTTGAACGTCTCTGGTCCCTAGTTCCTGCCGGCATTCACCCGTGCAAGCTCGCAGCTGGCTTGTCTATGTCTGCAGCTTGACTTGACAGGCTGCTCTTTGTTAGAAAATGACTTGGGGCTGCTTTTCATTAAAGAGAAAAGCCTTACCAAGGACTCCCATACCCTTACTGTCTGCCTAAGTGATTTCTTCCTAACTCCTGTATCACTGGCAGACTCTGAGTTGCCTGTTGGGTGGAGTACTATATTGCCGAGTATCATGACTGTATTAGATGTGAGGGAGACAGTGTGAATAGGACATGGTCCCTGAAGAGCACAGAGCTCTCACCTGGGGCTGGGTGGAGCTTCTGTCCTATCCAGTGTTACGGAACCCTTGCAAGCACAGGTCAAGCAGCTCCAGTGCTGGAAGACGTGCACACAAAATCCAGGGGGACCATTGCAAAGAGGTTTAGTGTTTCTTGGAAAAATGCCAGAAGTCTGAAGAAGTGGTGGCCCCGAGCAG
This sequence comes from Pan paniscus, assembly GCF_029289425.2. Lineage (NCBI taxonomy): Eukaryota > Metazoa > Chordata > Mammalia > Primates > Hominidae > Pan > Pan paniscus. The sequence continues at coordinate 44,633,353 of NC_073273.2, read as the reverse complement.
CTTTGAAGGATGTGTATGCAATTAAACCGAAGCCAAAGGGTCAGAGAGAGGAGTGAGAGCCAGGTAGGAATCTATGTGCAGCTTCATCATAAACTCACGGACAGGCTTCATGCAGCACCGTCTCAGTGCATTCAATGTTTGGATTCCACACGCATGCATCCTCAACCCCCTTGCAATGCTATTCTCCTTGGAGGGAAACGGGTCATTCTTACTCTATCATATGCAGATATCTGGTCAACCAGATAAATGTGTGAGAAAACACCAACAAAGCAGAAATTACTTTTAATTATAGAGCAGAGTCATCGTAAAAGTTTGTGCAACATTTTTTTTTTTTTTTTTTTTTTTTTGTGACTGGGTCTCCCTCTGTTACCCAGGCTGGAGACCTGGAATGCAGTGATGTGATCATGGCTCACTGCAACTTCGACTTCACAGGCTCAGGTGATCCTCGCACCTCAGCCTCCCAAGTAGCTAGGATGACAGGTGTGTGCCACCGCACCTGGGTAATTTTTGTATTTTTTGGTAGAGATGAGGTCTCACTATGTTGCCCAGGCTGGTGCTGAAATTCTGGGCTCCAGTGATCCTCCCACCTGTGCTTGCAAAGTACTAGGATTACAGGTGTGAGCCACGGCACCTAGCAAGATTTTTTTTTTTTTTTTTTTTTTGAGATGGAGTTTTGCTCTTGTTGCCCAGGCTGTAGTGCAATGACGCGATCTCGGCTCACGGCAACCTCCGCCTCCCGGGTTCAAGCGATTCTCCTGCCTCAGCCTTCCCAAGTAGCTGTGATTACAGGCATGCGCCACCATGCCCGGCTAATTTTGTATTTTTAGTAGAGATGGGGTTTCTTCATGTTGGTTGGGCTGGTCTCGAACTCCCGACCTCAGGTGATCTGCCCGCCTCGGCCTCCCAAAGTGCTGGGATTACAGGCGTAAGCCACCGCGCCTGGCCAGCAAGATTCTTTTTAAGGCACTTATTTTTATTTAGGGAATGAGAGACTGTACAATATTGTAAACAAATAAAATCAGAAAACATATTGTGTTTCCACGGTTCCAACACGTATGGGTCACATGAATTGCGTGAACTCACTGTTAAGTGCATGGTAAATATCATGCTTTAAAAAGAGAAAGATGTTTCGGCATCACTTTTTTTTTCTTTTTCTTTTTTCAGATGGAGTCTGGCTCTGTCCCCCAGTCTGGAGTGCACTGGCACCATGTCAGCTCACTGCAACCTCCGCCTCCTGGGTTGAAGTGATTCTCCTGCCTCAGCCTCCTGAGTAGCTGGGATTACAGGCGCCTGCCACCATGTCTGGCTAACTTTTGCATTTTAGTAGAGATGGGGTTTCACCATGTTGGTCAGGCTGGTCTCAAACTCCTCAGCTCAGGTGATCCGCCCCCCTCCGCCTCCCAAAGTACTGGGATTACAGGTGTGAGCCACCGAGCCTGGCCCAGTATCACTTGCTTAAATATTTTAGAAATGTGTAGAACTTTCATGAAGTTACAAAAACCATGTTCCATGAGCTATTTTAACATATATACTTGACAGCTGTCACATGCGGCTTTTGTAAATAAAAGTACAAGTACGGCCGGGCACAGTGGCTCCCACCTATAATCCTAGCATTTTCGGAGGCCAAGGTTTAGGATCCCTTGAGACCAGGAGTTGGAGACCAGCCTGGGCAACATGGTGAGATCCCATCTCTACAAAAAAAAAAAAAAAAAAAAATTAGCTGGATGTGGTAGGATGCACCTGTATTCCCAGCTACTGGGGAGGCTGAGGTAGGAGGATTGCTTGAGACCAGCAGGTCGAGGCTGCAGTGAGCTGTGATTGCACCACTGCACTCTAGCCTGGGTGACAGAGCAGAACTCTGTCTTTAAAAAATTAAAATAAATAAATGCAAGTGTATGGAGCACTCAGCCTAGGAGTGTTTTTAGCACGAGCTGCAATTATAGATGGGGTCAGCTGCATGACCCAAGATGAAACCTAGAAGAAAACACTCACGTTCACCACCACCATCGACAGTGCCTTCCGCAACCCATCCCTCCATGGGAACTGCCAGATGTTTCTTTGTCTCTATTATGTAGCTAAATATTTTCTGAACTATATTGGGCAATTCTTTCCAACACAAATGTCTTGGAATGCTAATAAAAGTGCCTGGGGGAAAAAAGAGGCTCTAAATTCAGGGGAAAAAAATGTGGAAAAGACTGAGCTTCTCAGAGTTGAGCGGTTCTTTTCAGCAAGATTTCTCAGTCTTTTGTTTGCTGAAGGGCAATTAAATCTCCCAGGAGAGATACTGTGGGTACTGTGGTCTGCGTGCCCCAAATTCTTTAACCACAGAACTGTTTTTGCTAAAGTCAGTTATTAACATTTCAATCACATGGAATTCCAGGGACTAGAACCGTAAAAGTCCGAAAGTCACGGAAGCATTTGTTCAATAATCCCAGTCAGATAAAATTTACTAGTTACAACAACTTTGGACAAGAGTCGGATGCCTTTTCAAAGGAAGTTGAATGGTGCAGCATAAATGTGCCATGCACCCTCCGTGGAAACACAAGATTTATGTTTCATGCACGTGTGGGTGAAAATTTTCACATGCTAAGTGCTGTGTTATCTGAGTTTGTCGTGTTTTCTCAACAAGTGCGTTTCTTTTTTTTGAGTTGTTTTGTTTTGTTTTTTGAGATGGCGTCTCACTCTGTCACCCAAGCTGGAGTGCTGTGGCACGATCTGGGCTCACTGGAACCTCCGTCTCCTGGGTTCAAGCAATTCTCCTGCCTCAGCCTCCCAAGTAGCTGGGATTACAGGTGCCCACCAACACTCCTGGCTAATTTTTGTATTTTTAATAGGGATGAGGCTTCCCCATGTTGGCCCGAATGGTCTCGAACTCCTGACCTCAAGTGATCCTCCCGCCTCGGCCTCCCAAAGTGCTGGGATTACAGGTGTGAGCCACCGCACCTGGACAAATTTGAGAACTGACTGCACACTCTGAGGATTTTAGACTTCAGCCAAGGCAAAACTCCAATGATTAGTTTTCTAATCATTTTACTTGTCAGGACATAGGTGCAGTTCCAGTTAACAGGGAAGAGTGGCACACCTGCTTATGCCTAATTGTAAAGTAATTGAGGAAAACCATCAGTGTTTTCCAGGAAGTTGACAAAGTCCTGGTTCTTTATGAATGAGTTCAGAATCTGCCATTGAGGTTTCCAGAGATGCCAGACCTAAGAAATCCTGGGGAAATAAAGACACTTAAAGAGATAAAAACCGGCTGGTGTGATGGCTCACGCCTGTAATCCCAGCACTTTGGGAGGCTGAGGCAGGCAGATCACGAGGTCAAGAGACAGAGACCATCCTGGCCAACATGGCGAAACCCCGTCTCTACTAAAAATACAAAAAGTAGCTGGGCGTGGTGGTGAGCACCTGTAATCCCAGCTACTCGGGAAGCTGAGGCAGGAGAATCACTTGAACCTGGAGGCGGAGGTTGCAGTGAGCCGAGATCTGGCCACTGCACTCCAGCCTGGTGACAGAGTGAGACTCCGTCTCAAAACAAACAAAAAAAAGAGAGTAGAGGAATAAAAGAATGGCTAGTCCACATGCAGAGCAGTCCTGAAGGCTGCTGGTGGGCCATTGTTATGGTTGTTTCTTGATGATATGCTAAACGAGAGGTGAATTATTCATGCCTCCTGTTTTTAGACCATAGAGGGTAACTTCCTGATGTTGCCACGGCATTTGTAAACTGTCATGGTGCTTGTGGAAGTGTAGCAGTGAGGATGACCAGAGGTCACTCTCATCACCATCTTGGTTTTGGTGGGGTTTGGCCAGCTTCTTTACTCCAACCTGTTTTATCAGCTAGGTCTTTGTGACCTGTAGCTTGTGTTGCCTTCCTATCTCATCCTGTGTCTTAGAATGCCTAACCTCCTGAGAATACAGCCCAGTAGGTCTCAGCCTTCTTTTACCCAGCCCCTATTCAAGATGGAGTTGCTATGGTTCAAACACCCTCTGACACTGTATGTATTAGTCTGTATTTATGCTGCTGATACAGACATACTCGAGACTGGGAAGAAAAAGAGGTTTAATTGGACTTACAGTTCCACATGGCTGGGGAGGCCTCAGAATCATGGCGGGAGGCAAAAGGCACTTCTTACATGGCGGGGGCAAGAGAAAAGTGAGGAAGAAGCAAAAGCCGAAACCCCTGATAAACCCATCAGATCTTGTGAGGCGTATTCACTATCACAAGAATAGCATGGGAAAGACCATTCCCCCATGATTCAATTACTGCCCCTGGGTCCCTCCCACAACATGTGGGAATTCTGGGAGATAGAATTCAAGTTAAGATTTGGGTGGGGACACAGCCAAACCACATCACTGTCATTTTGTAAAAGATGTGCATTTTTGTCTTTTCTGGTTGCCATAACAAATCACCACCAATTTTGTGGCTTTAAAAGAACAGAAATGTAGTGTCTTCTGATTCTGGAGTTCAGAAGCCTGAAATTAGTATTGCTGGGCTAACACCCAGTTGTTGTCAGAGCTGATTCCTTCTGGAGTCTCCAGAGCAGAACCTACTCCCTTTCCTTTTGAAGCTTGTAGAGGCTGCTTTGCCATGCCTTGGCTTGTAGCCCCTTCCTCTACCTTAAAGACATCAGCACATTTCCCTCCTCTCAGACCTCTGTTTCTATCGCCACATCTCCTTGTCTGACTCTGACCCTCGTGCGTCCTCTTTCCGGTATAAGGGTGCTTGTGATGACATTGAGATACCCTGATTATGATCCAGGATAATCCTCTCATCTTAAAATCCTTAACTTAATCACTTTTGCAAAGTCACTTTTGCCATATAAGGTCACATATTCACAGATTTCAGGGATTAGGATGTGGGCATCATTGGGGCCATTATTCTGTCTATCACATGGAGATTAGGATGTGGACATCTTTGGGGCCATTATTCTGTCTCCCACATGGGGATTAGGACATGGACATCTTTGGGGGTCATTATTCTGTCTCCCACATGGGGATTAGGACACGGACATCTTTGGATGTCATTATTCTGTCTACCACATGGGGATTAGAATGTGGACCTCTTTGGGGGACATTATTCTGTCTACCACATGGGGATTAGGACGTGGACATCTTTGGGGCCATCACCTGTCTACTACATGGAGATTAGGACATGGACATTTTGGGGGTCATTATTCTGTCTACCACATTAGGATTAGGATGTTGACATCTTTGGAGCCATTATGTTGTCTATCACATGCGGATGAGGACATGGACATCACTGGGGCCATCACTTTTTCTACCAGAAGAGGAAAGAGTATTGGGTTTAGGGTGAGGGGACATAAGTATGTGGTCCCAGAACTACCATTGGTTAGCTCATTACACTGGACAATGGACCTTGCCTCTAGGTCCTTGGGTCCTACATCTGTATTGTAGGGGTAATCCATCCTACATCAGATCTATGGTATTCAAGTAACAGGAACAGGCTAATACAGTCAGCCACTCAAAATGGCTTCATAACATCCTTAAGCTATGGAACCATGAGCCAGACATATCTGATTTGACAAAATTAAGATAAGGGTCAGAAAACTTTCTCTTCTGGCTCTCTGAAGCAAAGCCTTTATTTTGATCTGTCTAGCTGTCAATGTCTTTTCATTTTCAAATCACAGTTACCAGTCTTTCACCTTTACATGTATTTTAATGGTTTAACATCATTAATATCAGCAGGAAATTGATTTTTTTTTTTAGATGGAGTTTCGCTCTTGTCACCCAGGCTGGAGTGCAATGGCGCGATCTTGGCTCACCACAACCCCCACCTCCAGGGTTCAAGTGACTCTCCTGCCTCAGCCTCCTGAGTAGCTGGGATTACAGGCATGCACCACCATACCCAGCTAATTTTTGTATTTTTAGTAGAGATGGGGTTTCTCCATGTTGGCCAGTCTGGTCTCGAACTCCCAACCTCAGGTGATCCGCCCACCTAAGCCTCCCAAAGTGCTGGGATTACAGTCGTCAGCCACTGTGCTCAGCAGGAAATTGTTTTTACTAAGAGACCGCTGAGCCAGTGTGGAGTGGGATCAACATGAAAACATGATGGCATTTGAATATTATTTTCCAAAATCAGATTATCCCCTTAAACACACATTTCTCTAACTCATGGGAGGCCAATGTCAGTCATGGCATGAAATTATATTTCCCACATTGCATCTTAGACTAGAACTTCTATAAATCTGCAAGCCAAAAAAACAGAACTTCCAAGGCTCCATAGCAAAGTAACCAAGCCAACCGCATACTCACCTAGAATCGACTCTCTACAGCTGTGTTCATTCATCACACTCATTACTTCCAAATTAGATGTTTTTTTCTCCAACAGGCTCAATGACTACTTAATTTACATTCCAGCCACAAAATCAAGCCTCTGATCTTACCTACTCCTGTGTCAGGCATAAACGTAATTATGAATACAAAGTATTGTAGATTAGGTAATGCATTCAGTCTAGGATGGAAGACTCAGGTTGTACTTGGTGAGGGAAAGCGTTTACAACACCTGTCTGCTGGATTTAAACATGCAGCTGCCATTGGGGTTAGGGTTGGAAACTTCCATATCTCTGGTAGCTGAGTTCCTGACTAGTTGGGATAATCAAGGGTAGTTGAGAGCCAAGTACTTAATGATTATCTCCACTCTGCAAATGACCAATGTCTTGTGGCATACATTACCCAAACTTCTCATTCTACTTGGAATACTCCTTCTGTAGCAAGTCTAGGTCCTTCTAGAGCCGTCTTCAGAGTTGAGGTCTGGCAAACTCATTCCATGCCCAAGATCAAAACCAGTAGGCTTACCACTTTACCATTGGCATCCAAGCTTTGACTTCTTGATCTTCAAGTGACATGCTTTCTGTATCCTCATTTCTGCCTTTATTCTCTCTTCTCCAAGATTCCCAAAGTGGTCTTGGGCAGAGAAGATAATGATGGGTTTTGGTTGTCCTTAAAAAGTCTGCATGGATATCTTCACAGGAAAGCAGCATGCTTTTACCTAATTTTGTTTTGTGCTCTCAGGTACATGGTGATTCCTAGTCTATCATGTGTGTGAATTTCTTGGGGTTCTGCTACAAGGCAGATTCTGTTTCAGTGGATCTGGGTGGGGCTTCACATTCTATGTGTCTAAGTCCTGGGCAATGCTGATACTGCTCATCCATGGACCATATATTGTGTCTTGAGGTTTTACAACACAGGTGTATATAGGTGATGCCCTGCATAAACTCACTACAGAAAACGACCTGGGCTAGAAATGGTAGCAGAGTGCAACCTAGGGGTCCCTGGGTTGGCTTAAACTCAGTAGGTAAGCATGGAACTTGGGATGGCCACTTTCTTGACCCTTAGCAGGGATTGCATGGGTCCAGGCAATTTATCACAAGAAAAACAAAGTAAATGCCCCAGATGGATCAACTCAAATGCATCAGTACTAGTAGAAACAACTAAAATGATGGCTACCTGGCTGGATTCATGTTCTGTGGTAGCATCTTCCTCTACTGCTGGTGTGAGGTTGGTCCCTGAAGCAGAAATGGCTCTTGTCACCCAGGGACAAAGGAGTCTTGGCTGGGCATGGTGGCTCATGCCTGTAATCCCAACACTATGGGAGGCTGAGACAGGAGGATTGCTTGAGCCCAGGAGTTAAAGACCAGCCTGGAAAACATGGCAAAACCCTGTCTCAAAAAAAGAAAGAAAGGAAGAGAGAAAGAGAGAAAGAAAGAGAGAGAGAGAAAGAAGGAAGGAAGGAAAGGAAGGAGAGAGAGAGAAAAAAAAAGAAAGGAAGAAAGAAAAGAAAAGAAAAAAAGAAGAAAAGAAAAAAAGAAGAAAAGAAAAGAAAACTTTGCTGAGCCCCCCAGGCTTGGTGGCTGAGACGAAAGCATCGCTGGAGCCCAGCAGGTTGAGTCCACAGTGAGCTGCGATTGTGCCACTACACTCCAGCCTGGGCTACACAGAGGGACCATTTCCAAAACCAAGAAAGAAACAAAAAAGGGAGTCTTGCTAAGTTGATGCCTTTAGAACTCGTTGTTCGTAGAGACAAAGTTGGTGTGTGGGAGCTCCCCATGCACTTCTCTGGAGGATAAGAGAGGGTAGCTCCATTCTTCGTTGAGAAAAGTGCATTTGCCCAGAGGGCTTGGGGGCTCAGGTTTAAAAAGAAAAGTCTGAAGGTCAGTGCTTGCTGATGATAATAAGTGATGCTGAAATTATCTAGCGTCTAGATGCTACAATGTCACCCTTTACCATCTTTTCAACATCCTTCTGTCTCAGTGGTATGAAATGATTAATTTCACCCAGGGTAATTGGCTATTTAAACTGACTGGCACTGGCAAAAAATGCATTAAGGTGGACATTCTAAAATCAAAGATATTAATATTAAGATCTATTTTATTTCTTTAAAAAATTACATGAGATCTTCCAGGGACCATGTAATGAGCAATAGTTAGCATATAAAGTACTCCAGACCCATCCAAACATTTGTCAACACTACAGTATAAACATTATTCCTTTATTTTCCAAATTTCTGGTGTAGAGTGTGTTGCAATTGTTGGAAACTAGACTGAGATTAAACAGTGAATAATACTCAGTATTGCAACCTGTCGTTTCCAATTTCCTGAACCATCAGGAGAATACAGTGCCTCTTTTTAGTGTTATTTATGAACCATAGCTTTTGCATCCATTTTGCAATTACACATGGCCAACGTTTAATATATAAAGTCATGAAAACTCTTTGGAATCTAATTTTTTTTTCCCCTCTGGCTGGAACGAATAGTTAAGCAGAGGAAACTGTAAAGAGGTTCATGTAGATTTCACAGAATGTGTTTTGTGATCTTTTTGCATCATGAGTTTGGCTCTGTCTCCAGGGCAATGCAATTCTCCCAATGAAATGGGGAACTCAGGCTTCCTCCAACCAATTGTTCTCTTTCCTTGAATTTATTCCATGGCAAAAATGGAATATCCCTGCAAAGATTCTCTAGGATGATCCAGACAAAGTCAATTCATTCATTCATGGGTGCTTGCATTCATTTAATGAATATTAATGACCTAGACTGTGCCAGATATTGGAGTAGGCCTGCATATATATGGGTCCCAACATTTGGTCTCAGAAAGTAATAGGTAGATAGACAAATAGATGGATGGATGGGCGGGGTAAGTGGATGAATGGATAACTGGATAGAAAGTTGGGTGCATAGATGGATGAATTATTAGGTGGATTAATGGATGGACAGATAGATGGGTAAATGGATAAGTGGGTAGCTAGGTAGTTGGATAGCTGATTGGATGAATGGATGGATAGATAGTCAGATAGATGTTATATAGAGAGATGGATGGATGTATATATGGATGATGGATGGACAGATGGATGGGTGGATGGATGAATGGGTAGATACATAATTGGTTAGTTGATTGAATGAATGGATGGATAGATAGTTGAAGAGATGGTTATAGGGAGAGATGAATGGATGGATATATGGATGATGGATGGGCTGATAAATGGGTAGATGGATGATGGGCAGATAAATAGTTGGATAGTGGATTGGACGAATGGGCGGATAGATAGTTGGATAGATGGTTATATGGAGAGATAAAGGGATGATAGATGGACAGACTGCATAGGTGAATGGATGCATAGATAGTTGGATAGATACTTGGTTGGATGGATTACAGATGGAAAAATAGATGAATATATGTATGGATAGATAAATAATCGCATAGATGGTTGGATGGACAGATGGAAGATTCTCAACTTCATGGCTTAATGCCAACTCCTCTCCACCTTTCATGTCGATTGGTGGTCCCAGGGGGTGCAAAATGGGTGGTCTCATACAGTAGTTCTAAGCAGGTGTGCTGTTCTCAGCAGCCTCAGGGACCAGCTGTGTTACCTTGTTCATGTAACTCAACTTCTCTGCTCCCCGTCACATCTTTAAAGCAGAGGACAGGATGGCTGCGAGAATGACGTGAGAAAATCTGGGTCTCAGTGGCGTAGGGAGAGCTAAAGGGATGCTACTACAATTCAGAGAGTGATCATTAAATGTGCCTCTTCAAATGCGCTTCAGGACAGTCCTCTTCCTTGGCTCAAAAAAATGAGGTCAGTCATTTCCCGACCGCAAACCCTGTCCATTTGTGTATCGCTTAAAAGTAAGTGACCTTACTTTTGAATTTACATCTCTTCCTATAAAAGAAACAGGAGTCCAAAGTTATCTGGAATAAGACATGCCATAAAAACACAGGGGTGTCAACCACAATGTGGAAGATGAATAACCCTGTATAACATGCAGGAAGAAAAATAAGCTGTCTCCATTCAGCCAATGAATGAAACAAATCCAAATGCAAGTGAGAATAGGGGTAGGGGTTATTACCAAGCAGGTTCACAGGCTTGCTGATGATTAAATGAAATTATATTTATCCTGGGAACACTGACTCTTACACTGTGGCAATCACTATATGTGTGTGTGTGTTTGTGTGTGTGTGTATGTGTATATATATATATACTTTTTTTTTTTTGAGACAAGTCTCACTCTGTCACCCAGGCTGCAGTGCAGTGGCACGATCTCGGCTCACTGCAGCCTCTGCCTCCTGGGTTCAAGCGATTCTCTTGCCTCAGCCTCCCGAGTAGCTGGGATTACAGGCACCTGCCACCATGCCCTGCTAATTTTTGTATTTTTAGTAGAGACGGGGTTTCACCATGTTGGCCAGGATGGTCTCAAACCCCTGACCTCAGGTGATCTGCCTGCCTCAGCCTCCCAAAGTGCTAGGATGACAGGTGTGAGCCACCATGACTGGCCTGCGATGACACATTTGTATTTAACATGATGTTGCCACAGACACTGTGCTCTGTAAAAGTGCTTATGCCAAATCGATGCCTTGTTTTACTCTCTTAGAATTGACTGTAGGAAATGGAGCTCTCTACTTCCTCATTTCCAGAGTAAGCAGGGCGCACGTTCCCATGGTGCCCTTCTATTTTTTCGCAACACTCTAAGTTTTCTCAGCTGGGTGCGGTGGCTTACACCTGTAATCCCAGCACTTTGGGAGGCTGAGGTGGGAGGATCACTTGAGCCCCGAAGTTTGAAACCAGCTTGGGCAACATAGCAAGACCCCATCTCTCAAAATATCTTTAAAAAATTAGCCAGTCACGGAGGTATGTGCCTGTAGTCCCAGCTACTCAGGAGGCTGACGTGGGAGGATTGCTTGAGCCCAGGAGGTCAACACTGAAGTGAGCTATGATGTCATTCCAGCGTGGGTGACAGAGTCTGACCTTGTCTCAAAATAATAAATAAATAAATAAATAAATAAAAGTATTATCCAAAAATACTTAATTTTAAACATTTTCTCCAAACTCCCAATAGGGCATGAAACAGTTATTAACAATAATTACATTAACAATTTCTTTTTGCTATGATCATATCTGCAAATTATAGGAAGGGTGCTGAGTCCACTGTAGCCAGTATACTTAGTACATCTGAGATACCCAAATCAGTGTGTCTCATCAGAGCTGCTCATAGACACGATAGGGGTTTCAGCAAACCCCTGATAACCCATGCATGACTTTTCTTTTTAAATGTGCCCGGTTTTCATTCGTATTCGGAGTTTTCAGGTCAATCTCAAATACACCTGTCTTCCCGTCTGTACAGAATATATGTATATATTCTCTCTCTCTCTCTCTCTCTCTCTATATATATATATATATACATAAAGGGGAGTTTATTATATATTAACTCACATGATTACAAGGTCACACAATAAGCTGTCTGCAGGCTGAGCAGCAAGGAAGCCAGTCTGATAACTGAAGAACCTGGAGTCCAATGTTCAAGGGCAGGAAGCATCCAGCACAGGAGAAAGATGCAGTCTGGGAGGCTAGGCCAGTCTCTCTGCATTTTTCTGCCTGCTTATATTCTAGCCAAATTGGTTGCTGATGAGATGGTGCACACGCTGATGAAGCGGGGTGCGGGGTTTGCCTTTCCCAGCCCACGGACTCAAATGTTAATCTCCCTTGGCAACACCCTCACAGACACACTCAGGATCAAAATACTTTGCATCGTTCAATCTAATCAAGTTGACACTCAGTATTAACCATCACACCATCTTTTCTCAGCTGCTGTCAAAAACACAACTTCAATCTTCAACAGAATCTTTTTAATGAAAAGGAAATATCTTTGCCATTCAGAGTTTTAGAGAAAGTTCAAGGCCCTTTTCAAAAAAGAAAATAAAGTTTTTAAAGAGGAGTGTCAATTCTTATCTTGTTAGCTAGTATTCAAGGATGAAGTTGCAGCTGTGACTAATTACAGAATCCTGCCCACTTAATTCAACACGATTCACACTGAAGTTCACACACATCTACTTTTTCTCATTTTGTTCTTTGGTGAATTTAAAATATTCAGAATAATGGTAACAGTAATGGCTGTGAGTATCCTGGGCTTATACTGTGCTAGAAATTTTTAAACAAATTCTGCATGTATTAATATATTTCTTTATTATTATTATTTTTAAGACAGAGTCTCAATCTGTTGCCCAGGCTGGAGTGCAATGGCACGACCTCGGCTCACTGAAACCTCTGCCTCCTGGGTTCAAGAGATTCTCCTGCCTCAGCCTCCCAAGTAGCTGGGATTACAGGCGTGTGCCACCATGCCTGGCTAAATTTTTTGTTGTTGTCGTATTTTTAGTAGAGATGAGGTTTCACCATGTTGGCCAGGCTAGTCTCAAACCCCTGATCTCAAGTGATCTGCCCACCTCAGCCTCCGAAAGTTCTGGGATTACAAGTGTGAGCCACTGCGCCCGGTCCGTATTAACATATTTCTGTGTGATACGCATGTAGAAATACTGTGTTGTGGTAGGCATTATATTATCGTTATCATTGTTTTTCAAACTGGGGCACCTTAGGTAGGCAAAGGTTAAGGAATTGGCTCAGGTTGTGTTACAATTGTATGCCCAAACTGGGCTTTAAGCCAAAGCAACCCGATTCTAGATCCAGACTATGCTCTTTGTCCGGACCTTCGTACTGGGGGGACCCTGACCCCTTCCATTAAGAGGGGCTTCTCCCCTTCTTTTATACCTAAGGACAAGCAGTAGAGAGATCAAGTCTGTACACAATGTTGAATGTAGGGTACACACCCATGAGTCTGCCTGTGTCTTATGACAATGCTCCGTCAACCCGTTGGGAAGCTCTGCCTTCCTCTAGTGCTCTCCCCACCAATGCTTGGGCCCCCATACTACCACCAAGCCCGCCACTTTTATTTCCTTTTTTTTAAATTTTGTCACCCAGGCTGCAGTGCAGTGTTGCAATCATAGCTCATTGCAGCCTTGACCTCCCAGGCTAAAGTAATCCTCCCACCTTGGCCTCCTGCGTTACTGGGACTACGGGTGCACACCACCATGCCTGGCTAATTTTTTTAATTTTTTTTTTTTTTTTTTGAGATGCAGTCTCGCTCTGTTGCCCAGGTTGGAGTGCAGTGCCGTGATCTCAGCTCACTGCGACCTCCGCCTCCCCGGTTCAAGCGATTCTCCTGCCTCAGCCTCCTGAGTAGCTGGGATTACAGACGTCTGCCACCACACCTGGCGAATTTTTATATTTTTAGTAGAGATGGGGTTTCTCCATGTTGGCCAGGCTGGTCTTGAACTCCTGACCTCAGGCAATCCACCCGCCTAGGCCTCCCAAACTGCTGGGATGACAGGCGTGAGCCACTGCGCTGGGCAATTTTTTAAATTTTTAGTAGAGATGGGGTTTCACTACCTTGCCCAGGCTGGTCTTGAATTCCTGGGCTCGAGGGATCCTCCCTCCATGGCCTCCCAAAGTGTTGGTATTATAGGCATAAGCCACTGCACCGAGTCTCAGCCGCTTCTTGATGATCTTCCCACATTCTCTTAGATGAACAAAAATTATCTTATGCCATCTGTCACCCCAAGATTATAAAGGTCCCTTCCCAGAGGAATGTACCCTCCTCACAGCTCCCTCAAACACCCAGCCATCTTGTTAGCCATGTAGATATGAAAACTAACCCTTAGCCATGTGTCTGCCACATTTTCCTTCTTGGGGCTAATAATAAAATAAGTGTATTAAGACATGAGTCGATGGCATGCGGTGGCTCACGCCTGTCATCCCAGCACTTCCGGAGGCCGAGGTGGGCAGATTACCTGAGGTCAGGAGTTCGAGACCAACCTGGCCAACATGCTGAAACCCCGTCTCTACTAAAAAAAAAAAAATACAAAATTAGACAGGTATGGTGGCGTAAGCCTGTAATCCCTGCTACTCAGGAGGCTGAGGCAAGAGAATCGCCTGAACCCAAGGAGGTGGAGGTTGCAGTGAGCCGAGATCGCGCCACTGCACTCCAGCCTGGGCGACAGAGCGAGACTCTGACTCAAAAAAAAAAAAAGAAAAAGAAAAACATGTTCTTTTTAAATCATAAATACAATTAAAATTGTACTTATGAAATATGCCTTTTCAAACTTTGTCTCTTAGCTTTTGACCCTGTTCTGGGGTAGGTGAGGTACTTGTGTGACTCTTACAGCAGGTTTTTCTGCCTAGTGGTCTGATTGGCACGTTGAGCGCCTGCAGTGAAAGCTGAGCCCAGCGAGGGTGGAGTGCTGTGTTCCCCTGTGCGGAGGGGGAGGAGCCTTCCTGAGTTTTTCCAGACACAGAGAACCGAGACCTCCCTTAGGAAAATGACTATAGAATAGCTCGACTGTTAAAATCATCATGCGAGCTTTGCCAGCCGCTTTTTGTTGTTGTTGCTTTAATAGAAAGCATCCCTTCCCACAGCTAAGGAGACCACGTGAGAGGCATCTCATTCTATAGAATGCACCGAGAGGCCGGGCGCGGTGGCTCACTCCTGTCATCCCAGCACTTTGGGAGGCCGAGGCAGGCAGATCAGCTGAGGTCAGGAGTTCGAGACCAGCCTGACCAACATGGTGAAACCCTATCTCTACTAAAAATACAAAAAATTAGCCAGGCGTGGTGGCGGGCGCCTGTAATCCCAGCTACTTGGGAGGCTGAGGCAGGAGAATTGCTTGAACCCGGGAGGCGGAGGTTGTGGTGAGCGGAGATCGTGCCACTGTACTCCAGCCTGGACGACAGAGTGAGACTCCGTCTAATAATAATAATAATAGTAATGCACCTACAGCAAACTGTGCCAACATCAGCCGATAAATTCGTTTCCACCCATGCTCCTCTGCAGGGCCAGTGAATACTCTGTCTGTTATCCAAGTGCTACCAAGCTAACGGTATACAGGCTAGGGTTCTGTTTTCACAATGACACAAAGAGGTGCACCTGAGCCATGTGGTTTCAAAAAATATTTTATTTTCTGGAATAGCCATAATATCTCAGCTCTGTCTTTATGCCCTCTCTCCACACAGAGGAGGCAGAAGCTATGACAACACTGAGGTGCCACACATCACACCTGCAAAACAGAATAATGGGAGCGTTTAGGAGACTGTAGAAAATGCTCACCAGGGTGCATACAGACAGGATGGGGGCTGGGCGTTGCTGGGCTGCTGCTGTCTGTCAAGGACATTCAGAGAGATATACATGTCCCCGGGGCAGGGCCCGCCTCCATCTTCATCTCTTCACTCTCATGTGTCAAATGAAGCAGAGGAAAAACAGCAGAGAGTCCTTCACGGCTGCTGGACTAGGCAATGCAACTCTCACAAGTGATGAGATTGAGAATGTGCCTTACACATCCCGTAGGTCTGGCGGTCACGAATGCGAGATTTGCTTCTAGAAATTTCTGGGACTCTTGTTTCATGTGCAAAGTGCCTAGTCTGTATCTGTAGGGCGATGCTGTTCTTCCAAGACATGATTTTTCCTTTTTACAACAGACAGGATAGGAATATTTGGGGTCACTTGGCAACAATGATGATGGGGAATCCTCTGTATCTCTTCCCTGGAGCATTTGCTCTGCACACAGGAGGAAGCCATTTGCACTGGATGGAGTCTGTATGAAGCTGGCAGCATGGATTGCATTGGAGAGTTAAGTAGGGCAAGCCCCCCAGTTGCACCTACTCTAACGATGGTATAATCTGAAGCTGATTTGTCCTGTGGACGTCTCTAGCCAGTAATAAGAGTAAACAGTTCCAACGGGCTTCCCTTGGGCATTGGAACCCCTGTGAATTCCGATTCTGCACAAGAGCAAGGCGGACGAAAACTTCACAACAGAATGGGCCAGGCAAGGGGGCAGAGATGGCTGGATGGGACCACAAGGATGGATGGAGGTTACAGATGCCAGCATGGCCCCAGAGGTGACACTGCCCATGAGTCCTGGTTGCCCAGTGATGGCTTGGCAGAATGAGTGACGGGCGGGGAAGATGGCCTTTATCCTTATTGACAGTCATCTCACCCTTCACTCCTGCAGTGCAGCTGGGCGGACATGCTGGTGGACGTTCTTCAGAGAAGGGCCAAGCTGTCACCTTCACAGATCCATCCCTCCACACTGGAGTCCTGGCCTACTGGTAGCTTATGAGGGGGATGCTCTCACAACTCCTTGGCTTGCACCTGGCATGCAGGCAAACTGAAGACTCCACAGCCACTCCATCACTTTAGGGGCCCTAAGCAGATGCAAAGAGAGGGAAAAAAAAAAATAAGAAAAAAAACATCAATGGTAATCTGATGAAGGGTTACCCCCCACCGCCGCCTCCTGCTCTCTTTAGAGACGGGGTCTGGCTCTGTTACCCAAGCTGGAGTGCAGAGGTGGAATCACAGCTGACTGTAATCTCAAACCCTTGCACTTTTTAATCTTTTTTAGAGATGGGGCCTGGCTCTGTTGCTTAGGCTGGAGCACACTGGCGCAACCATAGCTGACTGTCATCTTAAACGCCTGGGCTTAAGCAATTCTTTTATCTCAGTCTCCTGAGTAGTTAACGCTACAAGTGTGTGCCACCAAGCAGATAATTTTTAATTTTTTTTTTTTGTCTCATTAAGTTTCCCAGGCTGGTCTTGAACTCTTGCACTCAAGTAATCCTTCCACCTCAGCCTCCCAAAGTGCTGTGCTGACAGGCATGAGCCACGGCATCCAGCCAGTACATCTCTTTAATGCTACTGAGAAGTCATTTCACCCAGCACTTTGGTTCCTAGTATCATGTTCAAAAAAAAGAACCAGGGCTCTCTGGAATAACGGTTAATTCTAAGAACGGAGCTTGGGTGATACAGATATGCCTGGACCATCTTGTATTACAAGAAAATAAGAAAATGCTCAAATACACAAACAAATGGGGGTGTGTGAAAGATAAGCAAAAGCCAACATGAAAGAGCTCCTGGTGCTCAAAGCTGAAACAATTTGGGCAATAAAATAAAATAATATTAGATGGCAACCCAAAGCAATCAATTATTGAATAAAAACACAAATGAAGGAGGAGATACAAATCCCCTATGCAGAAGAGTCCCATCCAAGTAATTGATGTAGATATTTTATCGTCAAGAAGATGAAATATAACTCCCCACTCCTTTAAGTGTGGGTTGCATGTAGAGACTTCCTTTCAAAGAGCATGGTCAGGAGATCAATAACTTTTCAGTGGAGAAATCTGACAAACACCACCTCAGACGTGATCAAGGCCAACGTCAACAATGGTAGGTCATCCTGACAGTATGTACCTTGATATGATGTAATGAGAATGACTCTTCATCGCTGCTGTCATCCTCTCCAAAGCCAACCACCCTAGTCTCACCATGAGAAAAGTTGCAGACAAATCCCAACGGAGGGACAGCTTGACAAAATACCTGACCCGTTGTCCTCAAGACAGTGTTTCTCGTATAGTCTGCAGCACCGTGAGCCAAATAAACCTCTTTTCTTTATAAATCACTCAGCTCAGTTACTCCTCTATAGCAATACAAAATGGGCTAATACACAAGCCACATCCAAGTGCCATTTGTGGCAAGGGGCCCTTGTATGGTCTGCAGGCCTTGCTTTGGATGACCTTGAAGTAAGGTCTTGTATTTGACTCTTGAACAGTCTGCAGAACCGTGAGCCAAATAAATATCTTTTTAATAAATAAACCCATACAAGAGTCATGTACAAGACCTTGCTTCAAGGTCATGAAAAACAAGGCAAGTCTCAGAAACTGTCACAGCCAAGAGGAGACATGACTCAATGTAATGTGGGTTCTGGATGAGATCCTGGGACAGAAAGAGGACATCAGGAGGAAAGTAGTGAAGTCCAGTAAACAGAAGAGTTTAGATTACAAAGGGTGCGGGGTGGGGTGTGGGCAGGACACCCTAACAAGTACCTGCATAACTAGCATTTTTCCTTTTTTTTTGAGATGGAGTCTCGCTCTGTCGCCCAGGCTGGAGTGCAGTAGCTCGACCTCAGCTCACTGCAAGCTCTGCCTCCCAGGTTCAAGCGATTCTTCTGCCTCAGCCTCCCGAGTAGCTGGGACTACAGGTGCCCGCCACCACGCCTGGCTAATTTTTTGTATTTTTAGTAGAGACGGGGTTTCACCGTGTTAGCCAGGCTGGTCTCGATCTCCTGACCTCATGATCTGCCTGCCTCGGCCTCCCAAAGTGCTGGGATTACAGGCCTAAGCCACTGTGCCTGGCTGCATTTTTCCATTTATAGATTGCCTTTATTCTGCATATGGTAGAACCAAATGGAAGTCAAGACACAAGCATCTGGGGTGCTGGAGCCTGAGAAGACCTGTCTGGAGCTTGACAGAAATTCTGAATCCCCACCGACTCTCAGTCTACCCAGAAAGACAATGACCCAATAAAGAAACAGACTTTAGTCCTGTGTGAATTTGCTTGGGCTGTGTGTGGGGAGGCCCCTCCATCAGGGATAGTTCTGGCTAAATATCGCATGTAGAAAACTACCAGATGGTTGAGAGTGAAGATGAGAGAAGAGCCAGGGAGGGAAGAGATGCTTTCTTCAGGGCCAGGGGAGAGAAATTCCATAAGAAAAGCATAGGGTTAGCTGGAAGACAAAATGAGACTTGTGCTATCCAGAATGGGGGCACCAGCCACAAATGGCATTTGGATGTGGTCTCTTCGTCCATTTTGTATTGCTATAAAGGAATACCCCAGGCTGGGTGACTTATTAAAGAAAAGGGGTGTATTAGGCTTACCGTTCTGCAAACTCTATAAGAAGCAAGCATGGTGTTGGCATCTGCTCAGCTTCTGGTGAGGCCTCAGAAAGCTTTTACTCATGGAGGAAGGCAAGGGGAACCAGAGCATCACATGGTGAAAGATGGAGCAAGAGAGAGAGGAGGAGGAGCCAGGCTCTTTTTAACAATCAGCTCTTGCATGAACTAATACTGTGAGAACTCGCACATTACCATGAGGATGGCACCAAGTCATTCATGAGGAATCTGTTCCTGTGACGGAAACACCTCCCACCAGGCCTCACCTCCAACACGGGGGATGCTATTTCAACAGGAGATTTGGAAGGGACAAACACCCAAAGGATGTCAGTTCATTTGAATTGAGATGTGCTGTAAATGTACAATAGACACTGGATTTGAAGACTTGGTGTGAAAAAAGAATGTGCGCTACCTCACTTATAACTATATATACAATTCTAATATATTCTAAATAGCTATATATACTATTCTAAATCTATTCTAAATAACTACATATACTATTCTAAATAATTCTAAATAACTACATATAAACTCTAAATCTATTCTAAATAATTCTAAATAACGATAGATACAACTCTAAATCTATTCTAAATACCTATATATACAATTCTAAATCTATTCTAAATAACTATATATATAAAATTATATATTCTAAATAACTATATATATACAATTCTAAATAATTATACCTATATATACAATTCTAAATACATTCACACATATATTTTTAAAATATAAATTTGAAATAAATTGTGTATATGTATACAATTATTTTATATACTTATAAAATATATATATTCATTTATGACATTTATAAATATATGTTTATATAGAAATATATCTTTTTTTTTTTTTTGGACACTGAGTTTCACTCTTGTTGCCCAGGCTGGAGTGCAGTGGCGTGATCTCAGCTCACTGCAACCTCTGCCTCCCGGGTTCAAGCGATTCTCCTGCCTCAGCCTCCCAAGTAGCTGGGATTACAAGCATGTGCCACCACGCTCGGCTAATTGTATTTTTAGTAGAGATGGGGTTTCTCCATGTTGGTCAGGCTGGCCTCGAACTCCTGACCTCAGGTGATCTACCCGCCTTGGCCTCCCAAAGTGCTGGGATTACAGGCATAAGTCACCATGCCTGGCCAGAAATATATCTTAATAAAATGTGTACATATTTTACATTTAAAAAATAAAATATAAATTTATATATTTATATAAATATACATTTTGAAATGAGACTATTTTATATAGTGATAAAATAAATATCTTATATATAAATATATTGTAATAAAATTTATACAAATTTAATAAACTGAAAAATATACATAAGCTATAAATTTGTTTATGTAAATATAAGTATATACATGTTGAAATGAGACTATTTGATATAGTGATTAAATAAATATATGAAAATATATTTTAATAAAATTTGTATATATTTAATTTTAAAATATAAACTGTAAATTTATATATTTATGTAAATATAGAAATATACATACATGTTAAAATGACACTATTTAGTGTCACTAAATACCATATTTATTATTAAATACCATATTTGCATATATTTTAATAAAATTTGTACAAATTTAATAAATTTAAAAACATACATGAAATATAAATTCATATAGTTATGTAAATATAAATATATATACCCGTTAAAAGGAGACTGTTTCAATATAGTGATTACACATATTATTAAAATTGATTTCACCATTTTCATTTTACTCCTTTGTTAATGTGTTTAACAAAGAGTTTTCAATAGCTTTTGTGGATCATATTGTATTTCTCTTTTTTTTGTTTTTTCAGACTGAGTCTCACTCTGTCGCCCAGGCTGGAGTGCAATGGTGCCATCTTGGCTAACTGCAACCTCTGACTCCTGGGTTCAAGCAATTCTCCTGCCTCAGCCTCTTGAGTAACTGGGATTACAGGCGCCCACCACCACGCCTGGCTGATTTTTGTATTTTAAGTAGAGTAGGGGGTTTCACCATGTTGGCCAGGCTGGTCTCGAACTCCTGACCTCAAGTGATCCACCCACCTTGGCCTCCCAAAGTGCTGGGATTACAGGCGTGAGACACCGTGCCCAGCCTATATTTTATTTCTGACGGGTAGAGTTCTTCCAGACCCTGAAAACCTGGGGCATCCAGGGAAAATACAGAAACAGGGCTCTGGGTACCTCAGTGGAGTACTAGGTGGGGCTGTAGCCACACAGCTGTGTTCCCCTGAGGCCCCCAAAAGCCCCATGATCTCCAGGGACACCGGGCTGGGCAGGCTGCTATTCCACCTCTCACCCCTTTGAACCCCAGTCCCTCCACCTTTCACAGTGGCATAAAGACTCTTCCCAATTAGGATGACCCAAACATCTGGGTCAAGGAAGATTCAGTGCCCCAGGGACCTGTCCTTGCTCCAGGCAAATCAGTTGGAGCAACTTGGAAGTGACTAGATATTTATTCTGAGCACTTGGGACGAAGCTTGGGGGTATAGGGAATTCCTTGATACCTTCTCAAAGAATTCAAAGCCTACTGAAAAGGGCTTTCCTTCACTTGAGTATCTCAGATATTCAGCTGGGAACGCTATCTACCACCTCCTGAATCGCTGCTGTTCGTAAGATAATGGGTTGATCTCCACAAATTATAATGATGATCACACTTGCTAGCCCCAGGAACCAGCCACATCCAATTCAGCTTTTGCAAGGAATCTAATTCCTGTCTGTCTCTTCCCCACCTGTAACTCTATAAATCTTATCTTTAAGAATGGGTGGGGGCTGGCCGCGGTGGCTCACGTCTGTAATCCCAGCACTTTGGGAGGCCGAGGCGGATGGATCACTTGAGATCAGGAGTTCGAGACCAGCCTGGCCAACATGTGAAACCCCGTCTCTACTAAAAATACAAAAATTAGCTGGGCGTGGTGGCATGCGCCTGTAGTCCCAGCTACTCAGCAGGCTGAGGCAGGAGAATTGCTTGAACCCGGGAGGCGGAGGTTGCAGTGAGCTGAGATCACGCCACTGCACTCCAGCCTGGGCAACAGAGCTAGATTCCATCTCAAAACAAAGAACAAACAAACAAAAAGAATGGGTAGGTCTCCACCCATTACTGTGTCTTTCCATGAGACTGACGCCCAACAGGGCTGAGTCAGATGGCCAAGAAGCTGGAGTAATTTGAGAGGCACAGAGAGTACTCTTTCGGCTGGCCTTAGAGTTGGGGTTGCCACCTTCACAAAAGCATCCCTGGCTTGCTTTCAGACACAGAGATTCCGGGAGGCCCCAGGAAAACCCCAAAATACTGCAAGAGGTGTAAACATATCCACTCATGCTGTCTTGTTTAATGCCAACATGGCTCCAGGGAGCAGGAAGAAGCGCCAGAGGGAACAACACGCAGGATGATGGGTTTGCTTTTGACCTGCACTAATTATGTTCTAGGTATGGCACCGCTTTCAGAGTCAGTTTCCAGATGTGCAATTTTAGTACACAAGAACCTTTATCAGCCCCTTACTTTCTCTGTTTCTTCATGAATCCTTGAGGCAGAGGTCCAACATGGAGAATCATGGTGCTCAATGAGTGGTGGACCTCGGCCAGGTGACTTGGGCCTAAGGCAGCATGTCTGTCGAGTGATGATCATGTTACTTACCTGCCAAAGCTTATGTGTGGATAAGGTGTTGTCATAAGGTGGGTTCCCCAGACACAGAGACTGAGGTTGGGATTCAAAGACATAGAGCATTTGCAGAGGGAGGGAGGGAAGCCCGTTTAAAAAGGCACTAAGCCGGCCAGGGGTGGTGGTGGCTCACGCCTGTAATCCCAACACTTTGGGAGGCTGAGGCAGTTGGATCAGGAGGTCAAAAGATCAAGACCATCCTGGCCAACATGGTGAAACCTCATCTCTACTAAAAATACAAAAATTAGCCGTGCGTGGCAGTGTGCACCTGTAGTCCCAGCTACTCAGGAGACTAAGGCAGGAGAATCGTTTGAACCCCGGAGGCGGAGGTGGCAGTGAGCTGAGATCGCACCACTGCACTCCAGCCTGGCGACGGAGTGAGAATCCGTCTCCAAAAAAAAAAAAAAAAAAGGCACTGAGGCATGATTTGGTCTCAGGACATATCTCAACCTGGTCAACAGCAGGCTCTGGAATACAAATTGGGCTGCAGAATTTGCTGCCTTTGGGCATGGAAGTATGTGTGTGTGTGTGTGTGTGCGCGCACGCGCACGCACATATGTATGTGTGCATGCATGATCTCACGTGCTGTGGCTTCCTCTACCTGAAATGAATCTTCACCTTAGCGTTATCTGGATAACTGTATCTTGACCTTCAGGGCTACACCAAGCATCACGATGCCTTAAACATCTCCTCCCAAGCCCACCTGGGTTCTTCCTCCATGTTCCTGTAGCACAGAGACTCTGAGATCTGTCTGCCAGGTGTTTTATGGCATGTGGCCCGGACTTCTGTTATACCCTGGATCAAAATGTACCACAATGATCAAATCACCTTGCCATCTCCCCAGCTGGGAATTTACACTCAGAGCAGGGACCAGGTTTGTCCAGTATTATAACTGCTGGTACATAAGAGCCAGGAAAGGTTTGTTAAATGAGTGTTTCAGGCTAAATTGTGTCTCTTCGAAATGCCTATGTTGAAACCTTAGCCCTCATTTGTGACAGTGTTTGAAGATAAGGCCTTCAAAGAGGTAATTATGCGAAAATTATGTCATTAGGGTAGGGCCTGATCCAACAGGACTGGTGCCCTTATAAGAAGAGGAGATGAGGACACAGACACACACAGAGGGTTGACCCTGTGAGGACACAGGGAGAAGACGGTGTCTACAAGCCCAGGAGAGAGGCCTGAGGAGGAACCAGCCCTGCCCACACCTGGATCTCGGACTTCCAGCCTCCAGGACTGTGGGAGAATCAATGCCTGTTGCTTATAAGCCACCCAGTCTATGGTATTCTGTGATAGCAGCCTGAGATGGACTAAGACACTTCATAAGAAGAGGAGATGAGGACACAGACACACACAGAGGGACGACCCTGTGAGTACACAGGGAGAAGATGGCATCTACAAGCCCAGGAGAGAGGCCTCAGGAGGAACCAGCCTTGCCCATACCCTGATCTCAGACTTCCAGCCTCCAGGCCTCCGGGAGAATCAATGTCCCTTGTTTAAGCTTCCAAGTTTGCGGTCCTTTGTTATGGCAGCCTTAGCAAACTAATACAATGAATGAATCAAACAGCACATGTATTACAATTCTTGTTGTGCTATCCAATAGAATAGCCACCAGCCACATGTGGCTGTTTACGTTTAAATCAATATAGCTCAATAAAAATAAATATTCAAGCCTTGAATGAAACCATACTCAATAGCCACTTGTGGTTGGTGCTTCCAACATTGCAGTTGTCTTCCTCTTCAAGAGTCGTGTTCTTGGTTGAATTCATCTCCCCTGCCCCTGAGGAAAGCACTCGTTGTCTCTCCGCACTTCTGAAGGTTTACTGCCCCACCATCTGTCCCCAGATGGAGAACCCTTGCAGGATGCAAGGAGATATTGAAATGATGTTTGCACTGGGCAGGATGGCTCAGTCCTGTAATCCCAGCACTTTGGAAGGCCTAGGCGAGATGATCACCTAAGGTCAGGAGTTCGAGACCAGCCTGGCCAACATGGCAAAACCCCGTCTCTATTAAAAATACAAAATTAAGCCAGGTGCAGTGGCACATGCCTGTAATCCTGGCTACTCGGGAGGCTGAGGCAGGAGAATCACTTGAACCCGGGAGGCAGAGGTTGCAGTGAGCCGAGATTGTGCCATTGCACTCCAGCCTGGGCAACAGAGTGAGACCCTGTCTCAAAAACAAAAACCAAAAAAAAGTTAAAAATTAAAAAAGAAAAAGAAATGATGTTTGCAGTGGTTAGGGTGGCTCACATGTGTAATCTCAGCACTTTGGGAGGCTGAAGCAGGATCAGTTGAGCCCAGGAGTTTGAGAACAGCCTGGGCAACATGGCAAAACCCCATGTCTACAAAAAAATACAAAAATTAGTCTGGTATGGTGCTACATGCCTGTAGTCCCAGCTCCTCAGGAGGCTGAGGTGAGAGAATCACCTGTAGTCCCAGCTACTCAAGAGGCTGAGGCAGGAGAATCGCTTGAACCAGATCTCAGCTCACTGCAACCTCCACCTCCTGGGTTCAAGTGATTCTCCTGCCTTAGTCTCCTGAGTAGCTGCGATTACAGTTTCCTGCCACCACATCCAGCTAATTTTTGTTTTGTTGTTGTTTTTTTTTTTTTTAGTAGAGACAGGGTTTCACCATGTTGGCCAGGCTGGCCTTGAACTCCTGAAACTCAAGTGATCCCGCCTGCCTCGGCCTCCCCAAAGTTTTTTTCTTAAGCATCTTTTTTAGATGCCTTTGTTCTCATATTTCTGTTTGCCTCTACTATTTTATTCGCTTAGTTTTTTTGTTTGTTTGTTTTGTCTTTTGTGGTCTTGACATTTTTGCTGACGGTAGGAAAGATCCAATTTCCATGTTATTGTAATTCCCATTAGACTTGTCCATTGGTGTCATGCTAAAAGATGAGATACTAAAGAAAATTGGCTGGGAGCAGTGGCTCATGCCTGTAATCCCAGCACTTTGGGAGGCCAAGGCAGGTGGATCACCTGAGGTCAGGATTTCGAGACCAGCTTGGCCAAAATAGTGAAACCCCATCTCTACTAAAAATAAAAAAAGTAGCTGGGTGTGGTGGTGGGTGCCTATAGTTCCAGCTACTCAGGAGGCTGAGGCAGGAGCATCGCTTGAACCCGGGAGGTAGAGGTTACAGTGAGCCGAGATCATGCCACATCCAGCCTGGGCAACAGAGTGAGACTCCATCTCCAAAAAAAAAAAAAAAAGAAAATCATATTTAATTCATTTAGCTTTCATCGTAATTACAGTCACACTTCACACACATGGGAATTAGGGAGCCATGAAGAGTAATGCAGCAATGCCTTGTGTTCAGACCACCATTAATGGGTAGGCTTTGGGGATACTTTGCTTTTCTCTTTCACTAATGATGTCTGTCCATTTTCCCCGAGGATCTTTTCGGGAGCCTTCTGTGTGGTGGGCCCACTTACGACCTGAATCACCGCATTCACGCCAACAGTACCAACCCATAGGTATGCTTAGTCATCTGATGACTCAGAGACAGGGGGTAGGCAGATGGAATGGAAGGATGAGTCTGGTCAGATGGTAGGAGATAGTACAATGACATGAAAAATAGCCACCACTGACCACTGGCAACCTGGCCTTGAGATCCCTAGTGGACAGTTATTTATCTACTATTTATTTATTTTGAGACAGGGTCCCACTCTGTTGCCCAGGCTGGAGTGCAGTGGCACAGTCTTGGCTCATTGCAACCTCTGCCTCCCGGGTTCAAGCGATTCTCCCGCCTCAGCCTCCCAAGTAGCTTGGATTACAGGTGTGCACTACCACACCTGGCTAATTTTTGTATTCTTGGTAGAGATGGGGTTTCGCCATGTTGGCCAGGCTGGTCTTGAACTCCTGACCTCAAGTGATCCTCCAGCCTGGGCCTCCCGAAGTGCTGGGATTGCAGGCGTGAGACACCGCGCCCGGGCATGGACAGCTTTTTGAGTGCATAATTATAGACAGTCTTCACCTTCCCCGGAGGAAAACATAACAGCCTATCCCAAGGTTTCGTAATAAAAGCGTAAAATTGTCATAAACACACAGTAGGTGTTCAATAAATGCATACATCTTGTTGCCACAGCCGAAAAATCCTAGTTAGGAGGTGACCGAGGAGAGTTTACAACACAAATTGCACCTGAGGTTTTGCACACGAGTGAGGTTGATCCCTTTCCTCCAGAAGGCCGGCTACTCATTCAAAGGGCCCAGTTTGTTTCAAACTATTTTTGGAACTGTTTCAGAATTGCCTCCAAGCGCCTGTCTAGACCTTACCTTACACTGGCGCTATTTTGAGCTAAAAGCCATATTGATTAAATTGGCTTCTAAAGTTATCCCCCAGACTTGGCGCCGAAGGAGGCTTAGGTATTTCCAAAAATCCTAGCCTCTGCCTGGAAGGCTCCCCAGCTAAGGATGCAAGACAAGGACCAAGGACGACATTTCTTGAAAGATCCTGCCTCTGGGGATAGTTTCGGAAAGGAAGCGCTCAGGTTTGTGAGACAGCAGCAGGGCCCTGGGACCTTTCTCTGATGGGGGAATATCCCCCTCTAGGTCAGCACGCCCCATCACAGCACTGCATCTACTGTAGGTACCTCCAAAGTCACCCTTGCTATTTCACTCATGTTTCCCTTGAATTTACACTTTACATGTTGCTAGACCAAATCGGCGGAGGGGAAAAAATAACTCATGGAAACATGATCTTTTTAGAAATGGCATTACTCAGAAAGCACAGCAGGGGTTTGGCTTATGGTACGGTGTTGTTTTCCTGCTTTGAGGCGCTGTTACAGATTCTTCTTCCCACTGTACAGCTTCCCGGCCTGACATGCTGCCTTGGGAAGTGCGTGAAAGTGAACGCAGCCTCCTCTTCCTCTTAGGAGTCCTCCGTTTCGTGTCTCTTACATCCTGAAAGGACCCAGCTCTCTGAGTCAGGCCGCGGCACTGCCCCTCCTAGCTCCAAATCCACATCTATTTCCCACTTCACTTTCTAAGTGGGATTTAGCTTAACACTGTGGAGCTTGGAGTATCACAGAGCTAATATGTAAGACCCAGGCTGGTCTTTCCTTCTCTGTCGGCACCTTGGAATTCTCTACTATCTTTCAGCCTGCCTCTCCGCTCCCCCCGCTTTTTTTTTTACAGACATCTGCAATGCAGGCAAGTTCCAATATGAACATCTGTGGAACACAGCCTGAGAAGAGGAGATATGAAAGGATCTTAATTTTAGGGTGAAGGAGGAGAAGAATGGTTAAGAAGCGTCTCAATAACCTAAGCCACAACCTCAGGCTTTGAAAACAACATTAACTGAGAACAGCTTTGAAAACAACAGCGAGATTTTCAACTCAGTTCTTTTTCCCACGGGTCACTTATCTTGAATTCCAAAATGTTTACTTCTGCTAAAGAATCTTTTTTTTTTTCAGTGATATAAATTTGGAAGGTATGTAAATATTCTTATCCAGTGTGAAGTCCTATGACCCAAACACTTGCGTATTCGTCTCTCCTCCCCGCTACACTTCCCTTGGGGAAGTACACACAACAAGGCAAACAAACACCTCTGACCACTTCTGAGGCAGCCTGTTCTTTTCTTTCTTTTTTGAGATGGCGTCTCACTCCGTCGCCCAGGCTGGGTGCGGTGGCGCGATCTCGGCTCACTGCAACCCCCACCTCCAGGGTTCAAGCGATTTTTCTGCCTCAGCTTCCTGAGTAGCTGGGATTACAGATGTGTGCCACCATGCCCGGCTGATTTTTGTATTTCGGTAGAGACGGGGTTTCACCACATTGGCCAGGCTGGTCTGGAACTCCTAACCTCAGGTGATCTGCTCGCCTCGGCCTCCCAAAGCGCTGGGATTATAGGCGTGAGCCACTGTGTCCGCTCCCTCTCCCTGCTTTTTTTTTTTCTTATGGAGATAGAGTCTCACTATGTTGCCCAGGCTGGTATCAAACTCCTGGACTCAATCGATCCTTCCACCTCGGCCTCCCAAAGGGCTGGGATTACAGTCGTGAGCCGCTGTGCCCACCCTGTCCTTAATGATCAGCTTGAGAAAATTCTCTCTCATCTACTTGACCACGTCCCCCTCTCATCACTGCCACCAAATGTCCCTCATTATGGTGTCTAGATGTTTTGTCTTGCTACATCTCAAGCTTCATTACAGATCGAATTTACCCTCTTCCCTCAACTCTTCTTGCACAGAAGCTGAGGTTTCCAGGAGGCCCTCTCTACCCCTTGGGGGACCTTCCCCTTAAGTTTGGAAGCTGCCAAAACCATGTAAGGGAGATTTTAGGAGGGTCTTCACACTATATGGGATCCCAAGAAAAATGCATTTAGGGCCACTTTTTCAGCAGCTTCGCTTTAAGGTTCATTTTTTTTTTTTTAAGACTCATAAAAATCTTTACAGTTTGGAACACATAAAATATATTGGCTGGACGCGGTGGCTCACACCTGTAATCCCAGCACTTTGGGAGGCCGAGGTGGGTGGATCACTTGAGGTCAGGAGTTCGAAACCAGCCTGGCCAACATGATGAAATACCGTCTCTACTAAAAAGTCCAAAAATTAGCTGGGCATGGTGGCTCAGGCCTGTAGTCCAAGCTACTCGGGAGGCTGAGGCATGAGAATTGCTTGAGCCCAGAAGGTGGAGGTTGCAGAGAGCCAAGATCGCACCATTGCACTCCAGCCTGGGTGACAGAGCCAGACTCTGTCTTAAAAAAAAAATACATAAAAAGTTTTAAAAATGGAAACCTGTGTGAGCAGTGTCTAGAAACAGATAATTAGCAGTTATTCTGTAATCAATTTTTTAAAAACTTTAAAGAGAATGATTAATTTTAAACCCTAAAGGAGAGTTGCAAGTAGAAATATAATTTAAAACTTTTGTGTAATATCACTGCAATGGATGTGAGATTTTACACACACACACACACACACACACACACACACCCCATAAACACACATGTGTGCCACAGGTCCGTTGGTAAAAGCTTGGTTACTGATGATTGAGTTTTTTCTTTTATTCTTGGGGAAGTTACATAACCTGTTTTTTTCCAGCCTTATTTTTCTATTCTGTGTAATTGGGATACTAATTATATTCATGTTGCTGTCAGGAGGGTAAAATACAATGTATATAATATTCTTTTCACTCCAGATCTGGTGTTTAGTAAAACACTCAGCAACTCTTAGGTGTAATTGTTATTTATAGGAAACTGTAGGTCTTTTGACAGTAATCATAACCACCCTTGCACGTGTGGATTGTCCATAGAAAATTAAGATAATAGCACAGAGGTTTCTGTCTCATCATGCTCTTCCCAGCTTCACTGAGATTGTCCTTTTTTGCAGTCAGGGCTTATCTTTCTAGGTTCCAGGAAAGCATCCTGAGGGATCATGCTGCTGTTTTAATACTCATATCTTCTTTAGGTGTGAAATACCCAAACGGGCCAGGAGCAGTGGCCCACACCTGTCATCCCAGCACTTTGGGAGGCTGAGGTTGGAGGATCACGAGGTTAGGAGTTTGAGACCAGCCTGGCCAACATGGGTGAAACCCCATCTCTACTAAAAATGCAAAAATTAGCCAGGCATGGTGGCACGTGCCGGTAATCCCAGCTACTCAGGAGGCTGAGGCAGGAGAATCTCTTGAACCTGGGAGGCAGAGGTTGTAGTGAGCCGAGACTGCGCCACTGCACTCCAGCCTGGGTGACGGAGCAAGACTCCATCTCAGAAAAAAAAAAAAAAAAAAAAAAAAAAGAAAAGAAAAGAAAAAAAGAAAGAAAAGAAATACCCAAATGGTCACCATGATCTAAGCACTCCCTTGGAGAACTGATGGATGTCAGTGTGCACTGATGGACATAAAACAGGACCACAGAGAAGAGTCACACTTGTAGAAAGAAATGCCCCCCAATCTGTAGCCAAAAGCTCCAAGTGGGAGTCTGTGTCACTTCCAGTGACAACTCTGCACTGACTCACTGCGTGACCTTGGGCAAGAAGCACTTCTACCTGCCTTGGTCTGTGGACCTGAAACAGGGATGTTAGCACCAACCTGGCATCTTCCCAGGACAGTGGCGTAGATCTGGAGGAAGACCGCACGGGAAGGTCTTTTGTAGATCACACAGGAGGCTACGCAGACATGAGTTACTGTGATTTCGTTTTGTCTAAAGGTTTCTTTCTGGTTCTAGCCTTGTCTATCTGGGGGAAGGAGACTATCTGTGATGGGGATGAGCGTTCTTTTCCAAGAGCGTTAATTAGCTGTTCACTTTGTGACTTCGTGAGCGCCCTACCATTTGAATTCTGAATCCCTGCGTTTTGTTCTCATTTGGTGATGAGCCTTTCAGCAGACATGGTAGTGACTATTAAGTAGGAATTTTAATGCAATCGTTCATAGAATCAATATGTAGACAGCTAGTTTCTAATTTATGAGAAGGCATTGTCTGGGAAATTGAATAAACAGTGCTCGATTGGAATATGGAAATTTTATATAAGAAAAATAATCTGAGAGAGGCTGAGAATGTACAAGCTCTAAGGAATCATCAGATGTGAACAGGACTTCAGCTCTCATGGTTAGGGTGAGCTTCGTTAGTGGCTCACATCTAGTTTCAGCTGCAACTGTATTTTCATATCGTTCCCAGACAAGCCCCGCTAGTGACTGACTCCACAACTCTGTTTCTTCCCAAACCCTCACCTGAGAAACAGGCTTCTTGGATTAAATCTTCTTTTTCTATTCGACTAGCCCGTTGGGTTTGTGCTTGGCATAATTTTGGATCCCCTGGGTGGGATGTGCTTGCGTGAAGCTCCAGTAGCCTTTTCCTCTGTGCCGGGAATAATTTGCAAAGCGTCCTATTTTGGATTTTCATAATCAAGCTTCTACCCTGTTTCTTTTCAGTTAATTTAATACCTGGAGCACACGCAGTACTTCAAAAATACTGGTCCGTTCTGGTGTCAGAGAGTCTTTTTGGACTGAGATGTAAAAGTCGTACATTTGGGTATGTGAGCTGGGAGTTGGGGGGCCAGGCTGAGGAGAAGCAACAAATTCCAGAGACAAACTTGGCATCTTGGGAGATGTAATACACGCACCCAGCCACAGAGTCCCAGGAGAATGTATTTTAATGGAGAATGTGGG
The DNA here is from genome assembly GCF_029289425.2 of Pan paniscus. Classification (NCBI taxonomy): domain Eukaryota; kingdom Metazoa; phylum Chordata; class Mammalia; order Primates; family Hominidae; genus Pan; species Pan paniscus. The sequence continues at coordinate 44,601,567 of NC_073273.2, read as the reverse complement.
GGGACTTTGCAAATGTTTTCATTTTCTCAAATCATATCTGTTATCCTGAAAGTGGTGTCTCTTCCCCCTAACGCCCCCCCGCTCCCTCCCCAACCCTTTGCAGGCACTGGCATCTGTGGACATGAGTTAGGTGCTGCAGTACCACTCACTGTGTCAACTACAGTATTAACTACGGAAAACACACACACAGTCACAGTCACACTCACACGCACACCCTAACCATCCCAAATCAGACATTTGCAGTCCCACTGGATTTCCAAAGATTCCCGGGACAAGCAATCTATAGATTATCCTGGGACCAGAAAAAAAAAAGTCCTAGGATTTTTAGTTTCCTTAACCCTTAAGTGGCTGGAAACTGTTAATCAGAGAGGAACGAACATACATAACACCAAGCCGAGCTCCGTCTGATCCGAAGTGAGCCCCCAAACAGCTTCTGTCTGCCCTGATTACCAAAGGAAGCCATGCCCACGCATAAATTGGCAGTCTATTTAAACTGGGTGTTTTTCCTCACAGTTTTTTTTTTTTTTTCCCAGAGAAATATTCAAAGGCAGGCATTTTTCTGGCTAAGAAGATATTTATTTAAGTCACAGATTGCTTCACCTTCCCAAACTTGCCCGGCACACTTGGTGTAGGGCAAAGCCTCATCCTTGTCACATCTGTCCCTCTCCCCTCTGGAGCAGGGGCCAGAGGACTTTGGAGGACACCTACTCCCCCCACCCCCAAGGCTTCGGCTTCCCTGGGGGCGCTTGGCAGTGTGAGAAAGGCAAACCGCCTTCCGACCTGGTTGAAATTTTGTTTCCCATTGCTCCCTAGAGGTGTCCCTTGGCCGTGGATAACGCTCACTCTGTTCCTAGCCTCGCGCTCACCGTGTTTGTCCATGGAGGTTATAGGGGACTTGAGTGCGGGGTCCCCACCGCCGGAGCAGAGGGCTAGGGACCCGATAGCGCCCGGTGTGCCATAGCGCATTGGACCCACCCGAGAGCCCGCGTTCTGCTGCACCGGTGGCGGCCACAGGCGGGAGCGCCTATGCGCCTTGGACCCAAGGCGCCCAGGGGGTGGGTGGGACGGACCTGGAGGGGGTACAGGGGGGACCTGCGCCCACCTCTCTGCACGCGCATCTGCCCCTTCCCGTGCCCCATGGGGGAGCCCTGGGCTCCGTGAATCCTCGGGTTCAGTCCCGCGTCCGGATTCCGCGTCCTCCCCGAAGTTGGGGCTCCCCAACCGTGGCCCCCCAAAGCGCCCGCACGAGCGCACTCACCCGCTCTCCCCGGTGCGTCCCTGAAGGTCAAGGCCAGGAGGCGGTGGAGGTGCAGGGCGGGCGGTGGGGCCCGGAGTAGGGGGCGCGGGCGCCCAGCTGGGGGGCACCGCGGGACGGCTCAGTCCCCATGGCCCTGGCGCTGGGGGCGCCCCCCGCCTGGCGACCCCGGGGGTCCGCGGCGCTCAGATGCCGTGGTCACAGTCCACATCGCGGCAGATGTACCAGAGGATCACATAGAGGATGAGGAGGATGGCGAAGATGAAGAGGGCCACCAGGATCGCCTTGGTCACCGGCGAGATGAGAGACTGCATGGCCCCAGCGGGGCGTGCGGGAGGGCGGGGGGCGCGTGGGGGCGCGGGGCGCGGCGCTCACGACCCCCGAGCGCGCCCGGAGCCCCGCGCCGGCCCCGCGCCGCATCCGCAATGCTCCGTGCTCGGGACGGACGCTGCCTGGGTGGCTGCTCGGCGGCGGCGGTGGTGGCAGTGGTGGCTGCTCGGAGGCCGGCGCGCTCGGGTGCAGGCGGCTGCGCGCGGGGCTCCCACCGCCCGGGTCCCCCCAGCTGCTGGCGCTCACCGGGCCCGGCGGCCGCTGGGCTGGGCTGGGGGCACGGGGGGCCCTGGGGGCGGCCGGGAGGAGGGGGCGGCGGCCATGGGGGAGAGCTGGAGGAAGGCGGCGCGCCGGGCAAGTCCCCCGAAAACTTGGGGCGGAGGCGGCGCGGTGACAGGTGGAAACGCCAGCCCCGCGGGCAGCAGCGCGCAGCCGTCCACTGGCGGCGGGGGGCGCGGGGGCGCGGGAGGGAGGCGCGGGGGCGAGCGCGTGGGGAGGGGCTGCGGCACTGGGCGGGGGGCCTCCCTTTGCAGATGGGGAGGGTCGGGGGAGAGCAGGCGTCCCCGACTGCGCGCCTTTCCATCACCTCTCCCACCTCTCTGCTTTTCCCGGCCCCCTCTCTCCAGGCCCCCTCTCTCCAGCGCAGCGGTGGATATCTCTCTCGTCCAGGTCTGGCATCTCACCCCTTCTTTGGGAGTCCCCTTCCTTTCCTCTTTCCCTCCCTCTCACCCTGCACCCCGGTATGGGTGAGCTGCGATATTCTCATCAAAGAATGAAGGTGCTCATGGAGAGAAGCTGCCCCTTCTCTCTTTCCCTCTCTCTCTCCGTGTCTCTTGTACAGGGAAGGGGGTTTCAAGTTGCAACTAACTCATTGCTGATACCAAGCAGGATGGGCCCAGGCAGGAAAAAAGTACACACCCTTGCCCAGAGTCACAGCTTCTATAAGGGGAAGGGGGAGACTGGGTTCTGTGATGAAGGGGTGAGGCAGACGTCTTGGTGTGAGACTCACAGTCCCGTGATAAAGGGGCGATGCACACAGACGCCTTAGTGTAAGAATCCAGGTTTCTGCCCTTGCATCACAGAAAGCCCTCCACCCCACGTTTCTCTTACTCTTTGGGGCTTAGTCCTGGGGAATGGAGAGACAGGCATGGTGGCACGTGGGTGCACACACATTTTTCCTGAAGTGTGAGCTGTGTTTAGGGCTGATGTCTGGTGGAGGCACGAACAGGTCAGGGCACAGCACAGAAGGCCGAAGGAGCCCAAATTCTTGGGAAAGGAGGTAGTTCCTCCCTAGCTGGGCATCCTGAATACTCTCTTTAAGGGAGGGAGGGAGCTGGGGCTGTTGGACAGGGGCATAGGGCTTGCACCAGGAATCCATGGCATGGTAAGAACAGGGACCACCCAGTTTCCCAGCAAATACACAATTCAGGCCTTTCATGCCCTGATTTTTGTCTCCGCTCCCTGTGGCCCCTAACACCGGTGAGCAGGAGCTGTTCCACGATGCCTGGTAGAAGTCTTCGCTTGCCTGCAGTGACGCACTACTGAGGGAAAATTTTATACCTGCTTGCAGTGACCCCAGCACCGATGCCCCACGGTTCTGGGAGACAGAAAGAGCTTCAGGGTTGGAGAGCCTTTGTCTGAGAGCCTGGCTCCCGAGGGTAAGGCATTCCTGACCTTCAGAAACAGGAACAAAGGAGAAGATAGGACCTGACCCAGGTAAAAATAGCCTCCCCTGCTATGGTCTAGGATGGATTTGCAGCTGAGGAAGGATGCCAGGAAAATGGACCATGATATCAGAGGGCTGTGTGGGTCGGGGAAAAAGGAATTCGTCAAGCACTAAAGTGGCGACGCAATCTCTCCTCTGCACCCTTCTACCCGGTGTTTCCATTCCAGAGACAGCTCTTCCCCCAGGATGACACAGGTGGGAGGGAGAAGACCCTCTTCCTGCTGACGGCAAAGAGAAGAGCCCACCTCAGGGTCTCCCAGCAGATAGCCCGGTGGCTGGCGTGGCTTTCCCTTGAATCTGCAGTCTGTGAAAGGTTTTCGAGCAAAAGTGGGGAGCAAGGGAACAGTTTTGTAGATGGCATGACCCATGCCAGCGAGGCTTGCAGCCAGGCAGCTTCTTCTTGCCACTTTAGAGAGGAAATCAATTGTGTGTGTGTGTGCGTGCGCGTACCCCTGTGTGTGTGGGTGGGTGTGTGTGCACGTGCCCACACAGTGCATGAAAAGGTCCTCGCTCAGCGATAGTGTGTACATTTCCAGGGCAGCAGCTTCTAACTTTCAATTGAACCTGCGTTTCCAGCCTCTAGCTGTTCATCGGCTGAGAGAAGACGGATAATTGAATTTCTATATTTCCACTTCTCTGCACATGAAGAGTTGGTATTCCTCAGGGGAATTCCTCAGGGGAAGAAACACCAAAGTTTCAGACAGTTTGTAAACTTAATTTTGTGTGTACAATTTATCAGACACCCACAGTGAAGCCAAGAGCAAAAAGAACATCCAGATGGAAAGGTATAAGGTAGGTGTCAGAGCCGATACACCACGATTCCCTTCTCACAAATAGAATTTGATTTTTTTTTTTTTGAGACAGAGTCTCGCTCTGTCACCCAGTCTGGGGTGCAGTGGTGTGATCTCAGCTCACTGAAACCTCTGCCTCCCGGGTTCAAGTGATTCTCCTGCCTCAGCCTCCTGAGTAGCTGGGATTACAGGCGCGGGCCACCACGTCTGGCTAATTTTTTGTATTTTTTAATAGAGATGGGTTTTCACCATGTTGATCAGGCTGGTCTCGAACTCCTGGCCTCAGGTGATCCACTCACCTTGGCTTCCCAAAGTGCTGGGATTACAGGCATGAGCCTCTGTGCCCGGCCTATAATGTGATTTTTAATGTAGGAAGACACAGAACAGAATAGACATCCCAGGAAAAAAAAAACCATGGGTTTACACCCAACTGACTTTTGACAAAAGCAGCAGGGAAGTACACAGGGGAAAGAACCCTCTATTGAATAAATGGTGCTACAAAAAATGGATACTGTTCTCAGAAGAACACAACTAGCCCCCATCCCTTACCATATACAAAAACAAACTCCGCATGAATTAAAGACGGAAACGTAAGACCCCAAACGATGAGATGACTAAAGCTAAAAGAAGAGGAAATGCTTCAGGACCTTGGGCTAGGCCACGATTTTGTGGGCAACAACTTGAAAGCACAGGTACCACAGCCAAAAATAGATAAACGGGTCTATATTAAACCAGAAAAGCTTCTGCTCAGCAAAGGAAACAATCAACCGAGTGGAGAGACAAGCTGTAGAATAGGAGAAAATATTTACAAATATTTGGGGATAATAATAGCTCATCTGACAGGGGATGAATCTCGAAAATTACAAGGATCTCAAACAACTCAAGAGTAAACAACAGTAATCCAATTTAAAAATTACCAAAAGGGCAGGGTGCGGTGGCTCACACCTGCAATCCCAGCACTTTGGGAGGCTGAGGCAGGTGGCTCACCTGAGGTCAGGAGTTCCAGACCAGCCTGGCCAACATGGCAAAACCCTTAGCTGGGTGTGGTGGTGGGTGCCTGTAATCACAGCTACTTGAGAGGCTGAGGCAGGAGAATCACTTGAACCCGGGAGGTGGAGGTTGCAGTGAGCCGAGATGGTGCCAGGCCTGGGCGACAGAGTGAGACTCTGTCTCAAAAAAAAAATCAAAGGATCTGAATACAAATCTCCCCCAGAAAACACAGATTCATGGCCAACTCACCCCAGTTAGATTCACCATTATCAAAGAGACAAAAAGTGAAAAACGCTGGTGAGGATTGGCACAAACGGAAACTCATGTACTGTTGGTGGGAATGTAAATGAATACAGCCAGGATGGAAAACTGTATGGCACTTTCTCAAAAAACTCAAACTAGAATTGCCATATGATTCCATAATCTTACCACTGTATACATTTTTAAAAGAAAGTCTGTCTATGCAAGAGATATCTGCACCCCCAAGTTTATTGCAACACTCTTCATAATAGCTAAGATGTTCATTAACACATGACTAGATAAAGAAAATGTGGTATCTATCCATCATGGAATACTATTCAGCCATAAAAAATGAAATCTGCCATTTGTGACAACGCAGATGAACTTGGAAGACAATATCTTCAGGGAAGAAAGTCAGGCATGGAAAGATAAATACCCCATGTTTTCACTCGTAAGTGGGAGGTACAAAAAAGTTAAGCTCATAGAAGTAGAGAGTAGAATTATCATTATTAGAAGCTAGTGGCTGAGTGCAGTGGCTCATGCCGGTAATCCCAGCACTTTGGGAGGCCGAGGCAGGTGAATCGTTTGAGGTCAGGAATTCGAGACCAGCCTGACCAACATGGTGAACCCAAGAGGTGGAGGTTGCAGTGAGCCAAGATTGTGCCACTGCACTCCAGCCTGGCCAACAGAGCGAGAGTCTGTCTCAAAAATAAAAATAAAAATAAAATGCTGTTTCTGCCACTTAATCCTTCAGTCATGTACATATCCTTCATTTTCCTCATCCCTGAGTGACTTCTTGAACTAAATATGGTGGGAAGGCAATGTTTCAGGGCAGCCACTCTCCCTAGAGTGAATTATTTTAGAATCAGAGAAGTGGTTGCTTCCTAAATCACAATGTGTGAACTACTAAACGCTCTCTCCATATGTGGCTTGTGGTTGTTTGGTCCTGAGATACAGAGCTTCTAACGTGGACGGTAATCTATTGATTTACTATGAGTGATTAGGACTTCTCCTTTTTCATCTGTGTATATGGGTTTTTTGTTTGCTTGTTTTTGGTTTTGTTTTTGAGACAGAGTCTCACTCTGTCGCCCAGGCTGGAGTGCAGTGGTACGATCTCAACTCACTGCAACCTCCACCTCCTGGGTTCAAGCAATTCTCCTGCCTCAGCCTCCCAAGTAGCGGGGACTACAGGCGTGCGCCACCACACCTGACTAATTTTTGTATTTTCAGTAGAGATGAAGTTTCTCCATGCTGGCCAGGCTGGTCTCGAACTCTTGACCTCAAGTCATCTGCCTGCCTCGGCATCCCAAAGTGCTCACAGGTGTAAGCCACCATGCCTGGGCCGGTTTGTTTTTATTTTAGCTCATAGTTGCATGTAGAAACTCATGGACAAGATGAACCATGAGCCCTGGGGCAGGCAGATGAGGACAGGAAAAGTTCCCCATTGACTAATTCATTCCTGGGTGATTAGAAGTATTGGAAGGATTTTATCACTTCTGATTGGCTCAGTATCTGTGTGAGTAAGAGCTGCTCATGGGCTGACGAGAATCTGCTCCAGGTGGACAGCTATCTCTGGGTCTGTTTATTGAAGAAACGTGTGTACTTTCTTGAATGTGCTACAACTCTTCAGGGTATCCCTGGAGAACTTTGGGATAGGTCCAGCATTCCATATAGAAGATGGAACATCTTTCCCAAGAGTTTTTGGATCGTGTCTATCTCTGGCTTGACTCAATTGCCTAAAGTAATTGAATAATAAGTGCTTTTCCTCTGCTTCACTTTGAATGCTGAAACATGTGTTTTGTTTTTTAACCAGAGGAAACTTGCCCAAATTCTTGACAATCCTGGGCTCCTTTGGAGGACTGAAAATCTTGGGTCCTGGCTCTGTCTCCTGGATCTGCACGTTGGGTCATCAGTATTCAAAATAATTCAAACTCAGATGATCCAGTGACCAGCTTTCGCAATTTGCTATATGAAACTGATGTGGCTGGGCATGGTGACTCACGCCTATAATCCTAGCACTTTGGGAGGCTGAGGCAGGTGGATTGCTTGAGGTCAGCAGTTCGAGACCAGCCTGGCCAACATGGTGAAACTCTGTCTCTCCTAAAATACAAAAATTAGCTGGGCATGGTGGCGGGCACCTGTTGTCCCAGCTACTTGGAAGGCTGAAGCAGGAGAATCGCTTGAACCCAGGAGGTAGAGGTTGTAGTGAGCCGAGATTATGTCACTGCACTCCAGCCTGAGCGACAGAGCGAGACTCCGTCTCAAACAACAAAAAACAAAAAAGCAGGAAACAAAACAAAACTGATTTGGTTTACAAATCAAGGTCAAAAATCAAGATTTGGAAAAAATCTTGGTCAAAATCAGGATTTTGACTACTGTTTCTCCATGCCCTGCTCACATGAGAAACCCTCTCTCCCTCCAAGGCTCCAACTCTGTAATCACTTCTCATTCCCAAATCTGTGGGTCAAATCAAGATCAAAAATCAAGATCTGGGTTGCAGCCGGGCTTGGTGGCTCATGCCTGTAATCCCAGCACTTTGGGAGGCCAAGGTGGGTGGATCACCTGCGGTCAGGAGTTCAAGACCAGCCTGACCAACATGGTGAAACCTCGTCTCTACTAAAAATACAAAATTAGCCGGCCGTGGTGGAATGTGCCTGTAGTCCCAGCCACTTGGGAGGCTGAGGCAGGAGAATTGCTTGAACCCGGAAGGCGGAGGTTGCAGTGAGCTGAGATTACACCAGGGTACTCCAGCCAGGGCGACAGAGTGAGACTGTGTCTCAAAAACAAAAAGGATTTGGGTTACAAAATCAAGTTTGTAAACCAAATCAAGTCTGTGGTATGGATGTGTCCAGTCCCTCTTTATGTGTGCCTTTGTGTTGGGGCGGAGGTGTGGTTATTGTTTTTTCTGATAGTTTTTCCTAATGTGTTATTATTTTTAGTGAGGTTAAGTCTACAGGTTAACTGAGGCATAAACAGACTTGCTATATTTGCTAATTTAGGCAAAACACAAAGCCAATGATAAAAACCGATAAAACCCAATGGACGAAAACGGATGTTTCCGTAATAGCAGGAGTTGCTTAGAGGTTCAAAAGCATTTTACCTTCTTAGTTCATGGTTTCTGCTTTTCTTTAGTCTGCCAGTGTTGTTGTCTTTGGGATATGTCTTTTTACTATTTGCTCAAATTATTTCAAATATGATACTGGGTAGTGTTGTGTGAAATAGCTAAGATTTTATGTAGATGCTATTAATAAATGTAAACTAACATTTTAGGTGCCCAGCATTTTTTATCTATGAACAGAGCAGCTAACACTAGAAAGAGTTCTCTTTACAGGGAAGCAGATGTAACCCACCTGCTTTTTAGAATGGGGTGGTTTTGCAAGGAAACATCTCTCTAGGTTTTTTTTTTTTTTTCCTGAGCCAGAGTCTCACTCTGTCGCCAGGCTGGAGTGCAGTGGCACAATCTAGGCTCACTGCAACCTCCGCCTCCTGGGTTCAAGCAATTCCCCTGCCTCAGCCTCCCAAGTAGCTGGGATTACAAGTGTGTGCCACCACGCTCAGCTAATTTTCGTATTTTTAGTAGAGACGAGCTTTCACCATGTTGGCCAAGATGGTCTCGGTCTCCTGACCTTGTGATCCACCCTCCTTGGCCTCCCAAAGTGCTGGGATTATAGGCGTGAGCCACCGCGCCCGGCCGGAAACATCTCTCAAGTTCCTAAGGTAACTGCTTTGTTCCAAAACACAGATTCATTAAACTCAGTGTGTGTGAAAACTAGTAATAAGTTAGCAGAGCTGATGGGGACTTCAGACTTTAGTGTATGTTTTTTACTACCTTATTCCAGCAAATATGGGTTGGTGACAAAACCACAGAAACGACAGAAGAAAGGACATTTTATTTTTAAAATAGCAGAGTGGGAGCCAGTCAGCCATGGATTCAGATGACGAAAACAACCAAAGAAATGTACACAAACTCTCACAGTGTTATTTCAACAAAGTATATATTTACAGATTGTCTAAATGGGTACGCTTTTTAGCTTTAAGCTTTGCTTTCATTTTTATTTCATTTGTGGAAAAAAAATGTGAAAACCAACAGAGCTGGGGAACACAACGTTGGCCATGCATTCTAATTAACTTGTTTTTTTGGTTTGTTTTTGTTTTGAGATGGAGTCTTACTCTGTCACCCAGGCTGAAGTGCTGTGGCATGATCTCCGCTCGTTGCAACCTCTGCCTCCCAGGTTCAAGCGATTCTCCCGCCTCAGCCTCCTGAGTAGCTGGGATTACAGGCACTTGCCACCACACCCGTCTAATTTTTGTATTTTTAGAAGAGACGGGGTTTCACCATACTGGCCAGGCTGGTCTCGAACTCCTGACCTCAGGTGATCCGCCCACCTCAGCGTCTATTCTTTGTAACAATCATGTGCCTTGATTTAAGAATTCCCATGTGCTCAAGCTTCTTGACCATCAGAGTGATTGTAAGGTAAAGTAAGAATGAGACACCTTGAGGTCTCATTCAGGCCAGTGGGGATGTGTGGGGAAAACAAACAAACCAAAAAAACAGGAAATATGGGTTAGTCACTAACCCTTTAATGGTGTTTCCTGTGTGTTAAAACTGTTTACGTAGAGACACTGCCTCTCAGGTAGGCAGGACTGTGTCCTTTGTCAAATGAAATAGTGGGGGCAGCAAGTTGAAATCACCCGTGTGATTTAAACCCATGCATTACTTGGGGGAGAACTGTTGACATAATTCAGTGTCAACAGGAGAAGGAACATGTTCTCTTTCCAGAAGGGTATAAAGGTACTGGCCAGGTGCAGTGGCTCACGCCTGTAATCCCAGCACTTTGGGAGGCCGAGGCAGGCGGATCACCTGAAGTCAGGAGTTCATGACCAGCCTGGCCAACATGGTGAAACCCCGTCTCTACTAAAAATACAAAAATTAGCAGGGCATGGAAGCAGGCGCCTGTAGTCCTAACTACTTGGGAGGCTGAGGCGGGAGAATCACTTGAACCCAGGAGGCGGAGACTGCAGTGAGCCGAGATTGCTCCACAATACTCCAGCCTGGGCGACAGAGTGAGTCTCTGTCTCAAAACAAACAAATATATATATATATATATATATATATATATAATATAATATCAGACCAGCTAAAATCACATGTATATGTGGGTCAAACATAAATGTGGTGTTTGAAATGTCCCTTTTCTTTGACACGAAACTTCATTTTTCAAGTATAAAGCCCGATTTTGATGCCCATTTGCAGTGTGCAAGTCCTCATTATTCCAATGCTTCAGAGTCCGTGTTACAGGCAGAAATGTAAATATTTATTCTGTAATCATCCTTTACTTTTTTTTTGTTCTTTCCTGCATCACAAAGTTTTTGACTGGCTGTTTCGTAAGACTATGTGATAGTTTCCTTTAACAGGGGGAGAAGAGCCCTTCATGATGGCGCTGAAGAATGATGATGCCTGTGTGTGTGGGGACCTGACCAAATTCTCAGGTTTGGGGTTACCCTCTAGATAAAGATTCTGATGGGGAGAGGAGCTGTGATTTAGTTAATGCTTATCTGACTGCGCCACCTACCGGCTCGGCAGGGAATATGCTGCCTGCCTCTGAGGTTTTCACCGAGGCTACGGTGGCTCACGCCTGTCATCCTAGCACTTTGGGAGGCCGAGGCGGGAGGATCAGGAGGTCAGGAGTTCGAGACCAGCCTGGCCAACATGGTGAAACCCCCGGCTCTATTAAAAGTACAAAAAATTAGCCTGGCGTGATGGTCGGGCGCCTGTAGTCCCAGCTACTCGGGAGGCTGAAGCAGGAGAATGGCGTGAACCCGGGAGGCGGAGTTTGCAGTGAGCCGAGATCTCACCACTACACTCCAGCCTGGGCGACAGAGCGAGATTCCATCTCAAATTAAAAAAAAAAAAAAAAAAAGGTGTGTGTACCCCTGCACCCCTGCAAGGGGACATGAGGCACCATGGCCACCTGTCATCGTTCTTAGATCTGAGAAGAGTGAAAAAAAAAAAAATGTGCTGTGTACAGATAGATTTTGGAGTTTTAAAGCCTGCTTGCTGTGGGAGACTTTTCAGTATTCAAACTTTTATATTTAAGTACAATTTTTGATGATGTTGTGTCTTTTTTTTTTTTGAAATGAGGGTGTTGTTCTGTCACCCAGGCTAGAAAGAAGTGGTGCCATCACAGCTCACTGCAGCCTTGACATCCTGGGGGCAAGCAATCCTCCCACCTCAGCCTCCAGACCAGCTAAAATCACAGGCGTGTGCCACCATGCTCAGCTAATATGTTTGCTTGTTTGTTTGTTTTGTAGAGACGAGGTATCACTATGTTGTCCAGGGTGGTCTTGAACTCTTGAACTCAAGAAATCCTCCTGCCTTAGTCTCCCAAAGTGCTAGGATTACAGACGTGCGTTACCGTGTGCAACCTGATATTTTATCTGACAATGGTAGGGAGGGGCCAGAAGAGTCAGGGAGAGGGAGATGGAGACAGAAAGGAAAAGGAATAAAGAGAGAGAGAGAGAGAGAGAGGGAGACAAGGAGAGAGAGACTGATGGAAATTCTTTTTCCACCAACCGAGAAGAGAAGCAGCATCCCATCAGAGGGGGTTGATCCAAGCCATCTACTGTATTAGTTCATGAGAAATGACTGGCTGTAACACATGAGCCCTGGAATCTCTGTGGCTTAACAATGAAATAATTATTTCTCACTTATCCAGTTGTCCAGTGTAAGACTTAGGGACCCCTGAGCAGGCGGCCAGCTCTCAGCAAAGACAGCACAGTACCAGGGAAGGGTCACAGGAATTTTGGCACATGGCCAGCTGGTTCCACTGCACCTGCCCAGGGACGCTGGTCTCCAGGCTCCTGGCTTCTCAGCCTCAGCACAGATGTCTGCGTCCCCAGAATTTTAAGGGAGGCTGCTGGAAGCCGGGGCAGGAGGTGGGATGAGAATGAAGCTTTTCAGAGCAGAGACCATAACAGACCAATTTTCAAATTGTCTGAAAATGGAGCATGACCCAAATTCTTAGGAGACTCTAGGGAGGAGAGGGAACCGCAATAATAGCCGACATCACATTTCCCAGGGGAGTGGAGTCTAAGAGTCAGATTTGAGTCCGTTTAGATTGAAATTGGAAAGATACAGAGATGGAAGAGTCTGATGTTTCCTCAAAAGGTTAACCGAAGACATACCATATGTAGTAGTTTGTTTTCACACTGCTGATAAAGACATACCCAAAATTGGGCAACTAACAGAAGAAAGAGAGGTTTAATGAACTTATAGTTCCATGTGGCTGGGGAGGCCTCACAATCATGGCAGAAGGCAAGGAGAAGCAAGTCACGTCTTACATGGATGGTAGCAGGCAAAGAGAGAGTTTGTGCAGGAAAACTCCCTTTTATAAAATCATCAGATCTCATGAGACTTATTCACTACCATGCGTACAGCATGGGAAAGACCTGCCCCCATGATTCAATTACCTCCCACAACACATGGGAATTCAAGATGAGATTTGGGTGGGGACACAGCCAAACCACATCACCCTATGAGCCAGCAATTCTGCTTCTGGGCACACACTCAAGAGAAAAACGAGAACACGTGTCCACCAAAGAGCTTGTACATTTATACACGTAATGTTGATAGCTGCACTACTCACAATAGCCAAAAAGTGAAGGTGACCCAAACGTCCCTCAGCCAATGAACGGATTTAACAAAATATGGCATATCCATACAGTGGAATGTGATTCAGGCAGAAAAAGGTTTCAAGTACTGACACATGCTACAATGTGGGTGAACCTTACAAACATACACTGGCCAGGTGCAGTGGCTCATTCCCGTAATCCCAACACATTGGGTGGCCAAGGCAGGTGGATTCCTGGAGGCCTGGAGTTTGAGACCAGCCTGGTCAACATGGTGAAACCCCATCTCTGCTAAAAGGAAAATGCAAAAATTAGCCAGGTGCGGTGGTGCACACCTGTACTCCCAGCTACTCGGGAGGCTGGGGCACGAGAATTGGTTTAGCCTGGGAGATGGAGGTTGCAGTGTGCAGTGAGCCAAAATCATGTCACTGCACTCCAGCCTGGGTGACAGAGAGTGAGACTCTGTCTCAAACAAACAAACAAACAAAAAAACAAAAACAAAAACAAAAAACCCCCAAAAAACCCACTAACCCTAATGATTGCTGATGAGCTTTTTATAAAAATCGCAATCTTGGTCTCCTAAGTCATATTTTGGGTGGCGTATCTTGGTCTCCTAAGTCGTATTTTGGGTGGCATATCTCGGTATCATATAGGACATTCCTTTAGGTATTGCTCATTCACCCAAGGTGGCAGATTCCTATGGATTCCATCATAAATCAAGGACATGAATGAAGCCAATATTCTGTTCCCTCCCATTATGAATAAGCATCATAAACAAGACACAGGAAAAACCATGTTTTGGCTCACGCTTTCCATAGAACTCCCATGGCCCTGAAATAGTCTGCTTTATTCATAGCAATGTGCCACCAGGACATACTTGTTTATTCCTTGCAGAAATTAAGGGTAATGACAACCACTTTCAGTTTAGCATACCATTTTGAGCATGTAACTGAAAAGTGCATTCACTGTATCTCCAAAAATAATGATATACATGCATATTTGTTTCTTGCAAACAAATATAAGTGCTCACACTATATCTCCAAAATGATATGCATGCATATTTGTTTCTTGCAAACAAATATAATTGCTCACACTATATCTCCAAAATGATATGCATGCATATTTGTTTCTTGCAAACAAAGTGCTCACGCTATATCTCCAAAATAATGATATGCATGCATATTTGTTTCTTGATAGGACAGATGTAAATATTTATGTGTGCTAAGATGTGGGGGACATTGAAAGGCTGCTGGGGTTTTTGCAGGCCCCTTAGAAGTGTTGCATGTGTTAAGAAGATGGGAAATACCCTCTTGCATAATTTATGGATGCTAACTACATTCTCTAGCTCCCTTTCAGAGCCTGTCAGATACAAATGTAAAATTGTGTTTCCTCTCTCCCCATTATTTTTCCATGGATGTCATTTAGGAAATGAAAACGAACTCATGAGGACATGAGGATTGGATTGGATTCAACCAGGAGAGTGATGGAGGGGTTTCAACAAAGTTCACCAAACTCCAGGCTCTTCATGGTGTCTGTCCATATGATTCAAAGTGTGACACACCCAGGCTTCCCGGAATTTAATTGACAGGTAACGTTTCAACATGTTTTCTGGAAGCACAGAAAGTCTAGATTTCAAGGAGGTGACTCTTTTCTCTCCAAAGCAGACCTTGCGACCGTGATTTTACCGCAAAGCTTTTGTGTTTGGGGAGGGTGGGCGGGGGTGAGTCTCAGGGAGCAGTGGGAGGGGAGAGGGAGTGAAGACAGAGAGTGGAAGATATTATCAGGCCAGTGACTGCAATGAGAGCTTGGAGACTCAGGGTCATCCCACCGGAAGAGTGAGGAAGGCTGGGGTCTTTTTCTGTCATTTCCCAACATGTGTTGGCTGAGGTTGCTTCCAGGATTGGGGCATGTGCTAGTTTTCTTGCACTTCCAATCTGCTCAATGGGTGGTGTATTCGGCCCTTCTTGCACTGCTATAAAGAAATACCTGAGAATGGGTAATTGATAAAGAAAAGAGGTTTAATCGGCTCACAGTTCTGCAGGCTGGACAGGAAGCCTGACTGGGGAAGCCTCAGGAAACTTACAATTATGGCAGAAGGCAAAGGGCAAGCAGGTGCATCTTACATGGTTAGAACAGGAGCAGGAGAGAGAGTGAGAAGGGAGGTGCCACACACTATTAAACAACTTGATCTTGTGAGAACTCACTCACTAGCATGAGAACAGCACCAAGAAGAGGATGCTAGACCATTCATGAAAAAGCACCCCCATGACCCAACCATCTCCCAACGGGCCCCAGCACCAACATTGGGGATTACAATTTGACATAACATTTGGGTGGGAACACAGATCCAAACCTTAGCAGGTGGGAAAGCAGGCTCAAGGGATAAGAGAATGGCATTGGGAAAATGATCGCGTGTCTTGGCACCCAGAGGTTGGACCCTCTTGCACTGACTGATAGTGTTGAGGAGATAAAGTCTACGCCATATTGGTGAACTCCAGGAACATGCTTCATTTTTTTTGCAAGCAAGCAACAGCATCTTTTATATCTAAGCAGCAAGACAAGCTGCCATCTTGTTTATCAATAGATCTAACATCTGAGTTGAATGTCTGCCTATGAATTCCTACATCTCCTATCTGTGTGTCTATGAGAATAGCCAAGTTGCCTCTTTGCCTTGAGAGGAAAGGATGGATGGAAAAGAGTTTGAACACTCCAGGTTTGCTGGAGGGAGTGATGACATCTGAACAGGAGAGGAGTCAAAGTGTTACTGGAAAGGGGGTCCCAATTCAAACCCCAAGAGAGTTTTTGGATCTCATGCAAGAAAAAATTCAGGATAAGTCCACAGAGTGAAAGCAAGTTTATTAAGAAAGTAAAAGGGCTGGGCAGGGTGGCTCATGCCTGTAATGCCAACACTTTGGGAGGCTGAGATGGGCGGAATGCTTGAGCTCAAGAGTTTGAAACCAGCCTTGCCAACATGACAAAACTCCGTCTCTACCAAAAATAAAAAAGTTAGCTGGGTGTCGTGGCATGTACCTATGGTCCCAGCTACTTGGGAGACTGAGGTGGGAGGATTGCTTAAGCCCAACAGGTTGAGGCTACAGTGAACTCTGATTGTGCCAATGGACTCCACCCTGGGTAACAGAGCGAGACCTTGTCTCAGGGAAAAAAAAAAAAAGAAAGTAAAGGAGTAAAACAATGGCTACTCCATAGACAGAACAGAAGCATGGGCTGCTTGACTGAGTATACTTATGGTTATTTCTTGATTATATGCTAAACAAAGGGCATTTAGCATATAATCTGACTGCCGTATTATATGCTAAATTCAAGAGTTTTCTGGGAAACGGGAGCTTCTATAACTGAGGGTTCCTCCCCTTTTAGCCAATATAGAGTAACTTCTGGATGTTGCCATGGCATTTGTAAACCGTCACGACACTGCTGGGAGTATTTTTGAGAAGTGAATGTATTAGAATTAGGGTATAATGAGCAGCGAAGATGACCAGAGGTCACTCTCATCACCATCTGGGTTTTGGTGGGTTCTGGCCGGCTTCTTTACTGCAGCCTGTTTTATCAGCAAGGTCTTTATGACCTGTATCTTGTGCTGACCTCCTATCTCATTCTGTGACTAAGAATGCCTAACCTCCTGGGAATGCAGCCCAGCAGGTCTCAGCCTCATTTTACCCAGCTCCTATTCAAGATTGAGTTGCTGTGGTTCAAATGCCTCTAACAAGAGAACGTGTTGGGCCGGGCGTGGTAGCTCATATCTGTAATCCCAGCACTTTGGGAGGCTGAGGTGGGTGGAACATTTGAGGTCAGGAGTTCGAGACCAGCCTGGCCAACACAGTGAAACCCTGTCTCTACTAAAAATATAAAAAATTAGCTAGGCGTGGTGACAGGCACCTGTAATCCCAGATACTCAGAAGGCTGAGGCAGGAGAATCGCTTGAACCCGGGAGGCAGAGGTTGCAGTGAGCTGAGATTGCACCACTGCACTCCAGCCTGGGGAACAAGAGCGAAGCTCAGTCTCAAAAAAAAAAAAAAGAGAGAGAGAGAGAATGTGTTGGTCGTGTGCTTCTTTGGCCAAGAACCTATGTGTGAATGTAACAGTGAGAAAATTCTAACATAGTTCACTCTGTCTTGCTTCTCACCTCACAAGCTAACTGCATTTGCTCATTCCTACAAATAGGTCAAGCTAATCATGAATTCAGTTTACAGTTTAACTTTAAAGCAAGAATGATCATAGTCCCTTCCCAAAAATAACCCCTGAGGGGATCAGGAGGATGCGCGCAGAAGGAACAATGTTATTTCAAAGATTTATCAGAGCACTGTGACCTGACCAAGGATGAGGAAGTTCCACAAGGACCCTTGGACCATAATAGCCGCCCAGATGTCTGTGGTCATTGCTCACCTCTTGCCCTCTATCACCCTCCCTCTCCCCCTAGCATAAAAGCAGCCTAAAATTCTATTAAGATGCTTCTTTCAACCCAAATGCCCATCAGTGATAGACTGGATAAAGAATATGTAGCACATATACACCATGGAATACTATGCAGCCGTAAAAAAGAATGAGTTCATGTCCTTTGCAGGGACATGGATGAAGCCGGAAACCATCATTCTCAGCAAACTAACATAGCAACAGAAAACCAACCACCACATGTTCTCACTCCTAAGTGGGAGCTGAACAATGAGAACACATAGACACAGGGAGGGGAACATCACACACCGGGGCCTGTTGCGGGGTGGGGGGCAAGGGGAGGGACAGCATTAGGACAAATACCTAATGCCTGCGGGGCTTAAAACCTAGAGGATGGGTTGATGCGTGCAGCACACCACCGTGGCACATGTATACCTATGTAACAAACCTGCACATTCTGCACATGTATCCCAGAACTTAAACTATAATAATAAATTAAAAAAAAAAAAAGATGGCTTTTTAGGACAGCAGTCTTCTATCTTCTTGACTTGCTGGTTCTTCAAAATAAAGTTGCTGTCCTTACCTTCACACCTTGTGTCTAGACTTACTGGCTATCACGCAATGTGTGCAGGGAGCTTTAGACGCGACGACAGGATGGTGAAGGGGGTGGTCACACGTGGAAGGAGACAGAAGGAAAGGTGCAGAGAACTGGGCAAGGCACTTGGCACAGCTGACCATTTTGTGTGATTCTGGGACAGAGAGAAGTGATGGTAGGTGATCTCCCAAAACTGTTCAGCAGCTGAGAGACCTGCTCCTTCCCCCAGCCGGCTCCGAGGAGCTGCATTTCTGCACAATGTACAGTAGCCTCCCCGCCCATCTGTGGTTTTGCTTTCCATGGTGAAAGAGTTTGGATATCTGTCCCTGTCAAATCTCATGTCAAATTGTCATGCCCAATGCTGGAGGTGGGCCTGGTGGCAGGTGTTTGGGTCATGGGGGCAGATTCCTCATGGCTTACTTCTGTCCTCGAAATAGTGAGTGAGTTCTTGCCAGATCTGGCTGTTTTAGTGCTGTGGCACCTCTCACCACCCCCGTGTTGCTCCTGTTTTTCCCGTGTGATGTGCCCACCCCCACTTCATCTTCCACCATAACTGGAAGCTTCCTGAGGCCCCCCTAGAAGCTGAGCAGATGCCGGTGCCGTGCTTTCTCCATAGCCTGCAGAAACATGAGCCAATTACACCTCGTTTGTGTGTGTGTGTGTGAGAGAGACAGGAGTCTCTCTCAGCTCCTGAGAGAGACAGCGACTGCTGTCGCCCAGGCTGGAGTGCAGTGGTGTGATCTCAGCTCACTGCAACCTCCACCTCCCAGGTTCAAGCGATTCTCCTGCCTCAGCCTCCCAAATAGCTGGGATTATAAGCACCCACCATGACCCCTGGCTAATTTTTTGTATTTTTCGTAGAGACAGGGTTTCACCATGTTGGCCAGGCTGGTCTCAAACTCCTGATCTCAAGTGATCCTCCCACCTCAGCCTCCCAAAGTGCTGGGATTACAGGCGTGAGCCACCGTGCCTGGCCCACCTTTTTTTTTTCGTATAAATTACCCAGTCTCTGGTATTTCTTTGCAGCAATGCAAGAACAGCCTACAACATGTGGTTTCCGTTATCACGGGTCAACTATGGCTGAAAATACTAAGATATTTCAAGAGAGAGAGTGAGACACACACATGAAAGAGAGAGAGAGCACATTACATTCACATAACTTTTACTACAGTATATTGTTGTAATTGTTCTATTTTATTATTAGTCTGTTGTTGTTAATCTTTCACTGTGCCTAATTCATAAATTAAACCTTACCATTATAGGTTTGTTTGTATAAGAAAAGAAACAGGCTGGCCACAGTGGCTCACACCTGTAAACCCAGAACTTTGGGAGGCGGGTTGATCACCTGAGGTCAGGAGTTTGAGACTAGCCTGACCAACATGGCAAAATCCCATCTCTATTAAAAATAGAAAAAAATGAGCCAGCTGTGGTGGTAGGCACCTGTAATCCCAGCTACTTGGGAGGCTGAGACAGGAGAATTGCTTGAACCCGGGAGGTGGAGGTTGCAGAGAGCCGAGATCACACCACTGCATTCCAGCCTGGGTGACAGAGCAAGACCCTGTCTCAAAGAAAAATAAATAAATAAATAAATAAAATATACTAAAGGAAATAAAAATATTTTATCTCAAAATATATTTCTTTAATATATTGGGGAATACTCCTGAAATGCTATCTTTCCACTTCTCAAAAGAAGACATTCATATGGCCAAAAAAAAAAACACATGGAAAAGCCTCAACACCGCTGATTCTTAGAGAAATGCAAATCAAAGCCACAATGAGACCCCATCTCACACCAGTCAGGATGGTGATTATTAAAAAGTCAAAACACAACCGGTGCTGGCGAGGTTGTGGAGAAACAGAAACACTGTCACACTGTTGGTGGGAGTGTAAATGAGTTCAACCACTGTGGAAGACAGTGTGGCGATTCCTCAGAGACCTCAAGGCAGAATTGCCATTTGACCCAGCAATCCCATTACTGGGTATGTACCCAAAGGAAAAATCATTCTATTATAAAGATACACGCATGCGTATGTTCATTGCAGCACTGTTCACAATAGCAAAGACATAGAATCAACCTAAATGCCTAAATAATAGGCTGAATAAAGAAAATGCGGTGGCCAGGCACAGTGGCTCATGCCTGTAATCCCAGCACTTTGGGAGGCTGAGGCGGGCAGATCACTTGAGGTCAGGAGTTCGAGACCAGCCTGGCCAACATGGTGAAACCCCGTCTCTACTAAAAATACAAAAATTTGCTGGGTGTGATGGTGGGTGCTTGTAATCCTAGCTACTTGGGAGGCTGAGGCAGGAGAATCGCTTGAACCCGGGAAGCGGAGGTTGCAGTGAGCTGAGATTGCACCACAGCACTCCAGCCTGGGTGACAGAGCAAGACTCTATTTCAAAAAGAAAGAAAAAAAGAAAAGAAAAAAGAAAATGTGGTACATATACACCATGGAATACTATGCAGCCATACAAAAGAATGAGTTCGTGTCCTTTGCAGGAACACGGATGGAGTTGGAAGCCGTTATCCTCAGCAAACTAACGCAGGAACAGAAAATAAAATACTGCATGTTCTCACTTATAAGTGGGAGCTGAAGAATGAGAGCACATGGACACAGGGAGGAGAACACACACTGGGGTCTGTGAAAAGGTTGGGGGTAGGGGGAGGGAGAGCCTCAGGAAAAATAGCTAATGGATGCTGGCTTCATACCTGAGTGAAGGGTTGATCTGTGCGGCAAACCACCATGGCACATGTTTACTTAGGTAACAAACCTGCACATGCACCCTTGAATTTAAAATAAAATTTGAAGAAAAACAAAAAAGAAGAAGAAACACTGTCTTTTGTGGGGGACCTTGCGTCTGTCGATCTGCACAGGGTCTGCTGTAAGGCAGCCAACTCTTCTTTTGTCCGGATCTACGAGAGATTAACTGAGAGTATGGTGCCTTTAAAGACCTGAAAAGAAATATTCACCATCTCTTCTCTCTGGGGGCTGCTACCTGTGAAGCTGCATGTACATAACAAGCCCACTTTTGCTGGGAAAGCCTTTTCCTTTCTCCCTCCTATAACCTGTCTTGCAGCTAAAACCTGGTTTTGGCTGGACTCTGAGTCTGCATTCTTGTTTTTTGTTTTATTTGGTTGTATTTTGAGATAGGGTCTCCGTTGCCCAGGCTGGAGTGCAGTGGTGCAATTACATCTCTGCAGTCTTCATCTCCCAGGCTCAAGCAATCAGCATGCCTGGCTAATTAAAAAAAAAAAAATTGGGCAGGCGGGGGAGGTGAGCATGGTGGCTCACGCCTGTAATCCCAGCACTTTGGGAGGCCGAGGCAGAGGGATCACCTGAGGTTAGGAGTTTGAGACCAGCCTGGCCAACATGGTGAAACCCCATCTCTACTAAAAATATAAAAATTGGCTGGGCGTGGTGGTGCATGCCTGTACTCCCAGCTACTCGGGATGCTGAGGCAGGAGAATCGCTTGAACCCGACAGGCGGAGGTTGGAGTGAGCCGAGATTGCGCCACTGCACTCCAGCCTGGGCGACAGAGGGAGACCCAGTCTCCAAAAAAAAAAAAAAAAAAAATGGTTGTGGTCAGAAACAAGGAAATGTAGTGAAGCCATAAACTCAGTAATGAACTAGACTCCTTTTAGGGAGTAGATTAGGCTGTTCCTGGTGTGTGTTACCAGATATTCTGAAATATTCCTCGGTCGAATGCCTCTAAGAGTGATGTAGTCAACCACAAACCTCCCCCATCTGTTATATCTCCTTGTCTTGTCCCCCCAGATTGTTTTCTCATTGCTTTGCTTTTCCTGATGGGGTTCAGAAAACATTCCACCAAAATATGGAACTGTGGCATTTGAGAAAACAATTTAAGTAAGAAGGTCACTTTCACCTTACCCTCATGGTTCTTCTTTAGCATAGGCCATAAAACCTCGGAAGGACTCTCTGACCTTACCCTGAAGCAGGTCAGGGGACCCTCATTCCAGAGGCGCCCTCCCTATACCAGGAGGAAGAGAATATCCTTAACTCTGAACATGCAGGGACACAGAAGAATCTGAACAAACAGGCCCTGCTAAGTTCCTGCAGTTTATTCTCATTAGATCAGATCCTTTTGCCAGAGGCATGTAAAACAGAGCCACTCCATCTTGAATAGGAGCTGGGTAAAATGAGGCTAAAACCTACTTGGCTGCATTCCCAGATGGTTAAGGCATTCTAAGTCACAGGATGAGATAGGAGGTTGCTACAAGATACAGGTGATAAAGAGCTTGCTGATAAAACAGGTTGCAGTAAAGAAGGCGGCCAAAACCCACCAAAACCAAGATGGCCACAACAGTGACCTCTGGTCGTCCTCACTGCTACACTCCTACCAGCACCATGACAGTTTACAGATGCCATGGCAACGTCAGGAAGTTACCCTACATGGTCTAAAAAGGGGAGGCATGAAGAATCCACCCCTCATTTAGCATATCATCAAGAAATAACCATAAAAATGGGCAACCAGGAGCCCTCGGGGCTGCTCTATGGAGTAGCCACTCTGTATTCCTTTTGTTTCCTAATACACTTGCTTTCACTTTACTCTATGGACTCACCCCGAATTCTTTCTTGCTCGAGATCCAAGAACCCTCTCTTGCGGTCTGGATTGGGACCCCATTCCTGTAACACTTTTATCCAATAATCATAGTTCTCCATCACTGTGCACTCTTCATTAAAACTAAGCATATCACATCTGTAATCCCAGCACTTTGGGAGCCGAGGTGGGTGGATCAACTGAGGTCAGGAGTTCGAAACCAGCCTGGCCAACATGGTAAGAGTCGCTTGAACTCAGGAGGTGGAGGTTGCAATGAGCCGAGATCCCATCACTGCACTCCAGCCTGGGTGACAGAGTGAGATTCCGTCTCAAAAACAAACAAACAAAAAACCAGAAAACCTCAGCGTAAAAATACTCAGGTTTTCCTGTTTCTTTCTTTATGATGCCTTCTGTGTCACATAAAACCTGAATACATGGGCCTGCTTTTCTCTTGCTATTCTGTCTTTTGTTCTAGGGGCCTTAGTCAGAAACCCAATGACGGGTGAGGAAACATATTTCTCTCTCACTGCTACCCTGCCATTACGACAGGCCACAGGCAGCACTTCCAGCTGCTCCGTGGATGTGCTGCAACTTGAATTTGAACTTATTTCAAGTTCTTTGCCTTCAGAATGGTCAGGAATAGAGCCCATCTTCCAGGTGAACCACAGCCCCATCATGTCAACAGGTTTAGACGCAATGACATTGGAGAGGCTTGACTGCTGAAAGTGAAGAAGGAAAGTGCTTCCTAGGATAGGGTTTGTAAAGGAGCTTAAATCAGTGATGTCTTCTTGCGTCCGGTCCATGCCAATGCGCAATTCCATTTTGTTTCCCTCTTTACAGAAGAGGCTGGTCCCTGACTCTCTGGAACTGTATGCATGAGATGTTTCTCCTGAATCTACAGAGACGCAAATCCCCATGACTCAAAGGCAGAACCTGTGAAATTTTACTGTCTGATCTGGGAACAGTTTTTAGGATGTCACTGTCATCTGTTGATTGGATTTTGAGTTGACCCCCAAAAGTTCAGATAAAAAACATGTGTCTGAGCAGATCTGGTAGGCTGTGCCCCTCTTCTTTTTTTTTTTTTTTTTTTTTTGAGATGTAATCTTGCTCTGTCGCCCAGGCTGGAGTGCAGTAGTGTGATCCGAGCTCACCGCAACATCCGCCTCCCAGGTTCAAGTGATTCTCCTGCCTCAGCCTCCAGAGTAGCTGGGATTACAGGCACTCACTGCCATGCCCAGCTAATTTTTGCATTTTTAGTAGAGATGGGGCTTCACCATGTTGGCCAGGCTGGTCTCGAACTCCTGACCTCAGGTGATCCACCCACCTCGGCCTCCCAAAGTACTGGGATTACAGGCATGAGCCACTGTGCCTGGCCTGCCCTTCTTTTCTTGCATGTCTCTGGCTGGTATTTAGTGTGCAAACATGGCATCACTGGTACTGTACTAGCCAGCTGAAAAGACGCATACACAGGCTCACACACTAAGTTATTGCCAAATTAATTATTGCTGTAAAAATGCTTTGCACCACTGAGGGGGCACAGACCATGAAATTTCCAATGTATGAACTCTAGGCTACCAAATACTGTTTACCTTTGGGCGCTGTGAACCCCGAGGAAAATTCCAGTGATTTGGGGGCAGTCACAAGGCAAAGTGGTCCAAATGGCCTGAACTCAAAATCAAAGAGCCCTTCGTTTTGATCCCAGCCCACTGCTAATGAACTCTATGGCCCTGTGTTGTTTTCTCATCAGCAGATGTGAGCTAATAAGTCCAATATCCATGTATCACAATTGTTTCCCAATGAATGAACACACAGAAAGTTACACAATACAAAAATGTCAGGTAAAAATTTACTTGTTTGTCCATCAATCCATCTATTCACTCATCCATCCACTCATCCATCTATTCTTCTTCTACTCACCCATCTATCCAGCTATCTATCCATCTGTCTGTCCACTTATCTATCCATCCATCCATCCACCCACTCATCTATCTCTCTACCCATCCATCCAGCCAGCCAGTAATCTGTCCACCCATCTATCCATCCACTCGTTCATCCATCTATCCATCCATCCACCCACCCACCCACCCATCTCTCTCTACCCCTCCAGCCACCCAGTAATCTGTCCACCCATCTATCCTTCCAACCATCCATCCACCCGCCCATCTGTCTGTCCATCTATCCATAGATCAATCCATCTATCCCCCCTTTCATCCATCCATTTATTCATCTGTCCATTTATCCATTCCTTCACCCACCCATCCATTCATCCATTTATTCATCTGTGTATCCATCCATTCATCCATCCACCCAACTATCTCATCCACTCATCCCCTCATCCATCCACCCATTTATTCATTCTTCCAGCCATCTATCTCTTTATCCATCCTTCCAGCAAGTGATCCATCCATTCACGCATCCAGATGGCTGTCTGTCCATTCATTCATCCATCCACCACTTCCTACCCCCAGACCCATCTATCCACCCATCATCCACTGACTTCAAAAGCTTCATTTGATCGTCTGTGCAGCAGACATGGTGTGTGATGCTCTGACACCTCTTAAGTGCTCTGGTTGCCCATAAGAACCTCACGGGAGGTCTCTAAGTTGGGCTCAGACCTTGGTAATGAAAACCAGAAATAAAAGTGATTTAAAGAAAGCTGACAGAAACCTAACTTTAGCAAACGGTAAGATAAAAATGTACTCCTTTGTCCTGTAAAAGAAGTTGGGAGAGTGAGTCGGGCTGGCACAGCCGTCCTGCTGTATCACGAGCCACCCTGATGCCTTTGCTCAACGTGTTCTGCCATGCTTAGAATACAACTTCTGGCTGGGCGCGGTGGCTCATGCCTGTAATCCCAGCACTTTGGGAGGCCGAGATGGGTGGGTCATGAGGTCAGGAGTTCGAGACCAGCCTGGCCAACAAGGTGAAACCCTGTCTTTACTAAAAATACAAAAAGTAGCCAGGCATGGTGGTGAATGCCTGTAATCCCAGGTACTGGGGAGGCTGAGGCAGGAGAATTGCTTGAACCCGGGAGGCGGAGGTTGCAGTGAGCCAAGATTGTGCCACTGCACTCCAGCCTGGGCCACAGAGCAAGACTCCATCTCAAAACAAACAAATAAACAAACAAACGACACACACACAACTTCTATCCTATAGGAGGCTTCCTGCTCCAAACTGGCTGCTGGGACTCCAGCCATCACGTCATTATCCCAGGCAGGTTCAGGATGAAGCAAAGACAAAAAAAAAAAAAGAAAGAAAAAAGAAAAATGATTCTGCCTCCAGGAGTGGAGTGCATAGTTAGACTGCTGCATTCCTCAAACCCCTGAGGTGGGCCCCGGGGTGCGGGGCCAGCCCCTCTGGCCTTGCCTGTGTCTGATCCAGGGGCACAGGTGGCCTGGGGAGAGACGGAGTCGCCGCAGGCCTGAGACAGCACAAGACCAGTGTTACCGAAGGGCCCCTGACGCAGCCTGCTGGGGTGAGTCGCCAAGGACCAGGACTTAGCCAGGCGACCCAGATAGGGGTCTCACCCCCAACCCCAAACCACGACCACAAGTCCTCACTCCCAACCCTGTCTCTGAGCTTGCGGCGGAACGTCCTTGGTCCCGCGCAGAGGGGGTATCCGCAGTGTGTCTCAAAGCCCCCCACCCCCGCCATCTTTCGCCACTGAGCGCCCCCAGCTCGGACGCTCCAGAAAGGACCAGGGGCCGTGGCTGCCTGTCGAGGCCCACGCCTTCCTGAGCAGGGAGGGGATTGCACTTTGCACCCCTTGGGGATCGCCCCGAGCGCCCCGTGAGCAGCGGGAAGGGGGCCCCATACTTTTCCGAGCAGAGCAGCAGGAAGAGTTTCATTTCCTCCCCGTTGGGGCTGCCTGGGGGGGTGCCTGTTAGGAACAGAGAGGGGACAGCAAGGGCGGGCGCGGAGAGGCCCACACCTCTCCAAGAAGGGCAGCGGTTTCTCTTGGCTCCAGGTAGGGGCCGCCCTGGGGCGTGCATTTAAGGGGCTGTAGAGAGGGAGGGACCCGCACTTTCCCGAGAATGTTGGGGGTTGCACTTTGCTCTAGTTGGCGCCGTCCTGGCGACGGGCTTGTGGGCGGGGGGCACTCACAGTTTCCTGAGAAGGGAAGTAGGGCGTCCCGTGGTCCCCTCGGCGCGGCCCGAGCCACCTCCGCCCGCCCCCTCCCCGGGCCCGGCGTTCCCTCCCCTTCCGTGCGCAAGTGGAGGCCGGGGTGGGGGGGCGGGGCAGGCGCAGCCCGGGCTGAGTTTGCAGGGCTGCTCCCCTCACCCAACCCCTGCGAGTCCTCCGCGGGCTCCGCCCCACCCGGCCCGTGGGGGAGGTTCCGTCCCGCCGCCTTCGCCCGCGCGCTGCACTCGCGGACGATCTCTGCTCGCCTTGGGCGCGCCATGGCGCGCGGGGCTGCGGCTCCTCGGCCTGCTCCGCCGTCTGGTGGCCGCCCCGGTGAGCGAGCGGCGGGATCCGGGTGGGAGGACGCGGGGGGTGGCGCGGGCTGGGCCTGGGGATCCGCCTGGGGATCCGCCTGGGGATGTGGGGTGCAGGGACGGGGCGCCCCGCGGGGACACCCGGCCCCTCTTCCGTGCCCGGCGGGACGCGCTGTGCCCAGGGGGACCCAGGTCCGGAGGAGGCGCCCACTTTCTCCCCAGCGCTCTTCCTGGGGCCAGGTGGGAGCCGTTTCAGAGCAAAAAGCCAGCGTTTCTTTCGTAAACCAAAAAGTATCTGGGACAAGTCCCAATCCTTTTGAGTTGATTTGGCGAAGGTCAGGAAGGAGCCCGGGAGACGGGTCTATGCCTTTCTCCAAAGATACTATTGAGAGCTTCGGTATTTAAAGGGGGAAAGCACGCTGGAGGGGAAAGAAGGAGGAAGGCTCATTTTACCGAATTCACCTGTTGCAAAAGAAAAGCAGCAGGTAGAATAGTCAATTATGTGTTTGTCTTGCGCTCACTAAATTGGCACTTTACTAAGATAAGGTCAACAGAGAGTTGTTGCACTGTCTGCATCTGTCTGCTTGGGAACAGAAGGAAAGACACCTTCCTGCCTGACTCAGCTTCCAGCTTTTTTATTATTATTATTAATTATTTTGGCAGAGTGAACTGGGGTTCCAAGTTTTAATTTTCCTTCTACAGTCTGCAGAATCGCAAACTCTTAAATTTAGGGGAACCTGGGGAAGAGGTGGCATCCGATTCCCCCCCAACCCGGGTGACGTTCTTATGGATCTTATGGATACTGCAGTCTCTCTTCTCTTTCTGTCTCTCCTCTCTTCTCTTTCCTTTCTCTCTCTCCTCTTCTCTCCCTCTTCCTCTCTCTCTCCTTTCTCGTCTCTCTCTCTTCTCTCCTCTTCCCTCCCTCTTCTCTCTCTTCTTTCTCTCGCTTTTCTCTCTCTCCTCACTCTCCTCTCTCCCTCTCTCTCCCCTCTCTTTCCTCTTTCTCTCGCCTCTCTCTCACCTCTCTCCTCTCTCCCCTCTCTGTCTCCCCTTTTCTCTCTCTCCCCCTCTTCTCTCTCTCCTTTTCTCTCTCGTCTCTCCTCTCCTCTCTCTCCTCTTTCCTCTCTCCCATCTCTCTCTCCTGTCTCCTTCTCTCTTGTCTCTCGCCTTTCTCCTCTCTCTATCTCCTCACTCTCTCCTTCTCTCTTCTCTCTCTCTTGTCTCTCTCCCGCCTCTCTCATCTATCTCCTCTCTCCCCCCCTCTCTCCTCCCTCTCCTCTTTCTCTCCTCTATCTCCTCTCTCCCCCTCTTTCTCCTCCCTCTCCTCTTTCTCTCCTCTATCTCCTCTCTCCCCCTCTTTCTCCTCCCTCTCCTCTTTCTCTCCTCTATCTCCTCTCTCCCCCCTCTATCTCCTCTCTCCCCCTCTTTCTCCTCTCTCTCTCCTCTCTCTCTTTCTCTCTCACTCCCTCTTTTTCTGTCTCATGCTCATCTTTTACTGTTTTCACCTGAGGGAAGAGTGATGAGAAGATAGGAATTCACGTTTTCTGAAGTATTTAGAAACATGGGGCCGTGGTGTTTTCTCCACCTGTTTTTGGGTCATTCCTTCCTCATTTCTCAGAACATTGGTATTAACAGCTCATTTCCCTCCTTTAAGGGCTGACTTTGACTTAGCGATGCCTTTCCTGATGGAGGAAACAGTGAGTAACTTTTTAAAGTCTCCTCTGTTGCTGACTTTGCTGATTGCCATTGAATTATTATCATTTTCAAGACATCTCTTTTGCGTGATAAATGGATTGAGTTTGGACAGTGGGAACATAGGAAGTATATGTGTTGTTTATTTTTGTTGTTGGATTTTTGATTTTCTTTTTTTTTTTTTTTTTTTTACCAGCATGCTGGTTTTTTTTTTTTTTTTTTGAAGTGTAGGTTCAGAGTCTCACTCTGTGGCCCAGGCTGGAGTGCGGTGGCGCGATCTCGGCTCACCGCAACCTCCGCCTCCTGGGCTTAAGCGATTCTCGTGCCTCAGCCTCCTGAGCATCTGGGATTACAGGCACCCACTACCACTCCCGGCTAATTTTTGTCTTTTTAGTAGGGGCTGGGTTTTGCCATGTGGGGCAGGCTGGTCTCTAACTCCTAAACTCAAGCTATGCGCTCACCTTGGCCTCCCAAAGTGCTGGGATTATAGGTGCAAGCCATCACGCCCAGCCAGTATGCTGGCTTTTATTTTAAAATGGTTAGTCTTTGGAACAACGTAAGGCAAATGTGACTCCCTTGGCCAGGTCAGGCCCCATGGGCATAGACCTGCGCAGTCACACAGGGACCTGTGCACACAAAGGTGCCATGTTGCTTTATTGCTGTGTTGCTGCCATCTTCAGATTCTTCATGCAGTTGGAACAATGGGTCGCACATTTTCATTTTGCACAGGCCCTCCCAAATTCTGGAGGTGGTCTGCACACCTGGTTTAGTTTTCTTTGAAAATACTTGAAGTTAAATCCTGTACCTGGAGGACAACAGAAGGGAATTGGCAGGAGGCTACGTGTATGGGTATCCCCACCATGACAAAAACAAGGGCCAGTTTTTACCTGTTTAGTGAACAGTCTCTGTGCAAATTGATATTTCATTTTCTTTTCTCATCGCTATGGAAATTGATTTTTCATTTTCTGGTCGCTGTGGAAATTGATTTTTCATTTTCTTTTCTGGTCGCTATCGAAATTGATTTTTCATTTTCTGGTCGCTATGGAAATTGATTTTTCCTTTTCTGGACTACTAGGTACTGATGATTGCAACTCTCATGTTTTACAAACAGGTGACCCAGCACCACCTAACGCCCCCAAACCAAAGCCAGATCCAAACCCCAACCGACCTGGTTTCACTGGTAAGAGCCTCTAACCCTACGGGTGGTCTCTATATTGTTTATTGTAACTTTATTTTATACTTATTCATAAGAATATTCACATTTTCTCATGTTTTCTCATTTCTATCATATGACATTTACTGACAAATACTATTCTATCTAAATATATAATAAAATACATTAATTCCTTTAATCCCTAATGTTGAAAACATTGTGTCTTCTGACATTTTAGAATTACGAATTACAAAGCCAATTTGAGTCAACTTTGTCTACTCTTTTTCATTCCTTTGAAGAGATTTCTGGCATTCAAATTGTCTAGATCAATGCTCATGAGTACTTTTATAGCTTTTAACCTGGTTGGTTGTTTGCCCCAGAATTGCACCAATTTGATTTGATACCAGGGCGTCTGCAAATGTCCCTGTCTTCGAACCTTTTCCAGTAGCAATTATCACCTACAAAACCTTTGTCAAATAGTGTAATTATTATATCAAACCGGTCTTAGTTTTACATCTCTCATTCTGAAATGTAAAAAGCATAATGCATCCCAATGGGCCACGGAGACTTCTTCTTTTGTGTATTGGATGCTTTGGCTTTGATCCTTCAATTCGTGGTGCCCGCCACCAGGCCCAGCTCATTTTTGTATTGTTAGTAGAGATGGGGTTTCACCATG
Source organism: Pan paniscus (assembly GCF_029289425.2). NCBI lineage: Eukaryota > Metazoa > Chordata > Mammalia > Primates > Hominidae > Pan > Pan paniscus. Next base: position 44,571,092 of record NC_073273.2, on the reverse strand, counting down.
TTGGCCAGGCTGGTCTCGAACTCCTGACCTCAGATGTTCTGCCTGCCTCAGCCTCCCTACCTACTGATGTATGAGCCTTCTTCAATGATTTTTCGATATTAAAGATTACCAGCCACTTATTATGAAAATGGTTTTGCACTTTATTTTTGCCTTTGAATATTTTTAACAGGAAAGTTTTACAAGTGGTATGTTTATTTTTTAAATGGTGTCTTATGTTTGTGTGGATATCCTGTTTTTTGTAACTTTTTTTCCTTTTAAATTGAGAATCATTTTGCTATTGTCCCTTCTCTTCAGAGAAGTAAAAACTTCTTTTTAATTTCATTTGAATTGTTTATCACCGTAGGTTGATTCAAGGAATGGTAACGCGTTTTCAATGTTGAGTTTTTCTTTTCTTTTCTTTTTTTTTTTTTTTTTGAGACAGAGTCTCTCTCTCTCGCCCAGGCTGGAGTGCAGTGGCGTGATCTTGGCTCAGTGCAACCTCCACTTCCTGGGTTCAAGCAATTCTCGTGCCTCAGCCTCCCAATTAGCTAGGATTACAAACATGCACCACCATGCCCGGCAAATTCTTGTATTTTCAGTAGAGACGGGGTTTCGCCATGTTAGCCAGGCTGATCTTGAACCCCTGACCTCAGGTGATCCGCCCATCTCAGCCTCTCAAAATGCTGGGATTACAGGTGTGAGCCACCATGCTGGCCTGAGCTTTTTCTTTGAGATTCGATTTGTCTCTTTCTCTTGTTGATTCTGTCAATGGGTTTCTAAAGTGTTTTTTCCTTGTTTTTGTTACTCTGAATCCATTTTCATGTCCACTGTTTTTCTGTTTATTTCTGTCATGTAGAAGAGATTGTGTATATATTTTTTGCAGTCCATGAAATGGTGACCCTTTGTTAAATTTCAATTTTTTTCTCTTCATTTCTGACCTTTTCTAAGAAGTCGGTCATGTTATTTGGTAATGGGTTTTTAAAATTTTCCCTGTTCCTAGATTTATACATTCTCTTTACAGTTTATTTGTAATTTAGTTCTATGGCCTTTGCTAGAAGATTCAGGACAACTTTTAATATATAGAGTTGTAAATATGGTAGACAACTTTTTTTCCAGACATTAGGACAAAAACCCAAAGAGATTCACCTTTAAATAAAATAAGTCATTTCAATGAGTGTCTTTCTCTTCTAGTATACTTTTTTTCTGAACACATAGGTTCTCATACCATGAGATTTCTTATTTCTTTCTATACAATGTATGTGAAAAATCATGTGCTTTTTATTTATTACTTGTGTATTTTAATATGGTTTTGAAAAAAAGATTCATTTTGATGTAGCCCCTCATGTTTCTTTCATTTGAGCCTCCTTTATCACTCCCAATATAAAATGTGCCTCGACCTTAATTGGGATTTGAAAAGCTTGGAACTAGAAGGCTGGGCCAGGTAAGGTGGCTCACACCTGTAATCCCAGCAGCTTAGGAGGCCGAGGCGGCTGGATCACTTGAGGTCAGGAGTTCAAGACCAGCCTGACCAACATGGAGAAACCCTGCCTCTGCTAAAAATACAAAAATTATCCTGGCATGGTGGTGCATGCCTGTAATCCCAGCTACTCAGGAGGCTGAGTCAGGAGAATGGCTTGAACCCGGGAGGCAGAGGTTGCAGTGAGCCGAGATCACACCACTGCACTCCAGCCAGGCAAAAGGACAAAACTCCATATGAAAAAAAAAAAAAAAAAAAAAAAAAACAACTAGAAGGCTGGCTTTGAAACTAGCATGAATGTCACATTAGTTTGTGGAGCCCAGCTGGGTGGGTAGAGCCAGTTTTCAAACACAGATCAGAATCCGTCAGTCACAGATCAGATCACAGTCACCTGCCCTATCTCTTACCGTCTGCCTTGCTGAAGGTGTTGGGGACCTGGGAGGAGATAATGGGGAATCAATGGGACAGAGTTGTGTGCAGGCAGATTCAGAGTCCCAATTGGGTCCAGGCAGCACGGTTGATTTACAAATGACATTCTTTCTCTCTCCCTCTTTCTCTTGCTGTCATCTCTTACTCTTTTCATCTGGGGGAAGAATGATGTGAAAATGATCAGGAATTTACTTTTTCAAATGAGATCCTAGTCAGTGTGATGTTCAGAAAAGTCTTTAGTCATGTGGGTCTCTGGTGATTTCTCCATCTGTTTCCGAGGTTATTCCTTCCTCATTTCTCAGAGCTTTACTATTAACAGACCGATTCCTTCCTTTAGGGGCTGACTTTGACTTAGCAGATGCCTTTGGTGATGGAGGAAACAGTGAGTAACTCGTTAAAGTCTCCTCTGTTGCTGATTTGTTATTGTCACCAAATTACTGTCATTTCCAAGAGACTTATCTCTTTTGCATAATCCACGGATTGGGTTTATACAGTGGAAATATTGGAAGTATATGCCTTGTTGTGCTTTATTTTTGTTGTTGTTGGATTTTTGTGTTTTTTTTCCCACCAATATGCTGGCTTTTATTTTAAAATTGTTACAGACTTTGGAATGATATAAGGCAAATGTCACTTCCCTGGCCAGGTCAGACTTCATGGGCATGTGATCTGTGATGTCACACAGGGACCTGTGCATACAAGGGCACCATATTGGTGTATTACTCAGTAGCTGCCATCTTGAAATTCGTCATAAAATTGGAACAGAATCTTGCATTTTCATTTTGTGCAGGACCTCTCAAATTCTGGAGGTGGTCTGGACACCTGGCTTAGTTTTCTTTGAAAATACTTGAAGTTAAATCCTGTAGCTGGAAAATGATGGAAGGGAATTGGCAGGAGGCTATGTGTATGGGCATCCCCACCATGACAAAAACAAGGGTCATTTTTTACCGGTTTAGTGAACGGTCTCTATGCAAATTGATTTTTCATTTCCTTTTCTGGTCGCCATGGAAATTGATTTTTCATTTTCTTGACTGCAGGGCACTGATGATCGCCAACTCTCATGTTTTACAAACAGGTGACCCAGCACCACCTAATGCCCCCAAACCAAAGCCAGATCCAAATCCCAACTGACCTGGTTTCACTGATAAGAGCCTCTAACCCTACGGGGTGGTCTCTATGTTGTTTACCTGGCAGTGATGTCCGTGTCATCTGAGAAGAGGCGATTTCAGGTGAGCCTGTTCCTACTGTTGAATTACAAGGTAATTCCAGTGTTCAAGTAGTGGAAAACCTAGATTACGGAAATATGTTTTTGGTTTGGATTTTATTTTCCTTTTCTTGATTTTACTTCAAAGATAAATGGAACTTCCAAATCATTGAATAAGAGCTTTTAGATGTGGACTTGATATGAGGAAAAGAATCTGTGTGTTTCCCATGGAGAAGCCAACTTGTTTTAAACAATTAGATTTTTACTGAGTGTTTTTCTTTACATGTTTGTTTAATTTTTAACACAGAAATCTATCCAGATGGTCTAAATCCTGTTGACATTTTTATGGTTTTTTGCTGGTTATGTTATTATTGGCATAAGAATATTCCTTGACCATTTTCTCACGTCATTTAATCATTTGTATCATACGACTCTACATTATTATACTACAGACTTAATTACATACTTTGGTTTCTTTAACTAATCCCTAATTCTGAAGTTATGTTTCTTCTGATGTTTTGGAATTATCAATTACAAAGCAAATTTGACTGCCCTTCATGCACTTTCCTTTATGTTTGAAGATATATTTCTAGAGTGCAAGTTGTTTACATCGATGTGTGTGAGTACTTTTGTAGCTTCTGACATGGTTTTGAAATTGCCCCAGAATTGCACCAATTTATTTTGATGGCGGCGGGGTATGCAGATGACCCTTTCCTCACACCGTCTCCGATATTGGTGTTCACCAAAACATCTTTATCCAGTAGTGCAAAATGTCATGCTAACCTTGTCTTAGTTTCACGTCTTTAATTCTGAAACTTGAAACAAAAACAATGCATCAGTGGGCCATGGAGACTTCTTCTTCTGTGCATGGGATACTGTGTCTTTTATTCTTCTATTCGGGTATGTCCTCCCTGATTTCTAGTCATTTTTGAATTATTTATAGACAGTAAACATTGCCCAATATGTTATGAAAATGTGTTTCCACTTTATTGTTGCCTCTGAAAACATTTTGAACAGAAGCTTTTATAAGCAAGGCTTGAATTTTTCTTTTTTATGTTGTCTTAGGTTTGTGTGAGTTTCCACCTTTGTGTAACACATTTTTCGTTTTAACAGAACCATTTTATCACTGTCTCTCTTCCCTCTTGGGAAAAAGAAAACCATCTTTTTCTTTTCATTTGAATTACTTACAACTATGAATTGATTTATAGAGTGCTAAAATATTTGTAAAATCGAGCAGATTCTTCTGTGTGCCTTTTTCTCCTGGTGATTTATTTAAATGGATTTCTAAGGTGTTTTCCCATCAGTATTGATTTGTTTTGGTGAGTACGATTTTATGTGCGCTATTTGTCTCTCTATTTCTGAACTATAGCAACATTTTTGTGCATTCTCTCTTACTCTCCACTGAATGATGAACCCTTATGAACTTCCAATTGTTTTCTCTTCATTTCTTAATGTTTCTAAGAAGACCGACATATTATTTGTAAGTGATTTTAAAATTTGTCTCCTTTTCTATGTTTTTTCGTTGTCTTCAGAGTGCATTCGTATTTTTGTTGAATTGGCTTTGCTAGAGAACACATGATGGCTTTAAGTATGAGTGAAGAGAGTAGACATTTTTTATTCGTGATATCAAGGTAAAAACCTAAAGAGGTTCACCTGTAAATAAATTGTCTTTACAAAACCAGATACTCATTCCAAGAAGATCTCTCTATTCTAGTATACCTTTTTTTCTAAACATACAATAGTATAGGTTCTCGTACTGTGAGACTTCTTATTTCTTTATACACAATATATTTGAAAAGTCATTGGTTTTTTAGTGATTACTGATGTACTGTTACATGGTTTTGAAAAGTGTTGGATTCAAAGTTTCCTTCATTTAAGCCTCTTTTTTCTCCCTTCCCCATATAAAAAGTTCATGATGGCCAGGAATAGAGGTTCACACATATAATCCCAGCACTTTGGGAGGCTGAGATGGGAGCATCTTTTGAGCCCAGGAGTTCAAGACCAGCCTGGGCAACATAGCAAAACCCCCTCTCTACAATGAAATGAAAAATTAGCCAGGCATGTTGGCACATACCTGCTGTCCCACCTGCTTGGGAGGCTGAGGCAGGAGGATTGCTTGAGGCCAGGAGGCGGAGCCTGCAGTGAGCTGTGGTCACACCACTGCACTCCAGCCTGGGTGACAGAGGAAGACCCTGTCTCAAAACAAAACAAAAATGGTTCCTCGACTTTAGTTAGGATTTGAAAAGCTTAGAACTGGAAGGCAGCCTCTGAAATTATCAAGAATGTCACAGCAGTTTGTGGAACACACCTGGGTGGGTAGACCCACTTTTTAGACACTCTCTAGCCCAAATCTGATCACAGTCACTCTTCCTCACCTGTTAGGGTCTCCCTCACAGAAGGTGTTGGGGACCTTGGACGAGATGTTGATGGGATGGGAGTAAACAGGAGCAAATAGTGTGCAGGCAAAGTTGGAGTTCCTGCTCAGTCCGGGAGCAGAATTGATTTATGAATTACTTTCTTTCTCTCTTTGTATCTATCTCTTTTTTCTCTCTCTCTTTCTCTCTCCCCCCAGCCACCTTCTGATCTCTAATCCATTCATGTGAGAGAAGAGTGATGTGAAAATGGTCAGCAATTTGCTTTTTCTGATGAGATCCTGGTGAGAGTCATGTTCAATAAAGTATTTAGTCACATGGGGCTCCGGTGATTTCTCTGTTTACCAGCTCATTCCTTCCTCCTTTCTCAGAACTTTGGTGTTAACAGCCCGTTTCCTATTTGTAGGGGCTGACTTGGACTTAGCAGATGCCTTTCGTGATGGAGGAAATAGTGAGTAGCTCTTTAAAGTCTCCTCTCTTGCTAACTTGCTTATTATTGCCCAGTTATTATCATTTGCAAGAGACTTACCTCTTGAGAATGATCAATGGAACTTGTTTGCACAGTGGAAACCTAGGGAGTAAGTGTGTTGTTGTCTGTTTTTGATGTTGTTGGACTTTTGTTTGTTTTTTTTTTTAACCAGTCCACTTGCTTTTGTTGAGAAACTCCTACAGTCTTTGGAATGATGTAAGGCAAATGTGACTCCCCTGGCCAGGTCAGCCTTCACGGGCATGAAGCTTGTGAAGTCACCCAGGGACCTGTGCTTACATAAGCGCCGTATTGGTTTACTGGTCTGTAGTTACCATGTTGCTCCTCTTCATACAGTTGAGATGAGGGGTCCCACATTTTTGTTTCACACGGGACCTTGCCAACTCTGTCACTGGTCTAGACACCTGCTTTAGTTTAATTTGATATATAAGCAATGTAGCCGGAAGATGATGGAAGAAAGTTGGCAGGAGGCTGTGTGTACGGTTATCCCTGTCATGACAAGCAACAAGCTCCAACTTTTACCTGGTCCGTCAGCCATCTCTATGCAAATTGATGTTTCATTTTCTTTACTCCAAGACACTCATGATTGCAACTCTCATTGTCACAAACAGATGACCGAGCACCTCCTAATTCACCCAAGCTGAAGCCAAATGCGAACCCTGAGCAGCCTGGATTCATCGGTAAGTGCTTCTCACTCTATAGGTTGTCTGTATGTTGTCCACAGTAGAGTGGTATCCACATCAGCTGGATGACAGGCTTTCAGATGAGCAGGTGCTTGCTGTTGACTTTCTGTACAGTTACTCCAGTGGGCAGGGAGTGAAATACACAGTTTTCTGAAATAGATATTTGACTTGTGTTCTATTTTTAGTTTGCTGATTTTACTTCCAAGATTGTATGGAACTTCTAAAACACTGAGCACAAGATTTTCATATGAACTTGGTATAGAGAAAATGGCCTGTGCATTCCCTGTAGAGAAACTTGGGTGTTTTCGATGTTTTTGCCCTTGAATATTTGTATCAGCTATTTTGACACATGACAGCTTTCTCGGGTAATCTGACTAGCAACTGTTTTTTGAACTGAATTGTTGTGAAACATTCAGGTTTTTAGTGCTTTTTTGTTTTTAATTTTTAACACAGAAACATAAATAATGTTCATATCCTCTTGGCATTGTGATGGTTATTTGCGCTTATATTTTATATATCAGTTTAAATGAAGCAAACGTTAAGTAATAAAGCCAGTCTGTTGTTCATACTGCATTGTAACATTATTATTATTTTTTTTATCATTATTATTATTTGAGATGGAGTCTCGCTGTGTTGCCCAGGCAGGAGTGCAGTAGCATGATCTCGGCTCACGGCAACCTCTGCCTCCTGGGTTCAAGCAATTCTCCTGCCTCAGCTCCTGAGTAGCTGGGATTACAGGCATGCACCACCATGCCCGGCTAATTTTTTTGTGTGTATTTTTAGTAGAGACAGGGTTTCACCATGCTGGTCAAGCTGGTCTCGAACTCCTGACCTCAGGTGATCTGCCCACCTCGGCCTCCCAAAGTGCTGGGATTACAGGCATGAGCCACTGTGCCTGGCCTATTTTATACTTATTAATAGTCACTGAACATTTGCTCATGTCATTTTATCATTTATATCATATGACATTTACTGTCAATTATATTCTATATAAATATATAATACATTAATTTATTTAATCCCTACTGTTTAAAATATTGTGTCTTCTGACTTTTTAGAATTATGAATTACAAAGCAAATTTGAGTCAACTTCATCTACTTTTTTTTTTTATTATTCCTTTGAAGAGATTTCTGGCATTCAAATTGTCTAGATGAATGTATATGAGTCCTTTTATAGTTTTTGACCTGGTTCGTCATTTGCCCCAGAATCGTCCCAGTTTATTTTGATGATGGTGTGTGCAGATGACTGTCTTCACACCATCTCTATACTGGTTATCACCTGCAAAACCTTTGTCAGATAGTGTAAGGATTATATGAAACTTGTCTTAGTTTCGCATCTCTAATTCTGAAATTAAAAAAAAAATAGTGCATTCCAGTTGGCCATGGTTACTTCTTTTGTGTATTGGATGTTATCCCCTTTATTCTTAAATTCTCATATGTACCTACTGATTTATAAGTCTTCTTCAGTTATTTATGGATATTAAAGATTATCAGCCACTTACTATGAAAATGTTTTTGCTATTTATTTTTGCCTTTTTATATTTTTAACAGGAGTGTTTCACAAGCAAGACCTATTTTTTTATGGTGTCTTATGTTTGTGTTGGTTTTCTGGTTTTGTGACTTTTTTTTTAATGGAGAATAATTTTGCCATTGTGTCTCCCGCTTGGGAGAAGTAAAACTGTCTTTTTAATTTCATTTGAATTGTCTTCAAACATAAGTTGATCAAAGAAGTTGCGAAACATTTTCAAAGTTGAGCTTTTTCCTTGAGATTTGATGCATCTGTTTCTCCTGAGGATTTTTGTCAATGGATTTCTCAATTGTTTTTTGTTTTTGTTTTTTGTTTCTCTGAATCTATTTCTAAGTCCACTATTTTTCTGCTTATACTATAATATACAAAGGATTTTGTATATTTTTCTTTACGATCCACAAATTGTTTGCAAATTATTTTTTTTATTTTCCCCTTTTTTATATTTGTACATTTTGTTTACAGTTTATTTGTAATTTGGTTGTACTGTCTTTGCTAGATAAACCCAGGACAGCTTTTCATATGTAGAATTGTAAATACAGTAAACAGCTTTTATTTCAGGCTTTAGGGCAAAAACCCAGAGAGATTCACCTTTAAATAAAGTAAATCACTTCAAAAAGCCTCTTTCTACTCCAGTATACTTTTTTTTCCTAAACGTATAATAGTATAGTTTCTCATACCATGACATTTCTTATTTATATATAATCTATTTGACTAATTATTTGATTTTTATTGATTACTCATTTACTCTTACATGGTTTTGTAAAAATGTTGGATTTGATGTAGCCCCTCATGTTTCTTTTATTTAAGTCTCCTTGTTATCCCCTTTCAGTATAAAAATTTCCCCAACCTGGCCAGGCACAGTGGCTCAGGCCTGTAATCCCAGCACTTTGGGAGGCCGAGGTGGGTGGATCACAAGGTCAGGAGTTCGAGATCAGCTTGGCCAATATGGTGAAACCCCATTTCTACTAAAAATACAAAAATTAGCTGGTTGTGGTGGCGGGCACCTGTAGCCCCAGCTACTCGGGAGGCTGAGGCAGGAGAATTGCTTGAACCTGGGAGGAGGAGGTTGTTGTAGTGAGCCGAGATTGTGCCACTGCCCTCCAGCCTGGGGAACAGAGCAAGACACCGTCTCAAAAAAAAAAAAAATGTCCCCAACTTTAGTTGGGATTTGAAGAGCTTAAAACTAGAAGGCAAACTCTGAAACCATGGTGAGTTTTCACGTCAGTTTGTCCAGCATAAATGGGTTGGTAGAGTCACTTCTTAGACACCCTCTAGCCCCTCTGAGGGCCTCCCTGGTGGAAGGTGTTGGTTACCTGCGGGGAGATGATATTTGGACAGGAAATCAACAGGAGACAACCATGTGCAAGTTAGAGTTGGAATTCCAACTCTGTCCAGGCAGCACAATTGATTTATAAATTATTTTATTTCTCTCTCTCTGGCTCTCATCTTTTATTCTTTTCATCAGAAGGGAGAGTGATGTGAAAATGATCAGGAATTCACTTTTTCTATTGAGATTCTGGTTAGAGGGATATCCAGAAAAGTATTTAGGAACGTGGGGTTATGGTGTTTTCTGCATCTGTTTACGAGATCATTTCTTCCTCATTTCTCTCAGAACTTTGGTGTTAACAGCCTGTTTCCCTCCTTTAGGGGATGACTTTGACTTAGCAGATGCCTTACATGACAAAGGAAACTGTGAGTAACTCCTTAAAGTCTCCACTGTGGCTGACTTGCTTATTATCACCAAATTATTATCGTTTACAAAAAACGTATCTCTTGTGAATGATCAATGAAACCTGTTTGCACGGTGGAAAGTTAGGGAGTAGGTGTGTTGTTGTTTGTTTTGGATATTGTTGGACTTTGTTTTTGTTTTTACCAGTATGCATAGTTTTATTTTAAAACTCTCACAGTCTTTGGAATGATGTAAGGCAAATCTGACTCCCCTGGCCAAGTTAGGCTTCATGAGTGTGTGACTTGTTCGATCACCCAGGGACCCATGCTTACAAGGGTGCCATATTGGTTTATGAGTCTTTAGTTGTCATCTTGAAATTCTTCATACAGTTGAGCAAGGATTTCTGCATTTTCATTTTACACAGTACCTTGCCAATTCTGTAGCTGATCTGAAAAGCTGCCTGATAGGTTTTATTGAAAATGCTTTATCAGTACTGTAGCTGGAAGATGTTGGAAGGATATTGGCAGGAGGCTGTGTGTGTGGGTATCCCCACCATGACAAAGAACAAGGTCCAGTTTTTATCTGTTTAGTGAACGTCTGTATGCAAATTGATGTTTCATTTTCTTCACCGCAAGGCACTCATAATCGCAACTCTCATCTTTTACAAACAGACGAGCCAGCACCACTGAACCCACCCAAACCAAAGCCAAATCCAAACCCCAAGCAGCCTGATTCCACCGGTAAGAGCCTCTAACCCTATGGGTCATCTGTATGTTGTTTACAGGACAGTGATGTCCATGTCAGCTGGGAGATTTCACATGAAACCTGTGCTCACTCTTCACTCCTTCTACAAGGAAATTCCAAAACCTAGTTTTCAACTATATAATTTTTATTTGGATTATATTTTTAGTGTCCTGATTTTACTTCTAAGATTTTAAGATTTAAGTCATAAATCTTAAATAGAATCTTAAATTTTGAGATTTTTTGGATTCCACCTCTAAAAAGTTGAATACGAGGTTTTAAATACAGACATGATATGAAGGAAGGGATAGTTGCATTCCCAGTGGAGAGGTGAGTGCTTTTCAAATAGTTAGATCGTTAGTGATTTTTTTTTTGTTTACATGCTTGTTTAACTTGTAACACAGAAAAATATAACTAGTGTCCAAATCCTGTTGACAGTTTGATAGTTATGTGCTAGTAACGTTATTTTTGGCATATTCATATTTCTTGATGATTTTCTTATGTCATTTAAGTCTTTCTAACATGACTTTTACTGTCCATTTTATGTCCTTATTTGTTTCCCACATAATTATATACTTCAATATTTAATTTTGAAAATGTTATGTTTCTTCTAACATTTTAGAATTATGGATTTCAAAGTCAATTTGAATCAACTTTATGCACTTGTTTTTATTCCTTCGAATCAATTTCTAGAATGCAAATTGTTCAGATCAATGTGTATGAGTACTTCTATAGCTTTTGACCTGGTTCTGAAATTGGCCCAGAATTATATGAATTTATTTTGATGCCAGGGATATGTGCAACTGTCCCTTTCTTCCCACCATCGTTACTGCTGCTGATCACCTAGAAAACCTTTGTCATGTACTATCACATGTAACATTAATCTTTGCCTAGTTTCAGTTCTTTAGTTCTGCAATTTAAAAAAAAATAGTAAATAGTACATTAATTTGCCACGTATACTTCTTTTTTTTTCTTTTTTTTTTTTGAGATACAGTCTTGCTCTGTTGCCAGGATGGAGTGCAGGAGCACCATCTCAGCTCACCGCAACCTCTGCCTCCCGGGTTCAAGCAATTCTGCTGCCTCAGCTCCCAAGTAGCTGGGACTGCAGGTGCATGCCACCATGCCCGGCTAATTTTTTTGTTTGTTTGTTTGTATTTTAGTAGAGATGGGGTTTCACCATGTTACCCAGGCTCGTCTCCAACTCCTGAGCTCAGGCAGTCCACCCGCCTCGGCCTCCCAAAGTGCTAGGATTACAGGCATGAGCCACTGCGCCCAGCCTACAACTTCTATATGTATTGATTACTTTGCCTTTATTCTTATCTTCCGATATGTCTGTATTGTTTTATAAATGTTCCTCATTTTTTTATAGACATTAAATATTGCCAACCATTTACTATGAAAATGCTTTTTCATCTTATTTTTGCCATTGGATAGTTTAACAGTATTTTTTGACAGGCAAGTCTTCAAATTTTTATTCATGGTATCTTATATTTGTCTGAGCTTTCTGATTTTGGTGACTTTTTTTTTTTTTTTGAGACAGAGTCTTGCTCTGTCGCCCAGGCTGGAGTGCAGTGGCACGATCTCGACTCACTGCAACCTCTCCCTCCCAGGTTCAAGCGATTCTCCTGCCTCAGCCTCCCCAGCAGCTGGGACTACAGGCACCCACCACCACGCCCAGCTAATTTTTGTATTTTTAGTAGACACAGGATTTCACCATATTGGCCAGGCTGGTCTCGAACTCCTGACCTCATAATCTACCTGCCTCAGCCTCTCAAAGTGCTGGGATTACAGGCGTGAGCCACCGTGCCCAGCTGACATTTTTTTCCTTTGAACTTCAGAACCAACATGCCTGCAAAATTGAGATTTTTCTTGATATTCGATGTACCTCTTTCCCTGATGATTTCTTTTAATGCATTTCTAGTTTTTTCTTTTTTGTCATTTTTCTGGATATATTTTTATGCCCACTATCTTTCTGTTTATTTTTGTTACATAGAAAGGATTTAATATATTTTTCCTTACTATATCCTGAACTATGATCCCTTATTAAATTTCTATTTTTTTCTCATTTCTTATCTTTCTGAGAAGACAACCATATTATTTGCACATGATTTTTAAATATTTTTCAATTTTCTATCTTTATATGTTCTCTTTACATTTTATTTGTATTTTTGTTGTATTACCTTTGATAGTAAACCCAGGACAGGTTTAAATATGAGTGAAGAGAGCAGATATTTTAAATTCCTGACTTTAAAGCAAAAACCCAAAGATATTCACCTTTACATAAAATAAATTGCCTTTTTAAAAAATGTAGTCATTTCAGGAAGGGTCATTCTATTCTGGTATACATTTTTCCCCAAATATATAATATTATTGGTTTTCATACCATGAGGTTTCTTATTTCTTTATATATATATATTTGGATAATCATCTGGTTTTTATTGTTTACGCATTAAAACCATGTAAGTTATTGATTACTCATTGAAACCATGTAAGTATATTCTTACATGGTTTTGGAAAAATGTCGGATTTGATGTAGCCCCTCATGTTTCTTTTATTTAAACCTCCTTATTATCCCCTTTCAGTGTAAAAATTTCTCCAGCCTTAGTCAGGATTTGAAAAGCTTAAAACTAGAAGGCAACCTCTGAAACCATGGTGAATTTTCACGTCAGTTTGTCCAGTACGTCTGGGTTGATAGAGCCACCTTTTAGACACCCTCTAGCCCAAATCTGATCATAATCATGTGTCCCCACCTCTTAGGGCCTCTGTGGCGGAAGTGTTGGTTACTGAAGGGAGATGGTGATGGGATGGGAAATCAACAGGAGGGAATCCTGTGTTGACAGAGTTAGAGTTCCAACTTCGTCCAGCCAGCACAGTTCATTTATAAATTACTTTGTTTCTCTCTCTCTCTCTCTCTCTCCCTCTCTTTCCACCCCTGACTCTTGCTCTCATCTTTTACTCTTTGTGTCTGAGAGAAGAGTGATGTGAAAATGATCAGGAATTCACTTTTTCTTATGAGGTCCTGGTCACAGTGATACTTAGAAAACACTTAGAAAGTTAGGCCTGTGGTGTTTTCTCCATCTGCTTCCAGGTCATTTCTTCCTCATTTCTCTCAGAACTTTGGTGTTAACAGCCTGTTTCCCTTCTTTAGGGGATGACTTTGATTTCACAGATGTTTCTTCATGGTGAACGAAACAGTGAGTAACTCTTTAAAGTCTCCTCTGTTGCCGAATTGCTTATAGTTTGTTTGTGTTTTTGGAGTGCTGTAGGAAGAGCAGTGATGAAAGTTTGAGGCTTCTAGATGCTTCCATATTAGTTGCCTGGGGCTCAGGCAGGGGCACACATGTGGACCCCTGGGGGGACATGACAGTTGAGCTAACAGCTGAGGAATGAGGATGACTTATATCCCAAGGAGTGGGTCAAAGGGTGTTTTGTGTAGCAAGTGTGGCATGTGCAAAGGGCCTGTGGTCAATGGAACTGAGGGTGCCTGTGGGGCTCAGTGAGGGGGAAAAGAGGAAGTCAGGCATGGCATGGGATGGAGGGGAACAGAGTGAGGCTACAGTCAGTGCCCAGTCTTGAAAATGTCCCTTCGAGTGTCCCTAGGGGCCATCCTTGTTTTCAGTGCTTATTACCCCTGCTCCCCTCTGCTTGCTCCCAGAGAGCTCTCTCCTGCCTCCCAGCTCTGCGTCTCAGATCCTGGCTCTGATCCCACGCTGCTGTTGCTTACACTCATGTACCCATTGCTAATGTCATCATTCCCTTCGGCAGCTAAGTGCAAAGTTAATTTCCCATTTGAAAAGCAGTCTGTACTAATAACAATCAACTGGGAGACCCAAAAGAGTGCAGTTAAAGAGAAAAAAAAAATCAAACTTTCCCTCAAAAAGAAACCAATGGTACCATTTGGGTCCACCTCCCTGAGGTTTGAAAGCCTCTCCATTAGTGTTGGTTGCTTTTAGGCCTCTTCTTGCTGCATTAGCAAGGTGTATCTTTCTCTTTATATGCAGACAGTGCCCCCTTCTGGTGGGAGGCTCTCAGTGTCTGTCTACAAATCCATGACCCAAGAGGTAGAGGGGTCCCAACGGTCCCACTTACTTCTGCCAAAGTGGTGCCCTTGGGAATCACCAACTTCCTGTGCCCACCTGTTCTAGCTACTTGGTTCACTTTGACCCAGCTCTTCAGGGGTGATACCCTCCCTCATCAGGCTCCCAGATCCCATCAGGTGTTGAAACCCCATGTGATAGGTGAAATACTGGTCCCCAGAGATGCCCACATCCTAACCCCTTGATCATGTAAACGTGTGACCTTATGCATCACATGGGACTTTGCAAATGGGATTACATTAAGGATCTTGACATGGGACGATTATTTAGGATGAGCTGTGTAATTACAATGGAATCACAGGTTCCTTAGAGAGGCCTGCATCAGAGGATGAAGGAGTTGTTCACACGTGGAAAGAGACAGAAATAAAAGTGGAGAGGACCATTGAAAAAAAAAGTCATTGAAAGACTTTGGCACCCAGGTTGCCATGGCTGTCCCCAGCCCTTCAAATTCTCCTGAAGCCCCAAATGATCTTTCCCTGGAAGATGCACCAGCCCATTGGATAGCTTAGATGCAGCTGTTGGAGGGTGGATCTAGCCTGTGAGGACCCAGTAACCTGGACCCAATACATGACAACAAGGATTGAATGAGTGGTCGTTTACTGCTGAGTAATTGCTGGTTTTCCTGGCTCCTGGGCCCTGGGTCACATGGATGAGAGGGCTGGAAAAAATGATTATCAGCACAGAGTCCCCGAATCTCTGTGACTTCTGGTCACAGAGATTTTGAGTGTATGTATAGAAAAAAGCAGTTGTTCCTACACATTCAGTGTCAGAAGTGAAGGATGAGAGGGGAGAGGGGTGTGCATGTCAAAGGAAAAAACAGCTTTTCCCCCCTGTACGTGAGGTCACAGCAAATTTGCAAGATTCAGTGCATGGTGAGAGAAGCAGGCAGCCGCTGACATCCAGGGGCTGGCCTGGCTTCCGCTACCTGGCTTGGGGTTTCCTGTTGGACCTAAGAAATGTCACAGACAGGACATTTTTAAAGTCAATAAGAAATGTCAGACAAGAGCACTGTGATGAAGTCAAGAGACCGTGGGTTGTGCTTTGGCTGGTTCTTGATTTGTTTCTGCTCAAGGCAATCAGTATGCCAAGGTGGCATATTTCAGGGTGTCACATAATGATCTACATTCTTATTCAGGGTGGGGTGTCCTGTACCCCATCAACTGGAAGGTTGTAGCGCTTCCTGCTTTCTAGACATGGTAAATGAACTCCCTGGGTCACTGGGAAAGTTGTAGCACTTCCTGCTTCCTGGAGATGGTAAATAAACTTTCTGTGTCACATGGGAGGTTGTAGCACTTCCTGCTGCCCAGAGATGGTCAATGAACTTCCTGAGTCACTGGGAAGGTTGTAGTACTTCCTGCTTCCTGGAGATGGTAAATAAACGTCCTGGATCACTGAGAAGGTTGTAGCACTTCCTGCTTTCTTAGAGATGGTCAGTGAACATCCTGGGTCACTGGGGAGGTTGTAGCACTTCCTGCTTCCTAGAGATAGTCAATGAACTTCCTGGAGATGTTAAATAAACTTCCTGGGTCACTAGGGAAGTTTGTAGCACTTCCTGTTTCCTGGGGATGGTAAGAGAACTTCCTGAGTCACTGGGGAGGTTGTAGCACTTCCTGCTTCCTAGACATGATAAATGAACTTCCTGGGTCATTGGAAGGTTGCAGCACTTTCTAGTTTATAGGGACATTATAACACTTCCTGGTTTATGTGGAGATTGTAATGCTTTCTGATTCATAGGGACATTGTAAAACTTTCTGGCTCACATTGTTACATTTCCTGGTTCAAATGGATAATAGTAGCACTTCCTGGTTCACAGGGACATTGTGACACTTCCTGGTTCTTATGGGTAATTGTAGCATTTCCTGGTTCACAGGGACATTGCAACGCTTTTTGGTTCATACACATAATTGTTAGCACTTCCTGATTCCCAGGGACATTGCAACACTTCCTGGTTCATAGGGATAATTGTAGCACTTCCTGTTTCATAGGGACATTGTAATACTTTCTGGTTCATACGAATAACTGTAGTACTTCCTGGTTCATATAGATAATAGTAGCAATTCCTGGTTCACATGGACATTGCAACACTTCCTGTTTCACAGAGACATTGCAACACTTCCTGGTTCATTCTGATAATTGTGTAACTTCCTGGTTTGCAGGACATTGTAACACTTTCTGGTTCATATGGATAATAGTAGCACTTCCTGATTCATAGGGACATAGTAACATTTCCGGGTTCATACATACGGATAATTGTAGCACTTCCTGGTTCATACGGATAATTGTAGCACTTCCTGGTTTGCAGGGACATTGCAATACTTCCTGGTTCATATGGATAATTGTAGCACTTCTTAGTTTTTAGGATCATTGTGACACTTCCTGGTTCATAGTGACACTGCCACACTTTCTGGTTCATATGGATAATTGTAGAACTTCCTGGTTCATAAAGACATTTGGAACCATCTGGTTCATAGGGATAATTGTAGCACTTCCTGGTTCGTAGGGACATTGCCACACTTCCTGGTTCATCTGGATAATTGTAGCACTTCCTGGTTCATAGGGAAATTGTGACACTTTCTGGTTCATAGTGACATTGCCACACTTCCTGGTCCATGTGGATAATAATAGCACTTCCTGGTTCGTAGGGACCTTGCCACACTTCCTGGTTCATCCAGATAATTGTAGCACTTCCTGGTTCATAGGGAAATCGTGACACTTTCTGGTTCTTAGTGATATTGCCACACTTCCTGGTTCATAGTGATATTGCCACACTTCCTGGTTCATAGTGACATTGCCACACTTCCTGGTCCATGTGGATAATAGTAGCACTTCCTGGTTCATAGGGACATTGCCACACTTCCTGGTTCATCCAGATAATTGTAGCACTTCCTGGTTCATATAGATAATAGTAGCACTTCCTGGTTCATATGGATAATAGTAGCACTTCCTGGTTCACAGGTATATTATAACACTTCCTGGTTCATTCAGATAATTGTAGAACTTCCTAGTTTGCAGGGACATTGTAACACTTTCTGGTTCATATGGATAATTGTAGCTCTTCCTGGTTCATAGGGAAATTGTGACACTTTCTGGTTTATAGTGACATTGCCACACTTCCCGGTCCGTGTGGATAATAGTAGCACTTCCTGGTTCGTAGGGACCTTGCCACACTTCCTGGTTCATCCAGATAATTGTAGCACTCCTGGTTCATAGGGAAATCGTGACACTTTCTGGTTCATAGTGATATTGCCACACTTCCTGGTTCATAGTGACTTTGCCACACTTCCTGGTCCATGTGGCTAATAGTAGCACTTCCTGGTTCATAGGGACATTGCCACACTTCCTGGTTCATCCAGATAATTGTAGCACTTCCTGGTTCATATAGATAATAGTAGCACTTCCTGGTTCATATAGATAATAGTAGCACTTCCTGGTTCATATGGATAATAGTAGCACTTCCTGGTTCACAGGTACATTACAACACTTCCTGGTTCATTCAGATAATTGTAGAACTTCCTAGTTTGCAGGACATTGTAACACTTTCTGGTTCATATGGATAATTGTAGCACTTCCTGGCTTCATAGGGAAATTGTGACACTTTCTGGTTTATAGTGACATTGCCACACTTCCTGGTCCGTGTGGATAATAGCACTTCCTGGTTCATAGGGACATTGCCACACTTCCTGGTTCATCCAGATAATTGTAGCACTTCCTGGTTCATATGGATATTGCCACACTTTCTGGGTCATATGGATAATTGTAGCACTTCCTGGTTCATATGGATAATAATAGCACTTCCTGGTTCATATGGATAATAATAGCACTTCCTGGTTCACAGGGACATTACAACACTTCCTGGTTCATTCAGATAATTGTAGAACTTCCTAGTTTGCAGGGACATTGTAACACTTTCTGGTTCATATGGATAATTGTAGCACTTCCTGGTTCATAGGGAAATTGTGACACTTTCTGGTTCATAGTGACATTGCCACACTTCCTGGTCCGTGTGGATAATAGTAGCACTTCCTGGTTCATAGGGACATTGCCACACTTCCTGGTTCATCCAGATAATTGTAGCACTTCCTGGTTCATAGGGATATTGCCACACTTTCTGGTTCATATGGATAATTGTAGCACTTCCTGGTTCATATGGATAATAGCACTTCCTGGTTCACAGGGACATTACAACACTTCCTGGTTCATTCGGATAATTGTAGAACTTCCTAGTTTGCAGGGACATTGTAACACTTTCTGGTTCATATGGAGAATTGTAGCACTTTCTGGTTCATAGGGACATTGTAACATTTCCAGGTTCATATGGATAATTGTAGCACTTCCCAGTTCATAGGGACATTGTAATACTTCCTGGTTCATACGGATAATTGTAGCACTTCTTAGTTTTTAGGGATATTGTGAAGGTGCTACTATTATCCATATGAACCAGGAAGTGCTACAATTATCCATACGAACCAGAAAGTGTTGCAATATCCTTATGAACCAGGAAGTGCTACAATTATCCAGATGAACCAAGAAGTGTGGTAATGTCCCTGTGAACCAGGAAGTGATACAATTATCCATATGAACCAGGAAGTGTGGCAATGTCACTATGAACCAGAAAGTGTCACAGTTTTCCTATGAACCAGGAAGTGCTCGTTCGTAGGGAAGTGACATTGCCACACTTCCTGGTTCATCTGGATTATTGTAGCACTTCCCGGTTTATAGGGAAATTGTGACACTTTCTGGTTCATAGTGACATTGCCACACTTCCTGATTGATATGGATAATAGCACTTCCTGGTTCATAGGGACATTGCCACACTTGCTGGTTCATCCAGATAATTGTAGCACTTCCTGGTTCATATGGATAATAGCACTTCCTGGTTCACAGGGACATTGCAACACTTCTGGTTCATTCGGATAATTGTAAAATTTTCTAGTTTGCAGGGACATTGTAACACTTTCTGGTTCATATGGATAATTGTAGCACTTCCTGGTTCATAGGGACATTGTAACATTTCTAGGTTCATATGGATAATTGTAGCACTTCCTGGTTCATAGGGACATTGTAACACTTCCTGGTTCATACGGATAATTGTAGCAGTTCTGGTTTGCAGGGCCACTGCAGTACTTCCTGGTTCATACAGATAATTGTAGCACTTCTTAGTTTTTAGGAATATTGTGACACTTCCTGGTTCATAGTGACACTGCAACACTTGCTGGTTCATATGGATAATTGTAGAATGTCTTGGTTCATAAAGACATTTGCAACCGTCTGGTTCATAGGGATAATTGTAGCACTTCCTGGTTCATAGGGACATTGCCACACTTCCTGGTTCATCCAGATAATTGTAGCACTTCCTGGTTCATAGGGATACTGCAACACTTTCTGGTTCATATGGATAATTGTAGCACTTCCTGGTTCATATGGATAATAGTACCACTTCCTGGTTCACAGGGACATTGCAACACTTCCTCTTTCATTCCGATAATTGTAGAACTTCCTAATTTGCAGGGACATTGTAACACTTTCTGGTTCATATGGATAATTGTAGCACTTCCTGGTTCATAGGGACATTGTAACATTTCCAGGTTCATACAGATAATTGTAGCACTTCCTGGTTCATAGGGACATTGTGACACTTCCTGGTTCATATGGATAATTGTAGCACTTCCTGGTTTGCAGGGACATTGTAATACTTCCTGGTTCATAGGGATAATTGTAGCACTTCTTAGTTTGAGGGACATTGTGACACTTCCTGGTTCATAGTGACACTGCAACACTTTTTGGTTCATATGGAAAATTGTACTTCCTGGTTCATAACGACATTTGGAACCGTCTGGTTCATAGAGATAATTGTAGCACTTCCTGGTTCGTAGGGACATTGCCACACTTCCTGGTTCATCTGGATAATTGTAGCACTTCCTGGTTCATAAGGATAGTTGCAACACTCCCTGGGTCATCACCCCCATCCTGCCATCTGCTTCAGCCCTATGGAGCCACTCACAAATCTACTTCCTATCCCATGGATTTGCCTATCAGGGGCATTTCAAACGGCCTCCCATGTGGTTTTGTGCCTGGCTTCTTTCACTCAGCATAATATTTTCAAGGTCCATCGATTTTGTACCATGCATCAGAATTTCATTCCTTTTGATGGCAGAATGACATTCCATTGTATGGGTAGACCACATTTTGTTTATCCACACACTTGTTGATGGGCATTGGGTTATTTCCACTGTGTAACTACCATGAATAATGCTTAGCACTTAGCATACAGTTAGGACTTCTATGTACATACTTGTCTGAGTAACTATCTTCAATTTCTTGGGTAAATACCCAGGAGGGGAATGGCTGGGTCATGTGATAACTCTATGTTTAACCATTGAAGGATCCGCCAGGCTGCTTTTCAAAGCAACCGCACCATTGCACCATCCCACAAACAATATAAGAGTGCTCCAGTTTCTGCACATCTGAGCCAACACTTGTCACTGTCCATATTTGTCATTAGAGCCATCCTAGTGTGTATGATGGGCTATCTCATTGTGGTTTTGATTTGCATTTCCCTGATGACCAGATAGGTTGGCTTTCAAGTTTTCATGTTCTTTCTTCTTCTCTGTCAAGTAGATGAGTAATACTTAAATAAATATTTCTTACTCAGCATTTTGATGTATTTATTCATAGCCTTATTAATGCTTGACTTTGTTTGTTTATCTCTCAGATATGGGTCTCTAAATGTCAGTTTCAAGAAGGAACTGTGTTTTGTTCAACTCCAAAATCCCCAGATCTATCTAGGACACTGCCTGAAACACAGAAGGGGTTAAAAAAATATGGATGAAATATAATAGCAAATGCATGTTCTATTTTAAAATATCAACAGTTATTCCATTTGCAGAACAATAAATTCAATGTGAAGACTAAGACACTGTTGATTATTTATGTGTGTATGCTTGTATATGTATATATACATACATATGTGTGTATACCTCTACATGTATATATAGGTATACATATGTATATGTACAGACATATATGTATAGGTATATACACATATACAAGCATATATATATACATATGCAAGCATACCCACATTATGTACATATATGAAATATATATATATACACACACTCACATATACATACACACACACATATATTTACACATATCTTTACAAAACACAGACCTAGGATATTTTCCCTAGAATCAGGTCCAAGGCAGATAGTTGAAAAATGTCTGATTTCTAATTTGTGGTTGAAATAAAACTAAGAACATTTCATTATTTTCATCATGATTTATTTTGCTGACTTGTTGAACATAGGCAGGCTTGTTACCTGGGTGGACTGTGTGATGCTGAGGTTTGGGGTATGACCGATCCCATCACCCAGGTAGTGAGCATGGCACCCAATAGGTAGTTCTTCAGTTCTTACCCTATCCCTCCCTCCACCCTCTAGGAGCCCCCAGTGTGTGTTCCTCTCTTTGTGTCCATGAATACCCAATATGTAGATCCACTTATAAATGAGAATGTGCAATATTTGGTTTTCTGTTTCTGGATTCGTTTGATTACAATAAGAACCTCCAGCTCCATCCATGTTACTGCAAAGGACGTGGTTTTGTTCTTTTCTGTGGCTGTGTAGTATCCCACAGCGTCTATGGACCACATTTTCTTTATCCAATTCACCATTGATGGGCATTTAGGTTGATTCCATGTCTTTTCTATGGAGAATAGTGCTGTGATCAACATGCTTGTGCAGGAGTCTTTTTGGTAGGATAATTTATTTTCCATTATGTATGTATCCAAGAATGGGATTGCTGAACTAAATGGTAGTTCTCTTTTTAGTTCTTTGAGAAATCTGGGAGATATGTCTTGGAATGAACTTCATATAGCTTTTTACTGCCTCCCTTTTAAAATGCTTCCAGAAGGCTGTCCCTTCTTTGGTGCACAGAAACTGGCTAAAAAATAAATGTGACCAGCTGGGAGTGGTGGCTCACGCCTGTAATCTCAGCACTTTGGGAGACTGAGGCAGGTGGATCACCTGAGGTCAGGAGATCAAGACCATCCTGGCCAACATGGTGAAACCCCGTCTCTAGTAAAAATACAAAAAATTAACTTGGGCGTGGTGGCAGGCGGCTGTAATCCCAGCTACTCAGGAGGCCGAGGCAGGAGAATTGCTAGAACTTGGGAGCCAGAGGTTGCAGTGAGCTGAGATGGCTCCACTGCACTCCAGCCTGGGCGACAGAACGAGATTCCGTCTCAAAAACAAACAAACAAACAAACAAACAAAAATTAGCCAGGCATGGTGGCACACACCTATAGTCCCAGCTACTCAGGAGGCTGAGGCAGGGGAATCACTTGAACCCGGGAGGCGGAGGTTGCAGTGAGCTGAGATCTCACCATTGCACTCCAGCCTGGGCGACAGAGCAAGACTCGGTCTCAAAAAAAAATAAATAAATATAAATACAATTAAAACAAATAATATCAAACGTGACCTGCAGCCACCTCTCCAAGGGGCCTGGATACCAATGGAAGGAAGTGAAAAGGAGGAGATGAAAAATTTACACCTTGAAAGCTGAAAGTGTTGTAATATTACCAATGCTGTGTAGTCAGACACATCGAAAGTGACTCTAATACCTCCTGACATCCTTATGTTATGAATATGTAGACAATAGCAAATTATTCTCCGCTTTTTTCCAGCTCATTGAAACATTTTAGGGAGGAACATTTCTGCATTGACAACAGCTTTAAATATTTAATTAGTGCTTTGAAGAAACACAAGAATCTGTGACGCAGAAGGGAAATGAAAAGGAAAGCTTAGTCTCCATTTAGTTATGTTCCTTATAAATATTTCCCAGAGGCAAAGATGTTCTCTTTCATATTAAAAATACAAATAAACACTTCTCATTAGCCCAAGAAAATATTGTAGAGATTTTCATTATCCAAAAAAGGCACACTTTCAAGACACACGGAACAGAGACGGCACATTGCCTTAGCTTGCTTCTGGCTAGCATGTCTGGCTATTGACCGGATTTTATTTTTAAATGACTAAAATAATATATTAACTAAATGGTAAAATTCATATTCAGCATTGGCTTGAGGGCATCGGAGGGTTTTGGCTGGCCCAGTCATCTCTACCAGTGAAGAAAGCAAGGAAATAGGTCATTTCACTCAGGGACAGCTTGAAAACAGAGATTTCATGGAGCTTCCTCATTCCGTCAGCCTAGAGTGGGATTTTGGCTGTCACCCTTCAAGGATGAAAAGGTGCAGAGGACATTGGGCTACAGACAGGGCGCTCGTTTAAATGATTTAAAAGTTGGGGTCAGGCGTGGTGGCTCATGCCTGTAATCCCAGCACTTTGGGGCGCCGAGGCGGGTGGATCACCTGAGGCCAGGAGTTCGAGACCAGCCTGACTAACATGGAGAAACCCCATCTCTACTAAAAATACAAAATTAGTCGGGTGTGATGGCACATGCCTGTAATCCCAACTACTCTGGAGGCTGAGGCAGGAGAATTGCTTGAGCCTGGGAGGCGGAGATTGCAGTGAGCCGAGATCATGCTATTGCACTCCAGCCTGGGCCACAAGAGCAAAACTCCATCTCAAAAAAAGAAAAAAAGAAAGAAAAAAAAGTTTCCATCTGGCTGGACACAGTGGCTTACGCCTGCAGTCCCAGCACTTTGGGAGGCTGAGGCAGGTCAATCACTTGAGGTCAGGAGTTCAAGACCAGCCTGGCCAACATGGAGAAACCCCATCTGTACTAAAAATACAAAAATTAGCCAGGCGTGGTGGCGGGTACCTGTAATCCCAGCTACTCTGTAGGCTGAGGCAGGAAAATCACTTGAACCCTGGAGGCAGAGGTTGCAGTGAGCTGAGATTGCACCACTGCACTCCAGCCTGGGCGACAGAGCAAGACTCCGTCTCAAAAAAAAAAAAAAAAAAAGTTTCCATCTAAGCGAGCTCTGTTGGTTCTCCCACCTCTGACCTTATGAGTTTTCTTCTTTAACCTGCACCTTGTTCTCTGAGTCACTTTGCACTTGAAGGTACAGCTACAGCTTCCCCATCAGACTTGTTGGTCTTTTATCAAAGGATGAAAAAGTTCTTCCTCCTTTGGGTCTTTAACCCTGTTTCCTGGTGTAAGACAGCTTTTATGTTTGCTACCTGCTGGAATCAACTTGAAATTTTCTCCCAGAAAATTTGTGAATTTATCTTGTTCAAGTTACTTGTGGTCAATAAGTTAATAAAGATAGGTAGACAGACAGACAAATACATTGATACAGATAGATAGATTCATGATAGATGATTGATAGATATTACACAGATACATAGATACATAGATTAGACCTGATATATATAGGGTGGGTGGATAGATAAATGAATAAATGGCTAAATACATGATTGATGGATTGGTAGATAAATGAATAAATGACTAGATACATGATTGGTAGGTAAATGAATAAATGGCTAGATACATGATTGATCGATAGATGATACAGATTAGATAGATATATAGATACATAGATTAGACCTGATAGATATATGGATATATATACAGGATGGGTGGATAGATAAATGAATCAATGGCTAGATACATGATATAGATAGAGCCAATACATACATAGATACATAGACAGGGTAGGTGGATAGATAGATGAAGACATGGATAGATAAATATACACAGAGATAGATCAATGATAGAAATGGGTATATGGATATACGAATGATAGAAGATATTTTGAGAGAGAGATGATTAATAGGCAATTGATTGACATATTAGATGACAGATAAAAAGTGGGTAAAATGCAAGTAAACTGTGAGCCAAACGTCCACGTGGAATAGCGTGGGAAGCATTGAGAAGACGCTTTTTGGTGCTACCTGTTTAAAAATTGAAAAACTGAGCTAATACCCTCCACAGTAAGATAGAGGGGAGGGCACTGGGAATTTATACCTCCCAGGAAAAATAAATCATGGTAAACAGGCAGAGATCTTTGCAGATTCCAGTTCTTGGGGGTAAAAGGTCCCCGAGATGCCCAGTTTGTGACAACCTGTTTTGAACTATTCAGCTCAAGGTTTCCATTTTTTCTCCCGGGGGAGTTGCCTCGATTCTGATGTGTTTGCTTCGGTGCTCTGTGTATTGTATTCATCCCACTCTTCAATTCATAAACTCTGGAGATTGTTCAATTCACTGGGCAAACCATATGCCTAAGTCTATCCTCTGATAGAGGCTCGTACATGCAAAATCCAATAGCAACCTGGGAAGATTTCAGTCAAGACCCAAGAGGAGGCTGGCATCAGGCTCTCGGTCACCGATCTTCACATTCAGGTTTCCTGATGCACTTGCAACTCTTTGGGCAACCTCTGGACTCCTTGCTCCCAGGGTCCACATTTAGTTTTATCTTTACTGCATTGCTTGTATGAAAAAGAATAAACTTGGATGAAACAGATACAGAGTATTGGTGTCAACCTAAGTATTGGTGTCAACAAAGAGATGGTTTGGATCTGGTTCCCCACCACATCTTAGGTTGAGTTGGACTCCCCGGTTTGGAGGTGGCGCCTGGTGGGAGGTGACTGCATTATGCGGGTGGTTTCCATTGAATGGTTTACCACTGTCCCCCATGGTGCTGTTGTGGCAGAAGTGAGTTACCATCCGATCTGGTTGTTTAAAGGGTGCAACAACTTCCGCACCCCGTCCTGCTCCTGCTGTGGCCATGTAAGACGTGCCTGTTTCCCCTCTGCCTTCCGCCATGATTGTGAATTTCCTGAGGACTCCCCAGCCATGCTTCCTGTACTGCCTGTGGAACCGTGAGCTAATTTAAACCTCTTTTTCTTTATAAAATTACCCTGTCTCAGGTATTTCTTTATAGCAGTGTAAGGACTGACTAATACACTCTGTAATAGAAAAGATGTTTATTTGGGAGTATAGTAGTGCCATGAGAATAGATGTGCCATATTAAACTGTGTTCATATTCAGGGAGGTAAAGGGGAAAAAAGGATTTTAAAGGAAATAATGAAGAGGATTCCATAATTCTTTTGAAATGATTATCCTTGGCTAAAAAGATCAATAACGTGGTGACACCAGTCTGAGTTTGGACAGCCAGTTTTTGGGCAGGTGTCCTCGTGGAAGTATTTTTTTTTTGCAAGGGTGAGATTTTTGCAGTCTCTTACGATAGTTTTTGTTATCAGGCATATAAGCATAAAAACCATTAATATACACTAGAGATGCATTGAAGAGCTTATAAAATTGTTAAGGTTTTCTTCTTTGGTCAGTGTCTAAAATATGAGTCAGATATTTCCTTGGTTATCTTTGAGATTTATATGGTCCCAGGTTTCTCCTGGGTGGGTAGAAATTACTGCAGCATGTACAAAACTGTCCTTCATGCCATACTTCTTCCTACCATTATACGATGAAAACTAACAAAAGAGAGTTTTATAAAATGTTCTTCCTCTTTCTCTCTGGTACCAATAGGAAGCACAATTGTTTTCCCGTGGTTCTTCACAAAGGTTCTGTTGCACTAAGTTTCAAACCCTTGTGTATACACAATCACATTCACATATACCACACATACACGTGCATATACACAGTTACACACATCCGTACAGATACATACATGCACATGTATACACAGATAAACACATACATGCACAAATATAGACACACATACACAGACACACATTCACATGTATGCAGACACACACAGATATACACGTATACCTATGCACAGAAACCATACACAGATATACACATACGTGCACAAATATGGACACACATACACAGACACACATGCACATGTATGCAGACACAGATATACACATATACCTATGCACAGAAACCATACACAAACACATACATGCACAAATATAGACACACATACACACACATTCACATGTATGCAGACACACACACATATACACATATACCTATGCACAGAAACCATACACAGATAAACACATACATGCACAAATATGGACACACATACACAGACACACATTCACATGCACATGTATGCAGACACACACACATATACACATATACCTATGCACAGAAACCATACACAGATATACACATACATAACATACATGCACAGGTATACATACAAACATACACACAGATATGTGCATACACATATACACACATAACACATGCATGCACACATATCCACAAGCCTGCAGATATACACACGTACACACAGATATGCATATTCATACATACTAAACATACATTCATACTTACACCTATACACACACATACACAAACACATACAGAGATATACACACATGCACACAAATGCACACATACATACATGCACAGATACACATGTACATACATACCAAACATACATGCATACTTACACCTACACACATACACAAACACATATACACACACACATACACAGGGATATGCACATGCACACAGATACCCACATACACATGTACATACTTGCATAGAGTTATACACACACACACACACACACGTGCACACACAACTTTGGCATAATGGAAATTTGATGATTGGTCATTGGAGTCAACCGTACAGCCCCTGTCAGAAACAAAGGACCAAAGTCGAAGGGGACATGGATGTCACAAACATCTCAATGTCTACGGAACCACGTAACTTGGAGAAACATGCAACCGACTAAGGACAGAAGATTCGAGTGACTGCAACTCTGTTTTTTTTTTTTTTTTTTGAGATGGAGTTTCACTCTTGTCACCCAGGCTGGAGTGCAATGGCGTGATCTCGGCTCACCGCAACTCCCGCCTCCTGGGTTCAAGCGATTCTCCCACTTCAGCCTCCTGAATAGCTGGGATTACAGGCATGCACCACCATGCCCAGCTAATTTCATATTTTTAGTAGAGATGGGGTTTCTCCGTGTTGGTCAGGTTGGTCTTGAACTCCCAACCTCAGGTGATCCGCCTCCCTCGGCCTCCCAAAGTGCTGCGATTACATGCGTGAGCCACTGTGCCCGTCCTAACTGCAGCTCTTACTTTGGAATTCAGGCAGCTACAGAGCCAAGATTCCTGGAGCCCACAGGCGTGTGGCTAATACATTTCCCTTCCTTTCCATAGAATTGGGTTGGTTTTGTTGCACTGGGTGTCTGGTAGCTCCGGAGAGAACAAATATAAATGTGAAAATGCATACCTTGGTCATTAGTGTTTCTCAACAATTCTCCATCCCACCCCACTTAACAAGGCCTCTGCTAGAACTCTGGGGTCCGTTCCAAGAGGAAAAAACATCCCTGCCTAAAAGAAGCAAATGGAAGAATGTATTCTCTGCTGCCATGTGTGTTCTCATCAGGCGTTATCTGAGTTTCTCGCCAGGAGATGTTGAAAAATATTGCTTGATGTACGAAGGGTAAC
The DNA here is from genome assembly GCF_029289425.2 of Pan paniscus. NCBI lineage: Eukaryota > Metazoa > Chordata > Mammalia > Primates > Hominidae > Pan > Pan paniscus. The sequence goes on along the minus strand of NC_073273.2, from coordinate 44,542,093 downwards.
GTACTGCAATTGTTTATTGAGAAATGCCAGCCGTCATCTCTTGCTGGTTAGCTGCTCTGAATGCTCTTAGAAGGCACCATTCATGCCTCTGTATTCGGGACTGCTGAATTGTGCCACATTCCTTGGTGTTACGCGTGTCTCTTGTTGATGAAGTTCTAACCACAGTGCCATTGTGAGGCTGGAAATGTCCTTGGGTGAAAAAGCGGCCCCTGGGTCACCTTTCCCATGATTCAGGTGCATGTGAACCCCTCTAGTGCTTTACTGCCAGGGTCCAGGAGAGAGGAAAGAATGTCACTGTCCCAGCATCCTCTAATTTACTTGACAACACAATTGTTCTAGTGTCGGAGTTTTGTTTTGTTTTGTTTTGTTTTTGAGATAGAGACTCGCTCTGTCCCTCAGACTGGAGTGCAGTGGCACGATCTCGGCTCACTGTAACCTCTGCCTCCCGGCTTCAGGTGATTCTCCTGCCTCAGCCTCCTGAATAGCTGAGATTACAGGCACCTGCCATCATGCCTGACTAATTTTTACATTTTTATAGAGACGGGGCTTCACCGCGTTGGCCAGGCTGGTCTTGAACCACTGACCTCAGGTGATCCGCCTGCCTCAGCCTCCAAAAGTGCTGGGATTACAGGCCTGAGCCGCCATGCCCAGCCAGGTATTTTTTTTTTTTTTCTTCAGCTCAAGAATGAAGTTTTTCTTAGTATCCTGTAGCTAAAATGATGCTTCTCCAGTTTTATTTATTAAAAACGCCTAACGCTGGCCGGGTGCAGTAGCTCATGCCTGTAATCCTAGCACTTTGGGAGGCCGAGGCGGGTGGATCACGGGGTCAGGAGATTGAGACCATCCTGGCCAACATGGCAAAATCCCGTCTCTACTAAAAAAAAAAAAACAGAAAAAATTAGCCGGGTGTGGTGGCGGGCGCCTGTAGTCCCAGCTACTCAGGAGGTTGAAGCAGAAGAAGCGCTTGAACCTAGGAGGTGGAGGTTGCAGTGAGCCGAGCTCGCGCCACTGTACTCCAGCCTGGCAACAGAGTGAGACTGTTTCAGAAAAACAAACAAAAAAACAACTAATAGTAATGATCACATTTTTGGGCTCAAACATCTTAATTCTGGAAAAAGGAGATGCCACCATGGATACCACACTGAAGAGATGCTCTGGAGGATTTTGCAAGGGAAGAAATTGTCATCTTAGGGAGGGCAAACTAGGGAAGCTTTTCAGACACTGGTCATTCACAGGTACGATTAGAAGAAATGCCACACAGACCTCAGGATACCTTGACCCAGACGGGGTCACTCTGATGCCTTCTGACGTGAGAATTGATCACGTTACCACAGCTAGTCACCACTCACTGGGTGACTTCAGACAAAGAAAATTGACGTTGTCACCATTCCAAAGACCAGAAGTCTGAGATCTAGGCGTGAGCAGGGCTGCGCTACCCTGGAGGCTCCAGGGGAGGACCCTTCCTGCCTCTCCCAGCTCCTGGGGTTTCCAGGTGTTCCTGGGCTTGTGGCCACATCACTCCAGTCCCTGCCTCCATCTCCACGTGGCCGCCTCCTCTGTGTCTCCAAATCTCTATCTCCTTGTAAGGACACTAGTAATTGGATTAGGGCCCACCTTAAATCTGGGATGATCTCATCTCAAGATCCTTCACTTAAGTATGTCTGCAAGGAACCTATTTCTAAATAAGATCCTGTTTCTACATTTTGAGGGTGAGGACATGCACATCTTTTTTTTCTTTTTTTGAGACAGACTCTCACTCTGTCACCCAGGCTGGAGTGCAATGGCACGATTTCAGCTCACTGAAACCTCCACCTCCTGGGTTCAAGCGATTCTCTTGCCTCAGCCTCCTGAGTAGTTGGGATTACAGGCGTCCACCACCACACCTGGCTAATTTTTGTATTTTTAGCAGAGACAGGGTGTTGCCATGTTGCTCAGGCTGGTCTCGAACTCCTGACCTTGTGATCCGCCCGCCTCAGCCTCGCAAAGTGGTGGGATTACAGACGTGAGCCACTGTGCCTGGCCGCACATTATCTTTTTATGACTCACAACAATATGCAACTCTGGCATGCAATCATGCTAGTGGTTTACTTGGGCAGACCCTCCAGGCCTGCGTGGCAAGGGAGTGGGGGTTCACGCCACAGCAAAGGGGAGGAAGGAAAATCCCTGCGCTTCAGCTTTTTTGGATCACAGGAAAGAGCAAACCCAGCAATTCAAGGGCAGCGGTCAAAGACTGCAGGTATAGAGCATGAGAAGCAGTGAGCACAGGGCTGGAGGGGGGCACAGAAATGGTAACGAAGGTCAGGGATATGAGGGGATAGCTTGAGGTGGGGCCGACCTTCATGGGAGGGATGGCAGAAGGCGAAGATGATTCCAAGGGAGGATGGGGCACCAGTAACATCAGCTCCAGGAGCTCAGGAAAGCGTAGAAGAGAGCTTCCTTCTCCATCCAAGACTGACCCCGTGCCTCTCACGCTTTGGTGCAAGGATGCATGGATGCTGAGACTCATAGGAAGGGTGTGTGAGGCATGAAGCATGTGGGAGGTGGAAAAAGGGAAAGAGGAGGAGAAGGGCTGTGTGGAAATAAGTGAGTAGAATTGAGGAAACAGACCATTGACTTAATTCTTGAAAGGATTCAAAGGCCAGGTGCAGTGGCTTATGTCAGCAACCCCAGTTACTCAAGAGGCTGAGAGAGGAGGATCACCTGAGACCAGGAGTTTGAGATCAGCCTGGGCAACATGGTGAAACTCCGTCTCTACTAAAAATACAAAAATTGGCTGGGCAGGCTGGTGGGCACCTGTAATCCTAGCTACTTGGGAGGCTGAAGCAGGAAAATTGCTTGAACCAGGAGGCATAGGTTGCAGTGAGCTGAGGTCGTGCCATTGCACTCCAGCCTGGGCGATAGAATGAGACTCTGTCTCAAAAACAAACAAACAAAAAAACCAAAACGAAAAAGATACAGGTTGAGCACAGTTGCTCATCCCTGTAATCCTAGCACTTTGGGAGGTTAATGCAGGAGGATTGCTTGAGACCAGGAATTCAAGTCCAGCCTGGGCAACATAGTGAGACCCCATCTCTAAAAAAACAACAAGAAAAACACAAAAATATACATCATGACACCTGTATTCACACTCCTCATACACTGCAGACAAATGCCATTTTGAAGAGAGGGAGCTTTATTGCTGAGTGGGCAGAGGAAGAAGGATGAATTGAGGAAGTGTGTGCATTACTTGTCAGCTGCCAACACTGAAAACAACACATGTTTATTTTCTTACATTTCTGTAGGTCAGGAGTCTGAAATGGATTTCACTATTTGAAAATCAAGGTGTTGGGAGGCTTGCAGTCTCTCCAGAATCTCTAGGAGAGAATTCATTTCTTGCTTTTTCTAGTTTTTACAAGCCACCTGCCATCCTTGGCTCATTAGCCGGTACCCCATCTTCAAAGCACATGACTCCGACCTCTGCTTCCATCCTCACATCCCTTTTTTCTGCGGTTAAATGTCTCCCTTCCTCTCTCTTATAAAAGCCCTGGGACCCCACTGTGATTGTATAGATCATTCAAAAAATGTCCCCATCTTAAGAACCTTACCTGAATCCTATCTGCAAATTCCTCTTTGTCCTAAAAGTTCACAAGTTCTAAGAATTAGGATGTGGGCATCTCTGGGGACCAGGACTGTACCTGCCACATAGGGTTTGAACACCTGATGGGATCGGGGAGCCTGATGAGGGAGGGTGTCACCCCTGAGGGGCTGGGTCAAAGTGAACCAAGTAGCTAGAACAGGTGGTCACAGGAAGTTGGTGATTCCCAAGGGCACCAGCTTGGGAGAAGTAAGTGGGGCAGCTGGGGACCCCTCCACCTCTAGGGTCATGGATTTGGAGCCAGGCACTGAGAGCCTCCCACCAGGAGAGGGCACCGTCTACATATAAAGAGAAAGATAGGCCGGGCACAGTGGCTCCTGCCTGTAATCCCAGCACTTTGGGAGGCCGAGGTGGGTGGATCATCTGAGGTCAGGAGTTTGAGACCAGCCTGGCCAACATGGTGAAACCCCGTCTCTACCAAAAATACAAAAATTAGCTGGGTGTGGTGGCGGGTGCCTGTAATCCCAGTTACTTGGGAAGCTGAGACAGGAGAATTGCTTGAACCCAGAAGGTGGAGGTTGCAGTGAGCCAAGATCACACCACTGCACTCCAGCCCGTGCTGGAGTGAGACTCAGTCTTAAAACAACAACTAGCTGGGCGTGGTGGCACACACTTGTAATCCCAGCTACTTGGGAGGCTGAGGCACGAGAATCGCTTAAACTTGGGAGGCGGAAGTTGCAGTGAGCCGAGATCACGCCACTGCACTCCAGCCTGGCTGACAGAGCGAGACTCCATCTCAAAAAAGAAAAAAAAAAAAAAAAAAGAGAAAGATACACATTGTATATGCAGCAGGACCAGGCCTAAAAGCAACTAACACTAACAGAGAAGTTTTCAAACCTCAGGAAGGTGGACCCAAGCCATATCACTGGCTTCTTTTCAAGGGAAAATTTGATTGTTTTTTTCCCTTAACTGAACTCTTTTGGGCCACCCTGTTGACTGTAATGAGCACAGACTGCGTTTATGGTGGGAAATGAAATTTGCAATGAATTACTCCAAGAAATGATGCCGTTAGCAATGGGTACATGAGTGGAAGCAACAGCAGCGTGGGATCAGAGCCAGGATCTGAGAGATGCAGAGCTGGGAGGCAGGAGAAAGCTGTCTGGGAGCAAGCAGAGGGTGCTAGACACAATGAACATGGCAAGCAAGGCCAGACCCTGAGGACAGTCAAAGGGCCATTTTCAAGGTTGAGGACTGACTGTGGCCTCACTGTGTTCCCCTGCATGCCACGCCATACCTGAGCTCCTCTTTCCCTCCTCACTGAGCCCCACAGGATCCTCAGTTCCATTGACCACAGGCCCTTTGCACGTACCACACTTGCTACACAAAACTTTCTGCCTGTACCTTGTGCTGTCTTCATACTTCAATTGTCAGCTCCACTGTCAGCTCCATGGTCACTTCCCCTTAAAAGTTCACATCTGTGGCCGGGTGCGGTGGCTCACTTCTGTAATCCCAGCACTTTGGGACGCCGAGGCGGGTGGATCATGAGGTCAGGAGATCGAGACCATCCTGGCTAGCATGGTGAAACCCCATCTCTACTAAAAATACAAAAAAAATAGCTGAATGTGTTGGCATGTGCCTGTGGTCCCAGCTACTCAGGCTGAGGCAGGAGAATCGCTTGAACCTGGGAGGTGGAGGTTGCAGTGAACGGAGATCGCGCCACTGCACTCCAGCCTAGGCGACAGAGCGAAACTCTGTCTCAAAAAAATTAAAAAAAAAAAATAAAAAATTCATATATCTGTGTCCCTGCCTGACTCAAGCTGACCATATTATAAGCATCTAGAAGCCTCACCTCCTTCCTGCGGCTCTGACCACAGCACAACTTTTATATCCTGTGGGCAATTTTGTTTAAATATCTGCTTTCCTCGTTAGACGCTAAGCAACATGGGAGTGAGTGTCTGGCCATGGTTTGCTCATCTGTGCATCTCCAGGACTGGCTGGGTTCCTGGGTGTGAAGAAGCAGCGGTCCACACACATGAGTGAACCTGTGCTTCTTCTCACCACCACACTGCTTGGCTTCCTTATTTCCTTCTTGTCACCTGGAATGCCTACCCTGTACTTCTGTTCAGCTCCAACACCATCATTTACCACCTCGTTCAGCTCCCAGGCATCCTAGAAGCCTTTCCTGACCACAGGGGTGCATCATGGTGCACAGTTCCTTCAGCTGCCACTATGGTGCAAGATGAGTCTAGAAGAACAGTTTTGCTGTGCGGTCACCCTTACTCACTATTGTGATTTTGCCTTTAACATATTGAAAGAGACACAGAAAACACACACCATCCGATCAGTTAGTTGCAGACACATCGCCCGATGCTAAGAATGTGCTGTGTTTTAAATCGATGTCTGTTGGCTCTTCAGCTTCTGCTCTGGGCTTCTTATGTCCCCACTCGGCCCTGAATCCCATTCCCCCAAATCTCAGTAACTTTGGTGGCTTTTGCACCAGCCAAAATCAGATCCTAGGTCTTGAGCAAAACCAAGAGCAAGGAAAAAAATGCCCCATGGGAATCTGAGACCTCACTCTAATGACTTCAGTTGCTGTTGACTTGATTTCCTTCAACTGCCGAAGGAGGTTAGATCAGTTTCCTCTTGCTTCTAGGACAAAGCATCACAGACTTTGCAGCTTAAAACAATGCACATTTCTTTGCTTACAGTTCTGGAGGTAAGAAGTCTGAAATTAGTTTCCTGGGGCTCCCATCAAGGTGTCAGCAGGGCTGGCTTCCTTCTGGAGGCTCTAGGAGAGAAACGGTTTGCTTGACATTTCCAGCTTCTAGAGGCTGCCTACACGCCTTATTATGTAGCTGCTCCCTCCATCTTCAAAGCCAGCAGTGTAGCATCTTCCAATCTCTCTCTAACTCTGACCCTCTTGCTTCCCTCTTTCAATGATAAAGACCCATGTGATAACATCGGTCCTACCTGGGTAATCCAGTAATGTCTTCTCATCTCAAGCTCAGCTGATCAGCAACTTTCATTCCATCTGCAACCTTCATTTCCCTTGCACAGGTTCTGGGAATCAGGACATGGATATCTTTGGAGCCCGCTATTGCTTCTACCTACAACTGGTGTTACAAGACTTGGCCCACTTAATCTTGCAAATTCTTTCTGCCCCTCTCCTGCGCTTAATGAGATCTGTTCTCTATGAATGTTCAGGACCTCAGGAGTAGGGACCCCAAAGGCTGGGGGCAAAGTAGATGTGACAGGTGCCAAGCATAGGATGTGTGACCAGATTCGGTCATGTGATTACATTGTGAAGTGACCCAGGCATTTTCATTAAGAAGGAAAATGGTTGTAGGAGGAGGAAATTGAGCACAACCCACACATGGGTGGTTGGAAAATCTGAGAGCTCTTGTGGGCATGCTCATCCATTTCACTCACCGGTACAGGGGAAATTCTTAGACCTGTCAGTGCAACTATTTGAAATAAACACCCAAGAAAGGCAGCAAACTTCAGGTAGGATGAAGTCAGAAGTCCACCCTGAAGCACAGTGAAAGCCACAAGACAGAAGTAACTGATCCCATCCCAGGGATCCTAAAGAAGATTATCATCAGACTTCTCATTGGAAACTTTGGAAGTCGGAAGGCAGTAGGCTGATAAATTCAAAATGCTAAAAAAGAAAACCAATGAAAACATGCTAACCAAGAAAAAAAAATGCTACATGGCTGAAGAAATCATGCGGAAATCTTAGCAACATTTTAAATGATCCAACAAGGTATGTTGTTTCTGCGCAGATATGGGCAAACATGAGCTTGTATAGCTTATTTTTATGGGTGCAGGGAGCATGCAGTTATCTCCACTAGCATGTTTTTTGTTTGTTTGCTTTGAGATGGATTCTCACTCTGTCGCCCAGGCTGGAGTGCAGTGGCACAATCTTGGCTCACTGCAACCTCCGTCTCCCGGGTTCAAGCAGTTCCCTGTATCAGCCTCCTGAGTAGCTGGGATTACAGGTGCCCACCACCATGCCCGGCTAATTTTTGTATTTTTAGTAGAGATGGGGTTTCAGCATCTGGGCCAAGGCTGGTCTTGAACTCCTGACCTCGTGATCCACCCACGTCAGCCTCCCAAAGTGCTGGGATTACAGGTGTGAGCCACCGCGCCCAGCCTCTTTTTCTTTTCAACTCATGCATAGGTTCAGAATTTAGTTGCAGGTATGTGAGAGCTCCTTGTAGATGTTTTTCACGGTGAGGCAGCTGGCTTACCAGACCTTATCTGACTTCTCGCTTTATCTTCCCAACAGTTCAGCACCGCGGTGCGGTACAGGGTCCCATTAGCAGGTCTCATTTCCCACCACTGACTGAACATCAGCAGGCTCAATCCACAAGTCGGGCTGGGGATGTCTTGTCAAGAATTCCCTCTTTAGGGGCAGGAATGAAATTTATAACAACATCCATGCTGCTTGATGGAGCCCTCTCTACCTTATAGTAAGAATGATCGCTGTCATTCTACAAGTCAGAAACTTGAAGATCAGATTGGTGACGTGTTCAGCTAACGCACTGCTAATAAACAGCAGAAGTGAAATTCAAATATCAAGACATTTGTCCTCAAAGTCTATGCTTGTAACTAGATTATGGCCCTGATATCCTAGGGGTGAATCAGTTTCAGTTTCCCTTCCTGGACCCCCAGCAAGTAGTACATGGGAATTATTCTAGTCCGGTATAGCGGGGAGCAGTGTAAACAGATAAACAAGGTTTTCCGGGGCCCTGGTTTAGGCAAATAAATCTTACAACTTATCTGGCTCTTTCAAGTCGACTTCAGACTTCGCCTTGCTTTCTAGACTGTTTTGCCCAATGGAAAATAGTGTTTGTATCTTTAGAAAATGTAATACGTGATTTTCCCCTCTCAGTATTTTGCAGGGCAGAGATATTGCTTTGATCTATTTTCACATAATAATTATTATTTGAGGTCTCAAGACCAGCATCTTCATCTGTGTGGGGCTCTGAGTTAAGGGCTTTCCATAGACTCACTCCTGCCATTTCTTCTAACTCCCTTGAGCAGAGGCCAGCAGTAGAGAAACTTGATAAATAACACAAGTGCTATAATCCCTGAGTCCTCTAAGAAATGAGACACAAAGGAAAGATCCAGGGACATTTTCACAGATGTGCCCAATTCCAGTGGCCCCAGGTTTCCCACCCTGCTGTTGATATTCTGCCACCCATAGTCGTGATCATCTGGCTACAAAACAGCAGGCAAGGCTGTGCATGAGTGATGTTACAGGTGGGCTCATGGCTACATGGATGTCTAGACATGTCTAGGTGTCCATATGCAGGACCTGAGGGAAAGTGAGAAGGAGGGAGGGATGAGTGAATAGATGGATAGATAAATGGATGGAAAGGTGGACGAATGGATAGATGCGTGAATGGATGGTGAATTGGTGGGTAAAATGGAGGGATGGATGGGTGTTTGGATGGATATTTGGATGGATGGATGGATGGATGAGTGAATGGCTGAGTGGATGGGTAGACAGGTGGATGGATGGAAAGATGGATAAGTGTTTGATGGATGAATAGACACATACATGGATGGACAGGTGTTTGGGTGGATGTGTAGGTGGAAAGGTGGATAGATAGATTGATGGGTAGATGGATAGAGGGACTGATGGATCACTGAATACATGTGTCAATGAATGGGGGATGTATCATTGGAGGGATGGATGAGTGGTATGGTGGATGAGTAGATGAATGAGTGGGTGGATAGATGGATGGATGGATGGATGGATGGATGGTTGTATGGATGGTAAGGTGGATGAGTAGATGGGTGGATGGGTGGATGGATGGATGGATAGATGGATAGGTAGATAAGTAGATGATTGGATGGATGGATGCATGAATAAACAGGTTCATGGATGGGTGGATGAGTGGATAGATGGATGGGTGGATATGGGTGGCTGGATAGATATGTAGATAGATGCAAAGGTGAATGCAAAGAGAAGGATAGATTTATGAGGATGCAAGTGAGAATTTTTCTCCTTAGGTCATCAGGGGAAAATTAAATCCTTACCCACGGAGACATCTCTCATTTGAGTCAGGCAGAGGCCCTCTTTTTCTCTCTCCTGGTGACCAGGACAAAGAGAAATGCAGGTGTAGAGAGCTCTGATCAGGGAGCCCTGCCTGCCTCCTGTCCTGGGTGACCTTTACCAAATCCTCTCCTGTGTTGGGTCTCCCTGACCTTGATTTTCAAATGGTGGCTTCAGGGCTTTGCCTTTTCTGTGTCTGTGGTTCTCTGTCATCCATCAAGTCTCCCAGGGAGCCCCTTCTTGCCTCCCCTCTGTCCCTTTGGCCCCCACTCCAGACCCCAGATTGGGTTCAGGGTTCCTCTGTAGAAGTCACTGTTGGGAGTCCACACCCTGAAAATGCCTTTAGTCTTCATTCCAGCCTCTCCTCTCTGCCAAGTGAGCTGCCCTTAATGGCAGCAGTCACTTCCTCACACAGGGATGCTTGTTCCAGCACACTGAGTAAGCGCTGTCTCCTGAGTGGGAATTGGCTTGGCACAGGTGACCGTATGACATTGTTTCAAAAAGTCATTCAAATTCTTTGTCTTGTACATCCTGTCTGGAAGCACGTATATACATTCCCGCCTCCCCAGTGGGCACGCTCTTACCCTTGCCCTGCCATTCTGGTGCTAGGAGCTGTTTGTGCTGTCCACTGGGTGGACAGAGACGTCTTCCCCATGAAAAGAGGAATCAGGGTTTTCATGTATCTCTTAGAAGCCGGGCATTTGGCACCGGGGCTCATGAACAGCTGATTTTTGAAGTGGTTCCAGGGAAAGCTGAGCTGGTGACTGATAAGAAGAAGATCTGAGCGGGTGCAGGGCTCACGCCTGTAATCCCAGCACTTTTGGAGGCCGAGGCAGGCAGATCAGTCAGGAGATTGAGACCATCCTGGCCAACATGGTGAAACCCCGTCTCTACTAAAAATACAAAAATTGGCTGGCCATAGTGGTGCACGCCTGTAATCCCAGGTACTCGGGAGGCTGAGGCAGGAGATTCGCTTGAACCCTGGAGGTGGAGGTTGCAGTGAGCCGAGATCATGCCACTGCACTCCAGCCTGGGCGACAGAGCAAGACTACGTCTCAAACAAAAAAAAAAAAAAAAAAGAAAAGAAGAAAGGAAGAAGAAGAAGAAGAAGAAGAACATCTGAAGAATTGGGATACTGAGGCATCATCTTCCTTGCCCGGTGGATTTGTGGTTTCATACCCTGGATCTCCTGAAGCTTTGGGGTTTTTCTCATATTTTTTTTCTTTGAGATGGAGTCTTTTTTCTTTATAAATTATCCAGTCTTAGTTATTTCTTTATAGCAATGTGAGAACAAACGAATGGTGCTGGTCTCCTCAAGGAAACTCCTGCCATACCCCCTCCCTCATCTTCTTTCTCTCTCTCTCTTTGTTTTGAGGTGGAGTCTAACTCTCTCGCCCAGGCTGGAGTGCAGTGGTACGATCTTGGCTCACTGCCACCTCTGCCTCCCGGGTTCATGCCATTCTCCTGCCTCAGCCTCCTGAGTAGCTGGGATTACAGGTGCTCGCCACCATGCCCGGCTAATTTTTGTATTTTTAGTAGAGATGGGGTTTCACCATGTGGGCCAGGTTGGTCTTGAACTCCTGACTTCAAGCGATCCACCTGCCTCAGCCTCCCAAAGTGCTGGGGTGACAGACGTGAGCCACCGCACCTGGCTGGGGATCCTTTTTCATCTCTGGTGGACAACAAGGTGTATTTTCCTCTTGCTGGTCCAGGGGGCAGCAGAGGGAGAAGGAGACTACAGTGTTTGGGGGTCCATGTGTGTGTTCTTTTCCCCCCTGGTGCCCGCCGTGGGAGGTCACATAATGCAGATGGATAATGATGGCACAGACATATCCTGGCTGTTGGCCTCTCCCACTTTACTTCATTTGTGATGGATGCACCACCCATTGAGTTGATTATAAAAGGCTGATAAGGCTGGGCACGGTGACTCACACCTGTCATCCCAGCACTTTGGGAGGCCAAGGCAGGCGGATCACCTGAGGTCGGGAGTTCGAGACCAGCCTGACCAACATGGAGAAACCCCATCTCTACTAAATACAAAATTAGCCGGGCGTGGTGGTGCATGCCTGTAATCCCAGCTACTCAGGAGGCTGAGACAGGAGAATCGCTTGAACCAGGGAGGCAGAGGTTGCGGTGAGCAGAGATCGTACCATTGCACTCCAGCCTGGGCAACAAGAGGGCAACTCCATCTCAAAAAAATAAATAAATGAAATAAATGAATACATAAATAAAAGGCTGATAATAAGCAAATTGCTAACTGTGGGGTCTGTGACTATGGACTCTTTCTTCTGTTCAAAATAGCTTTTCTGCAGAGTTAACTGTGCAAACCCAGGACAGCAGATTCTGTTTGTGCCCTTCAAGTGGTTTAGATTTCAGATTACCAAGATAGAAAAATATGTTTGACTACCTGTCCACAGTTCTGTATTTTCAATTCTTATAATGGGACTACAAATAAGACAACCTGAGCCTTTGTTTCCCATACCCCTGAATGCACAGAACCAGAGTTCTGAACGATGTTTTTGTTTGTTTGCTTTTGAGATGGAGTTTCACTCTTGTCGCCCAGGCTGGGTGCAATGGTGCGATCTTGGCTCATTGCAACCTCCGCCTCCGAGGTTCAAGTGATTCTCCCACCTCAGCCTCCCAAGTAGCTGGGATTACAGGCATGTGACACCACACTCGGGTAATTTTTTGTGTTTTTAGTAGAGACGGGGTTTCACATGTTGGCCAGGGTGGTCTTGAACTCCTGACCTCAGGTGATCCACCCATGCGGCCTCCCAAAGTTGTTGGGACTACAGGCGTGAGCCACTGTGCCAGGCCTGAGCAATGTTTAAATCCTCAAAGCATCACTAGAATTCTGATAAGTATTTTTACAAAGAAGAAAGGAATCATTATTGGCAAGGATGTGGAGACATTAGAATTCTCCTTCTTTGCTGGTGGGAAGTTAAAGTGGTGTAGCCACTATGGAAGGCAGTTTTATGGCTCTTCAGAAAATTAAACACAGAATTACCAAGTGATGTAGCAATCCTACTTCTACCTAATACCTAAAGATACTGAAAACAAATGTGTAAACAGAAATTTGTACACAAATGTATGTAGCAATATCCAAAATGCCAAAAGGTGAAAACAGTCCGATGTCCATCTAATACTAAATGGATAAACCCCATGGGTTCCATCCATACAATGGAATATTATTCAGCCACGAAAAGGAATGAAACAGTCACATGCTACAACATGAATGAACCTTGAAGACGTTATGCTAAGTGCAGAAAGAGAGACACAAAAGGTCACATATTGTAGGAGTCCATTTATATAAAATGTCCAGAATAGTTAAAGCCATCAAGACAGAAATTGAACTCATGGTTGCTTAGGGCTGGGGGCAGGGAAAATGAACAGTGATTACTCGATAGGTACGAAGTTTCCTTTGGCGGTGATGGCAGGGTTCTGGAACTAGATAGCGGTGATGGTGGCATAACACTGTGGATGTAGTAAATGCGCCTGAATTGTTCACTTAAAAATGGTAAAAACGGGCCGGGCGCAGCGGCTCGCGCCTGTAATCCCAGCACTTTGGGAGGCCGAGGCGGGTGGATCACGAGGTCAGGAGTTCGAGACCAGTCTGGCCAACATGGTGAAACCCCGTCTCTACTAAAAATACAAAAATTAGTTGGCTCTGGTGGCGCATGCCTGTATTGCTAGCTACTCAGGAGGCTGAGGCAGAAGAATCGCTTGAACCCGGGAGGCGAAGGTTGCAGTGAGCCGAGATTGCGCCACTGCACTCCAGCCTGGACGACAGAATGAGACTCCATTTCAAAAAAAAAGTGAAAACAGGCTGGGTGCAGTGGCTCACACCTTTTAACCTCAACTCTTTGCGAGGCCAAGGTGGGAGGATTGCTTGAGCCTAGGAGTTGAAGACCAGAGTGGGCAACACAGATCCAGTCTCTACCAAAAAATTTTAAAAAATCAGCTGGGCATGGTGGCATGTGCCTGTAGTCCCGTCTCCTCTGGAGGCTGAGGTGGGAGGATCACTTGAGCCCAGGAGGTCAAGGCTGCAGTGAGAGGTGTTTCTGTCACTGCACTGCAGCCTGGGTGACAGAGGGAGACCCCCATCTCTAAAACAAATAAATACATATGTACACAAATGAAAAGGTTAAATGATGAAATTAAGGTTATGGGTATTTTTCCACAACAACATGCTTCCCCACAGAAATCTCAGTGGAGAAGACAGGAGTGTGGCAGACAAACATGCTTCTGGAGCCCCACAAAGCTGTCCCTTTAATTGGCAGCACGCCTGGTAAAGGCTGTTTGCTTTGTGGACGTTGACCTCCACCTGCTGGCCCAGTGACTCCTGCTGTCTTCATTTTGTCCAGTTCACCTCTCAGTCCCCAGAGCCGTACAACCATCTATAGGTTCTTGCTTCTCCCTTTTCCCCTAGAAGCATCTCCTGGGAATCACCCCTGACCAAAAGCCCCAGGCACCTCTCCAAGACCCCCTGCAGAAGCCTAAACAGCCCTTACATTCATTGCCTTTGGACCTACCCGAAGTCAACAAGTTCCAAACTCGTCAGAAACTGGGAGAAGTCTCAGCCCCAAATCAATAGCAGCCGTTGTCAGCTCCTCCCAGCTCAAAGTCCCCCAGAGATCGGTTCCCTGGTCTGAGTCAGGAACGAGAGACTGAAAAGCATGGGGATCTGGTGCTTTTTCTTCGTAGGGTTAGTCCCTTTCCCCACCAAAAAACCTACCAACTGAAAGATCACTGATTGGATGGGTCAACCAGCCTCAGCTACCAGATGTCTTTTGAGATGGGGAGTCAGCCCCCTAAAGCTGAGTCTCTGTGTGTGGCTTCCAAATACCTGGTCCCCTGGGTGCAGACAGAAGAGAGGACGCAGAGGCTGGACATCTCCCAGAGGAGGGGGAGACTGGCTGGTCACCAAATAATCTTGCTTCCCTCTCTGATGTCATAGGAACATGAACAGACTTGGAGATGCTGATTGAAAGTACATGTCACCTGAAGGAGACATTGGTTCCAGAGCCATTAATTCCTAACCTCCTACCATACTCTCTGCATGGTGGAAGATGCCAGAACATTCTCAGAGCTTGAGAAAAAAGAGGAATTGAGAGAAGGGACGGGGGTCAAGAGATAGAGAAGGTGAGAGGAATGTGAGAGAAGGGGGGGACGGAGGAGAAGAGAGGAAGGATAACTCAGAAGCTCAGGTCTAACTTCACCCCACTCCCCTTAGGACCCCCCCACTCTAACTGTTGTTTCTGAGAGTTCCTGGGGGCCACCCATAAACAATGAGGTTAAATGTAAATGGAAGGGCAGGACTCTGTTGAAGTCTGCAGAAGGTACCCTGTTGGCTGCATAGTCACCAGCTCTCATGACCCAAAGAGGAGAGTGAGCAGGTGACTGGATCATCAGTGAGGGTAAATCTGGAAGACAGAATTGGAGCCAGGTGCAGTGGCTCACAACTGTAACCCCAGCACCTTTGGAGGCCAAGGTAGAAGGAGCACTTGAGCCTCAGGAGTTTGAGACCAGCCTGGGCAACATAGCCAGACCCTGTCTCTACAAATAATTTTTAAAAATTAATTGAAGGATTTCTAAAGACCACTTGAGTGGTTTATGTCTCCTGGAGTCAGAACCCAGGGAGGATTTTTGCTGAAATACCAAAGCCACAGGGAGCATGAATAGAGATGTTCAGACAGAAATTAAGTTTGAAGAAATAGACTTTGGCAGAGAGGCACGTGGCCACAGACAAGAACTCATCATGCATTCATTCTTTCACTCACTCAGCAAACATTAAATGGACTCTGTCTAACTGCATTTCCCTCTCTTGACAAGAGGGATACATCGGAGAGAGACAGGCTGAAGGAATGTAGAGTTGATATTGGACCTGGGAGCTTTCCAAAGGCACTGTGCTCTCCTGTGCCCTTCTTCGCGTCCCAGTCTCTACAATGTTGACCATGTTCGTGGGTATCACATTGCTGTTGACATACCAGGAAGAATATGCATGAACCACAGTGACAAATGTCATTCATAATCCTTTTTAGCACAGAATAACCTACAGAAATGTCTTCTGTGTACCTTCCCCTGGAATATTTTGTGATTCTGATGCAGCTGGAGACAAAACATCTCTTATCCATGGCCTCTCTTGAATCAATTTTATCTCCAATCTGCCTTTTCATGGGTACTCTACCAAGAAAGCAAACAAGGAAACTTCAGCTGGTCTAGCAGTTCTGAGACAGCAAATTATCTCACTGTTGATGTGGACAAAGAGCCTCTTGCAGAAAGACTATACTTAACTCTGAGAATCTGGGTCCCAGCTTTTTTTTTTAATCCAGAGAGGTGTAAATCTGAAAGAATCTGAGTCCCAGCCGAGCTGAGAGAGGAGTAAAATCACGGAGGCATGCCTCCACTCAGAACACATCATTATCGTGCTTTTATATGGAAGGCACAGCCATTCACTCATTGTCCGATAGACGTTTCCATTGAACGCTGGATCTCTTCAAACCAAGTGTCTGCAAACATGATGGGTTTTGCACTGATGCTGAGGATGAATCCAACAGGAAAGATACAGAGAAACATCACATTGCACCCCAGAGACATACGCAATTATTGTTTATTGATTAAAAATATAATGAAAATTAGGAGGATGAGGCAGGTGGATCATGAGGTCAGGAGTTCGAGACCAGCCTGGCCAATATGGTGAAACCCTGTCTCTACTAAAAATACAAAAATTAGCCGGGTGTGGTGGCATGCACCTGTAGTCCCAGCTACTCGGGAGGCTGAGGCGGGAGAATCGCTTGAACCCGAGAGGTGGAGGTTGCAGTGGGCCGAGATGGTGCCACAGTACTCCAGTCTGGGTGACAGAGCAAGACTCTGTCCCAATAATAATAATAATGAAAAATAAAAGAGGAACAAGGGAAACCAATAGTAAGCATATAGAAGAGCAGTTTAACATGCAATTTCATTTTAATTATTTCTGCTTTAAGTTTGTTATTTAAATGGTATCTCAAACGAACAAGGCTGGCCACTCGTTCCCTCTTCTGTTACCCTATCATTGGAGGTTTTGTTCTTTGCCTTGGTATGTTGAGAGAACCCAGAGGTCTGTGAGTAAAATTCCGGGGTTTTGTCAACTCAGATGGGACAAAGTCTACATCTCTGGGTTCACTCACTTGTAACTGAAATTCAGCATTGCCTGTGGACATAGGCAACATCCCACAACAATATTAGTCTTGCCTGTAGATTTCTCACCAACCATTATCACAAATACTTTCCTATCCCTGTACAGGAGTTGCAGGTGAAATATCCTTTATGCTCATGACCACTTCAGCGTTACTGTGCATCTTGGACCTGCCTCAAAATATTTTAATCTTATGAATATCTAATGCATTACTGTGTTTCCATTGCACAAAATAAAACAATGACTTAGCAGTTGCCCAGGCGAGGGGAACCACTTCCAACAGGTGGGACTAATCATTCAGGGTTTTTGAAAGTTCTCTGTGTAGTTGGATTTTAAGCTCCTGAGTTAATCTGATAGAACTTTCTCATCTGGTTTTAAGAAGTGTGGTTGATGGGGATCTCTTGACTGTAGAATCAGTTTTAAAACACCACATTCACTTCTGACAGTAGGTAAATTTTACCTTGGGCAGAATTGTATGGCCTTGGTGGTAGTTAGTATAAATTAGTATGAATTAACTTGGGCATATGTGAAAATTACTATAGCATAAATTAATGAAGGCCTATGTGAAATTTTGCAATTATTTTCTATATTCACCTAAAATGGCATTGCACTGGAAATATAGTATGCTTCTTTTGTGATTTCTACATATCTCTGTTTTTTTCTCATATCAGATTCTACTTTACCCCTCAGTGACAGTCATTTTACACCCCTCTCTGTCTCAATGTCTGAGGCACCCTGGGACCATCCTGGCTGGAAGGCATAGTGACATTGCTGGCCTGAGCTGAAGTGCTGATTAAAATAAATTGAAAGCTGAATTACCTTATGAAGAGCTGCTTTACCCAGGAACAAATGTGGAGAGGAACTCCTTGAAACTGTGTTCTCAAGTAGACCACTTTTGAGAAATTATACATTTATCATAACATCTCAAGTCCTGCTCTGCATAGAATGACCATTATTATCAAGAAAAGTTCTCCATTCCCTGTAATTCATAAGGAAATGCAGGCCTAACCAGAAAACAGGAACTGCGACAACCTTGCATCAGACACATTCAATCTCTCTATTCACAGTTGCATTCTCTTTCTCTTTTTTTTTTTTGTTTACAAAGCCAATCACCAATAACTCGGAAAACAAAAACAAAAACAAAAAAAATGAACACATTGTTGAGCTCGCTTCTGAGAAAGATTCTGCATTGTGAATGTCAGGATTCCACATTTCTGAAGCACCTTTGCTCCTCCAGAAAGCATATCTCTAGTTTCGTGGTGATATGAGAGAGAAATGACAATTGTCTATATTATCAGGATGGCCCATTGTGCTCTGTGGATCTCAATCAATGTGGACATCAGCCATGATCAAGCTCTTTCTTTTCTCTCTCTCTCTCCTTCCTTCCTTCCCCCTTCCCCTCCCCTCCCCCTTTCCCTTTCCTTTACCTTGTTTCTTGCTTCGTTTCTTTCTCCCTTCCCTTCCCTCCTCTCTCCTCCTCCCTCCCCCTTCCCCTCCCCTCCTCTTCCCTTCCCCATCCCCTTCCCCTTCCCCCTCCCCTTCCCCCCTCCCCTTCCCCCCTCCCCTTCCCCCCTCCCCTTCCCTTCCCTCCCCTTCCCTTCCCTCCCCCCTCCCCTCCCCTTCCCCCTCCCCTCCCCTTCCCTCCCCCCTCCCTCCCATTCCTCCTCTCTCCCCCTCCCCTACCCCTCCCCTACTGCCTCCCCTTCCCTCCACTTCCGTCCCCCTTCCCTTTTCTTTTCGCTTCTTGAGACAGGATCTCACTCTGTTGCCCAGACTGGAGTACAGTGAAGTGATCGTGGGTCACTGCAGCTTCGACCTCCTGGGCTCAAGCCATGCTCTCTCCTCAGCCTCCTGAGTAGCTGGGACTACACACACACACACCACCATGACTGCCTAATTTTTAAAATTTTTATATTTTTTTGAGACAGCGTTTCATGCAGGTTTTCATGCCCAAGCTGGAGTGCAGTGGTACAGTCTCTTGGCTCACTGCAACCTCTGCCTCCTGGGCGAAAGCGGTATTCCTACCTTGGCCTCCCAAGTAGCTGCAGCCACAGGCACTAGCCACCACGTTCGGCTATTTTTTTTAATTTTTTAGACACAAGATTTCACCATGTTGTCCAGGCTGGTCTCGAACTCCTAAACTCAAGTGATACACCCGCCTTAGCCTCCCAAAGTGCTGGGATCACAGGCATGAACCACCATGCCCAGCCTGGTTAATGTTTAAATGTTTCCTGGAGATGGGGCTTCACTATGTAGCGCAGGCTGGTCTTGAACTCCTGGGCTCAAGTGATCCTCCCACCTCAGCCTCCTAAAGTGCTGGGATGACAGACATGCACCCCCACACTCAGAGATATTATTTTCTTTTCTTTTTTTTTTTCTTTTTATTTTTTTGAGAGGGGTCTTGCTCTTGTCCCCCAGGCTTGAGTGCAGTGGCTCGTTCTCAGCTCACTGCAACCTCCACCACCCGGGATCAAACAATTCTCCTGCCTCTGCCTCCCAAGTAGCTGGGATTACAGGCGCCTGCCACCACGCCCGGCTGATTTTTGTATTTTTTAGTAGAGACGGTGTTTCATTATGTTACCCAGGCTGGTCTCAAACTCCTGACCTCAGGTGATCTGCCCGCCTCGGCCTCCCAAAGTGCTGGGATGACAGGCGTGAGTCGCCGCGCCTGGCTGACCATGCTTTTACACAAATATCCCAGACCCTGGCGACGACAGCTGACCAGAGAGTGATTGAACTATGCAGAGTCCCAGCTTCACCTCCCAAATCCCTTCTCTCTCATTTGCCCACCTATTACCCCTACCTTAAAAAAACACCCTGTAGAAATACCCACTAGGGCCAGACGCATTATGTGAGGCTTTTCATTTTTTATTCTTTTTTTTTTTTTTTTGAGATGGAGTCTCACTGTGTTGCCCAGGCTGGAGCACAGTGGCATGATCTTGGCTCACTGCAACCTCTGTCCCCCCGGATTCAAGCAATTCTCCTGCCTCAGTCTCCTGAGTAGCTGGGATTACAGGTGTGCACCACCACGCCTGGCTAATTTTTGTATTTCTAGTAGAGACGGGGTTTCGCCATATTGGCCAGGCTGGTCTCAAACTCCTGACCTCAGGTGATCCACCTGCCTCGGCCTCCCAAAGTGCCGGGATTAACAGGCGTGAGCCTCCGCGCCTGGCTGACCATGTTTTTATACAAGCGTCCCAGACCCTGGAGATGACAGCAGACCAGAGAGTGATTGAACTATGCAGAGTCCCAGTCCCACCTCCCAAATCCCTTCTCCTCTCTCCTTTGCCCACCTACTACCCCCCACCTTAAAAAAACACCCTGTATCAATACCCAGTAGGGCCAGAGGCATTATTTGAGGCTCTTCATTATTTTCTGAGACATCAATAGACTATATGTGTTGGCACAATAATTGACTTTGCAGTTTACATTGGTGATATAGGAGGGACAGATCCTGCTTCTCGGAAACCTCCATGATTTGCACGTGTGCCTGCATCCTCCTTTGCAGGTGCGGTGTTTGGGAAGGAGCAGTGAGCCACAGGGGGATGGGAGCCCAAGGTGTGGCCCTGCAGGGAGGGTCCAATGGCCCGTGAGTGTGGGTGATTCAAGAATGTCAGAGTGGCTGGGCACGGTGGCTCACTCCTGTAATCTCAGCACTTTGGGAGGCCAAGGTGGGCAGATTACCTGAGGTCGGGAGTTGGAGACCAGCCTGGCCAAGATGGTGAAACCCCGTCTCGACTAAAAATACAAAAATTAGCTAAGTGTGGTAGCAGGTGCCTGTAATCCTAGCTACTTGGGAGGCTGAGGCAGGGAAGTGCTTGAACCCAGGAGGTGGAGGTTGCAGTGAGCCAAGATCATGCTACTGCACTCCAGCCTGGGCAACAGGGTGAGACTCCGTCTCAAAAAAAAAAAAAAAAAAAAAGAGCATCTGTCATTTGCAACAACACGGGTGAATTTGAAGGATATTGTGTTCAGTGAAATAAGCCAGGCATGGAAAGACAAGTACCACATGATCTCATTCCTGTGTAAAAGTCTAGAAACCTTGATCTCACAGAAGCAGAGAGCACAGTGGTGGTTACCAGGGGATGGGCATGGGTGGGGCATGGGAAGATGTTGGTCAGAGTATTACAGGCCACTAGACAGGCATGGGCGGGCAGGAGAGGGCTCTTCCACCCACCAGCAATGCCAGGTGCTGGTTCAGCGATGATCGCATTGCCTCTCTAAAAAATGATAAATTGGCGGCTGGGCACGGTGGCCCACGCCTGTCATCCCAGCACTTTGGAAGGCCGAGGCAGGTGGATCACGAGGTCAGGAGTTCGAGACCAGCCTGGCCAAGATGGTGAAACCCCATCTTTACTAAAAATACAAAATTAGCCAGACATGGTGGTGCATGCCTGTAATCCCATGCTTGAAACTGGGAGGCGGAGGTTGTTGCAGTGAGCTGAGATCGTGCCACTGCACTCCAGCCTGGGCGATAGAGTGAGACTCAGTGTCAAAAAAAAAAAAAAAAATTGGCAGCCTGTGGCAGGGAGAGACCATTTCCTGATGTTCCACACCTGTCACACTCAATTGTTCATTGAGTGCAAGTGCCGTGGAAACACAGCTTCCTAAGCATGCAGATTAGGAGAAAACATGGCGGAATATGACCTTCTGAGGTCACCCCACTGGAAACAGGAAGAAAGCCTCAGATATGGGCACACTACAACTTCCTAAACCTCATGCTCACCTCCCAAGCATAAGGAGGGCACTGTGCATGCGGGCAGCTCACCCTAGCGGAAGAATGATGGGAAAGGGATACAAGATGCTAGAAGTGGACCAGCCTATAAGGTCCTGTAAAGTTAAACACCACACTTGTTCTTCAGGGCGCCTGCTTGGGTCTCCTTCAAGTGTACTTCCGTTCTTTTCTGTTCTGAAGCTTTCAAAATAAACTTCCACTCGGCTGGGCGCAGTGGCTCATGCCTGTAATCCCAGCACTTTGGGAGGCTGAGGTGGGTGGATCAGAAGGTCAGAAGTTCGAGACCAGCCTAGCCAATACGGTGAAACCCCGTCTCTACTAAAAATACAAAAATTAGCCCTGCATGGTGGCGCACACCTGTAATCCCAGCTACTCAGGAGATTGAGGCAGGAGAATCGCTTGAACCCGGGAGGTGGAGGTTGCAATGAGCCGAGATCGCACTGCTGCACTCCAGCCTGGGTGGCAAGAGCGAGACTCTGTCTCAAAACGAAAACAAAAACAAAAACCTTCCACTCCTGCTCTGAAACTGGCCTGGGTCTCTCTCTCTGCGTTATGGCCCTCAGTCAAATTCTTCTGAGGAGGCAAGAATTCCAGTGGCTGCAGGCCTGTATGGATTCATCACTGGTAACTCAGATACCTTCCACCACATTATAATAAAAGGGCAGAACATTTCAGTTAGACCTAAGGAATAAGTTCAAGAGATATATTGCACAATGTGGTGATTGTAGTTAATATCAATGTACTGCATACTTGAAAACCACTAAGACAGTAGATTTTAACTGTTTTCACCACATTAAAAAAATAAGTATGGGCTGGGAATGGTGGCTCACGCCTGTAATCCCAGCACTTTGGGGGGGTGAGGGGGGTGGATCATGAGGACAGGAGATTGAAACCATCCTGGCTAACACAGTGGAACCCCATCTCTACTAAAAATACAAAAATTTAGCCAGGCGTGGTGGCAGGCACCTATAGTCCCAGCTACTTGGGAGGCTGAGGCAGGAGAATTGCTTGAACCCAGGAGGCAGAGGTTGCAGTCAGCCGAGATTACACCACTGCACTCCAGCCTGCATGACAGAGCCAGACTCCATCTAAAAAAAAAAAAAAAAATTATTTATGGTAATATGTTAATTAGTTTTAGTTACCCATCCCATAATGGATACATATTTCAGTATATGAATGGAATGTTATGTTGTATATCAGAAGCATATCTAATTTTTGTCAATGACAAAAAGAAAATAGTCCTCATCATTGTGACTGGCTCAGGCTAAACACATACACTATTTTTATTTCTGCAGTTACTCTTCTATTTCTGTGCTACGTCTTAAAATTATCGATTGCAAATGGCATGTAGCTTTGAAAATATAAACTTGCCACCTGATCCAAAACTTTTCAGTTCTGTCATAGTTTTTTTTTTTTTTTTTTTTTTTTGAGATGGAGTCTCATTCTGCTGCCCAGGCTGGAGTGCAGTGATGCGATCTCGGCTCACTGCAACCTCCACCTCCTGGGTTCAAGCGATTCTCCTGCCTCAGCCTCCCGGGTAGCTGGGACTACAGGCGCATGCTGCCACGCCCGGCTAATTTTTTGTATTTTAGTAGAGACAGGGTTTCACCGTTGTTGCCCAGGCTGGTCTCGAACTCCTGAGCTCAGGCAATCCGCCTGCCTCAGCCTCCCAAAGTCCTAGGATTACAGGCGTGAGCCACGGTGCCCAGCCTCTGTCATAGTTTCTAAAACACCCATGCCACAACAGTAATCTTTACTCAACTTCAGCTCCTCATCCTTTGTCTAAGCCAAGTTTAGCCGAAGAAAACATCTGCCAAAGGCAAGAACCCGGTGGGAAGCCCCCTGAGCCCAGTGGCCTGCAGAGTCTGTTCTAGTGACAAAGCAGGCAACTGGAAGAGATCAGGGCTGCGAGACAGCGTGGGTGGGTTTTATCTGCTGCTTTTGTAAATTCATTGCATGATACGTCTGTTTTTCAGAGGTCCCAAAGCAAAGAAACAAAGCCCCACAGAGTTCACCCAGAGGGAAAGCCTTCATTGGATCAGGCTATAAGAGAAGGACTCTCCCCTGAGAAAGATAAATACTTATTTTGGGGCCGTGTTTAGAGAAAAAGGAAGAACGATGGCTTTCCCATAGAAACATTTACTTATTTTGTGATTTGAAAATGGACTTTTATGTTTTAGGAATTATGTGGACGGGATGTTTTCTTGGGTGATCGATTTGAAATTGCAGAGGGGAGCAGGTGCCATGTGCTGGCAATGGCCGGCCTTCCTTCCTCCCTTCCTCCTTTCCTCCCTTCCTCCTTTCCTCCCTCCCTCCCTCCCTCCCTTCCTTCCTTCCTCCATTCCTCCTACCCCCCCGTTTCTTCCTTCTTTCTCTCTTTCTTTCCTTCTTTTCTTTCTTTCTTTCTTTTTCTTTCTTTCCTTTCTTTTTCTTTCTTTTCTTTCTTTCTTTCTCTCTCTCTTTCTTTCTCTCTCTCTTTCATTTTGTTTGTTTTAATGAGTGAGAGTAAAGAGAAAGAAAAGAACTGTTTTTATTTTTTGTCTACCTTTATTGTAAGGAGAGAGTGAGGACACCATGCCACACATGCAGGGTCCTGAGCAGAGGGCTGCACCCTGCTTAGTTCTAAACAAACCTAGACTTTATCCTGAAAGCCACTGAGAGGCCCAGATTTTGAAACACTCAGCCTCTCAGAAGAGGATAGAATGGGTTGCCAGTGTAATAGGGAGAGAAATCGAACATAGCTGACTCCATCTTGCTTCTGACTCCTCAAGCTAACTGCTTTTAGGCACTTCTGCCTAAAGCAGATTAACACGGGCCAAGTTAATCATGGAAAGAACTTAGATTACAGTTTAACTGGAAAGCAAGGATGATAAGAGTTCCTTTCCAAAACTAACCTCTGAGGAGATAAGAAGGGCATGCACACAAGTAACAATGTTATGTTGAAGACTTGTAGGAGCGCTGTGACCTGAGCAAGGACAAAGTTTTGCAATCTCCTTGGGCCCCTGCTGATGCCCAAGTGTCTGTGGTCACCAGCCACCCCCCTCACCTCAGTCTCCTCCTTGTTCCCCTTCAGTGTACCCCTTCAATGTACAAAGAAGCTTGAGATTCATGCCTTTAAAGATGGTTCGTTAGGACATGGGTCCAGTATCTTCCTGACTTGCTGGCTCTCCAAATAAAGATGCTTTTCTTGCTCTAACTTTTTGTCTCGTGAATGATTGGCTGTTATGCAGTGAGCCTCAGGAACTTTGGACTCCACAGCACCAGGACAACTCTCAGGACTCCCAGTCTCTATTGGGTGCAGGAATCACTGGGGAGTCTGGCTGAAGTGCAGACTCTGATTGAGGAGGCCTGGGACACGAGGCCTGAGATTCTGCATCTCCAGTAAGCACCAAGGGGATGTTGATGCTGCTGATCCAGGGACCACACCTTGGAGAGCAGTGCTGAGAAGCTGGTGGAAGAGCCCAGGCTGATGAAGATCTGAACATGGTCCATAGCAGGGAGGTTGGGGAAATGAGATAAAACTGTTAAAAATGGCAGTTACCTTCCTGGAGAAGAAATGGCTTTTCCATTCCTTATTAGGCTCATGTCTTTGGAACTAGCCCCCACTGGTCTCCTTCCTGTTATATACCTGCAGTTACCATGTTCTTGTTAAGGAAGAATGGCAAATGCAAAAAAAAAAAAAAAAAGAGGAAGTTGATCGTGTTTGGTTGCTTTTGGTCATCACAATAAATA
The DNA here is from genome assembly GCF_029289425.2 of Pan paniscus. NCBI lineage: Eukaryota > Metazoa > Chordata > Mammalia > Primates > Hominidae > Pan > Pan paniscus. Next base: position 44,516,814 of record NC_073273.2, on the reverse strand, counting down.
AATAAAATCTGAAATTTCCCCCTGACTTTGCAAATGTTTTCTTCCAAGGAGAGCAACAGACATGTGTCAGCCTTATTGGATTTCTTTGGTTCCCGAACAGCCTGCCATGAGGTATGAAGGACACATGACCTTTTATGTAATTGGTGAGACCCAATGTCTTCCAGATGTTGGGTGTCTCATCCCAGTGTGAGGATTTTTTTAAATTATTTTTTTGAGATGGAGTCTTGCTCTGTTGCCCTGGCTAGAGTGCAATGGTGCAATGTTGGCTCACTGCAACCTCCACCTCTCACGTTCAAGCGATTTTCCTGTCTCAGCCTCCCGAGTAGCTGGGATTACAGGTGCGTGCCACTACACCCAGCTAATTTTTTGTATTTTAGTAGAGATGGGATTTCACTGTGTTGCCCAGGCTGGTCTTGAACTCCTGAGCTCAGGAAATCCACGCCCCTCGGCCTCCCAAAGTGCTGGGATTACAGGCATGAGCCACCGCGACTGGCCGAGGATTAAGTTTTTAAAACTTAATTTCCCTTTAGAAAAGAGAATTTAACCTAGATGTTGGTTCTTAATTTATCTTGAGTAAAAGTTGTCTTTGCTAATATGAATTTTTAAAGTCATCAATTGGTTCAAACAGTTTTGTGTGATTCACCTCCAGATGTTTTCAGCAGAGGGAGTAACAAGAAAGCAAAGGTAATTTTTTTTTTTTTTTTTTTTTTTTTGAGATGGAGTCTCGCTCTGTCGCCCAGGCTGGAGTGCAGTGGTGCAACCTCGTCTCACTGCAACCTCTGCCTCCCAGGTTCAGGCTATTCCCCTGCCTCAGCCTCTCGAGTAGCTGGGACTATAGGCGCCCGCCACCACACCTGGCTAATTTTTTGTATTGTTAGTATAGATGGGATTTCACCGTGTTAGCCAGGATGGTCTCGATCTCCTGACCTTGTGATTCGCCCACCTTGGCCTCACAAAGTGCTGGGATTATAGGCGTGAGCCACCACGCCTGGCCCAGAAAAGGTAATTTTAAAGGCAAAGAAGCGAGATGACTTGAGTAACGGTGTTCCCCATGCATGGTTATTAACAAATGTTTCCTGACTGCTTACCTGTCAAAAACATTGAACAGGTAGAATGTGTAGTCCCAGGAGGTGACAAACTTCCTATTTTAAATGAAATACTTAAAAACAGATTAGACGTCCAAGTCAAAGGGGTGATAAGGAATTTCATGGGAGTTCAATGATCTTTTATAAAAAAAATGATGATTGTAAGCCTATTAGGAAGTAGCATATAAAGTTTGCTATGGTCCGAATGTTGATATCTCCCCAAAATTTCTATTTTGATGTCCTCACCTCCAAGCTGATGGTGTTCGGACATGGGGCCTTTGGGAGGTGATGAGGTCGTGAAGGTGGGGCCTCATGGATGGGATGAGTGCCCTTATAAAAGCGGCCCCAGAGAGCTCCCTCGCCCCTTCCAGCATGTGAGGACACAGCCAGAAGGCGCCATCTAGGAACCAGGAAGTGGGTCCCCACCAGACACTGAATCTGCCACGTCTTTGCCTTGGACCTCCAGCCTCCAGGACTGTGAGCGATAAATTCTCCAGCATTGTTAGAGGGCTTGCTCCTTGATCACAATAAACTGCATGCTTGTTTTTCCCCTGAATTTCTGTGCCGCAAAGTGATGGTGCTAGGAGGTGGGGTCTTTAGAAGATGGTGTGATCATGAGGGTGGAACCTCATGAAGGGGATCAGTGCCCTTACAAAAGGGACCCCAGGGGCTGGGCACGGTGGCTCACACCAGTAATCCCCAGCACTTTGGGAGGCCCAGGCCGGTGGTCACCTGAGATCAGGAGTTGGAGACCAGCCTGACCAACATGGCAAAACCCAGTCTCTACTAAAAATAGAAAAATTAGCCGGGCATGGTGGCGGGCACTTGTAATCCCAGCTACTCGGGAGGCTGAAGCAGGAGAATCGCTTGAACCCAGGAGGCAGAGGTTGCAGTGAGCTGAGATCGCACCATTGCACTCCAGCCTGGGCGACAAGAGTGAGACTCCGTCTCAAAAAAAATAAAAAAGAACATCGACTCAGACTTGCTTTGCTGGAAAGTATATTAGAATGTGTCTCATCCCCCTTGTATCCATTTCCCAGGGCTGCTGTAGCAAGCCATCACACACCAGGTGGCTTACAACTGGGATTCATTCTGTCGCAGTTTTGGAAGCAGAAGTCTGAAATCAAGGTGTGGGCAGGGTGGGTTCCTTCTGGAGGCTCTAGTGGTGGATCCGTTCCTTACCGCAGCCCCGAGCCTATTCCCATGGCCTCAGGGGCTTCCCATACAGTACATAGGATGGCCTCACCTCAGAAAGTGATCCAGACCCGAATGTCCACAGTGCTGAGGCTGAGAAACCCTGTCTTAGCTTCAAACGCACACATACACTCTCTCTCTGTTTTGCTTGCTCGCTCTCTTTCTCTCTGTCTCATATATTGATCTAGCTGTCTGTCTATTTCTCCGTAGGTATCTACCTATATCCATCTGTCTATCTGTCATCTGCTTCTTTTTCTTTTTCGTTAGAGACAAGGTCTTGCCCTTTCGCCCCAGCCAGACTGCCGTGGCGTGATCATAGCTCACTGCAGCATCAAATTCCTGGGCTCAAGCAATCCTCCTACCTCAGCCTCCCAAGTAGTTGTGACTATAGGGGTGCACCACCATTTCCTGCTAGTTTTAAAATTTTTTGTAGAGATGGGGTCTTGCTATGTTGTCCAGGCTAGTTTCAAATTCCTGGGCTCAAGCAATTCATTCGCCTTGGCCTCCCAATATGCTGGTCTGAGCCATAGCACTTGGCCTCTCATGTATTTGTATCTCTATGTGTCTCTCTCTCTCTTTCTCTCTCTCTGTCTCTGTCTCTCTATTATCTATGTATCCATTCATCCATCTATCCATATCTATCTATATATCTATCCATATCTATCTATATGTCTATCTGCCTATGCATTTATCTATCTATATCTATATATCCATTTATCCATCTATATTATCTATCCATATCTATCATCTATATATCTACCTATTCTATCTATATATCTATCCATTCATCCATTTATCCATATCTATCATCTATATATCTATCCATAACTATGTATCTACCTATCTATCCATTCATCTATCTCTATCCATCTATCTATCTATCTACCTACCTGTCTGCCTATTCATCCATGTATCTACCTCTATCCATCATTTATCCATGAATCTACTTCTTTCTATCAATATATCCATACATGTATCTATATCTATTTAGCAATCATCTGTCCATGTATCTATTTGGATCTCTATCAATCCATGTATTGATACTTACCTATCTATGCATTAATGTATCTATATCCATTTATCCATGTATCTCTATGTATCTCTACATATACATTTGCACTTCTTATATATGCTATGTCTCAAACACGTGCCCACTCACATTTGCATGTGTGTCTGAATGTATACACACATACACACACATTTAGTGAAGGGGCACCCTGACTTGATTTGTACATATCTCAGTGGTGACAGTCATCAGCAAGAAGCAGCCCCAGGACCTGGGCTGATTGCACCCTTCTCAGGCCCCAGCCTGAGTCCCAAGCATCGCTGCGGAGGCTCACAGAAGAGTCCACCCAGCCAAGGCCACCCCTGGGACCTCTCCTCACTGGAGGAGCCTCATGCCTTTGGCTTCCATTTCTCTTCAAACGGCATAATGAACACCCACACTCCTGGTGTGCCCTTGGGATATAAAATTAGAGCCAGATTAAGCATGCTTGCTGGCCCTGTGGTGGCCACTACAAATGAGGTGTTTTCCACTTCCCATCATTTCCATGCAGTGGTATTTAAAAAGGAAATGGTTTCCATTGCAAAACATTTTCTGTAACTTTTGGCTGCAATATTTTGCTGCTTATGCTTTTTTTCTCATATTTTCCTTCCCCTGCATATATTTTCTTTACATTAAAATTTTTCTTTAAAAATATTCCTTTCTTTTTTTTTTTTTTTTTTTTTGAGACAGTCTCGCTTTGCCACCCAGGCTGGAATACAGTGGCGCAATCTCAGCTCACTGCAACCTCCGCCTCTGGGTTCAAGTGATTCTTCTGCCTCAGTCTCCTGAGTAGCTGGAATTACAGGCATGCACCACCATGCCCAGATAATTTTTGTATTTTTAGTAGAGACAGGGTTTCATCATGTTGGCCAGGCTGGTCTTGAACTCCTGACCTGAAGTGATCTGCCCGCCTCGGCCTCCCAAATTGCTGGGATGACAGGCGTGAGCCACCGTGCCCGTCCTTGCCGTGGCATCTAAAAAGGAAATGGTTTCCATCGCAAAACATTTTCTGTGACTTTTGGCTGCAATATTTTGCTTCTTATGCTCTTTTTTTTCCTCATACTTTTCCTCCCCTGACTACATTTTCTTTAAATTTTTTCTGTACATTAAAAATATTCTTTATATGTTAAGTATAAAGAATATTTCAACCACTCTTCTGTAAATTAAACAAAAAAGAAGCTGAATTTTCCAACTGTGACATGCAGTACAACAGCATCTCCGCAGACAGACGAGAAAAAAAGTGATCTCTCCCAACAAAAAATGCTGACGGTAAGAAATTAAGCCCCATGTTTTTATGTGAAAACTCCCAGTTCAAAACCGTACAAACATTGAAACCTCATGTGAAGAAAATTGTCCGCCAAATTCATCTCTATATTTTATTTGCTCTTCTTGAGGATAATTTGGAATACCATCAGTCCTCTGCCAGAATAATGTTTATTACTCCATTTATTCCAAAAAGCATGTTAGGAGGCTTTCAGACAAAATGGCTTTAATTTGACTTTTAAAACAGAACGGCAACATTCTAGGAATCAGAGCCAGAAGTCAATGCCTTTTATAGTTATCTATTTTCAAGAGTTGAATTTTCCTGGCACGACAGTACTAGAAGATAGAACCCCAGTTGAATGGGCTTTTCATTCTTAGTCCTATGACTTTCTTTTTTTTTTTGAGATGGAGTCTTGCTCTGTCACCCAGGCTGGAGTGTAGTGGCATGATCTCGGCTTACTGCAACCTCCACCTCCCAGGTTCAAGCAGTTCTCATGCCTCAGCCTCCTGAGTAGCTGGGATTACAGGCTCATGCCACCATGCCTGGCTAATTTTTGTATTTTTAGTAGAGACGGGGTTTCACCATATTGGCCAGGCTGGTCTCGAACTCCTGACCTTGTGATCCACCCGCCTCGGCCTCCCAAAGTGCTGGGATTACAGGTGTAAGCCACTGCGCCCGGCCCTGTCCTGTGACTTTCAAGGGGGGACGGCCCTTGACATGTAATTTTTGTGCTTAATCTATATCCCTGGACTATAGTCCTCTTTTCACCGTTCTACATCCACTTTCTGCCCTGGGAGTTGATTTTTAGAGACTGTATCGAAGGACTCAGCCCTGTGAGTTTCTAAATAGTGTTGGCCGATCTAGGGGACTGAAATTTGACAGTAAAACCTGTATTGGGGTGAACAGTGGCCCTTCCAAAGTCCTGTCTCGCAGGGACTTCAGAATGAGACCTTATGTGGAAATAGGGTCTTTGCAGATGCATTTGTTAAGATGAATGAGAGTGAGCCCTAAATCCAATGACAGGCATCCTTCTAAGAGACGGAAGAAGAGACACAGACAGAGACACAGAGGAGAAGGTCACGTGGAGATGCAGGCAGAGACAGATAAGATGGCCACAAGGCCAGGGACTCCTGGAGCCACAAGGGGCTGGGAGAGGCAAAAAGGAGCCTCCGCTAGAGCCTCTGGAAGCAACTGGATAGAACTGTAGTGGACTGTACAGTGGTCCTCCTAAAAGATATGTCCACGTCCTCATCCCCAGAATCTGCGAATGGGAACTTATTTGGAAAAGGGGTCTTTGCAGATGTAATTGAGTTAAGAATCTCAAGATGAAGGCCGGGCCCCATGGCTCACGCCTGTAATCCCAGCACTTTGGGAGGCTGAGGCGGGCAGAACACCTGAGGTCAGGAGTTCGAGACCAGCCTAGCCAACATGGCGAAACCCTGTCTCTACTAAAAATACAAAAATTAGCTGGGTGTGGTGGCAGGCGCCTCTAGTCCCAGCTGCTTGGGAGGCTGAGGAAGGAGACTCGCTTGAACCCGGGAGACAGAGGTTGCTTTGAGCTGAGATTACATCGGTGCACTCCAGCCTCGGTGACAGAGCGAGACTACATCTCAATAACAACTGCAGCAACAAATCAAGATGAGATCATCATGGCATAGGGTGGACCCTCCACTCAATGACAGGTATCTTTGTAAGAGACAGAAGAGGAGACACAGATGCAGAGGAGAAGTCCACGTGGAGATGGAGGCAGAGACTGGAGTGATCTGGCCACACGCCCAGGGACGCCTAGAGCCCCCAGGAGCTAGGAGGGGCAGGAGGGATTTTCCTGGAGGGAGCTCATGTCAGTGTCCCAATATCTTCTTCTTATAAGGCCACTAATCATATCAGATTAGGACCCACCGTAATGACCTCATTTTATATTAATCACCTTTTTAAAGACCATATCTCCAAACACAGTGACACCCTGCAGTCCTGGGAGTTAGGACGTCAACTGATAAATTTAGAGGACAGAATTCAGCTCACAACAGTCTTTGCAGTTGAGGTCACTAGGGTGGGCCCTGATTTAGTGACTGCTGTATTTATAACAAGAGGAGATGAAGACAGACACAGAGGAGAAGGCCAGGTGGAGACGGAGGCAGAGACTGGAGTGATGCGGCCACAAGCCCAGGGATGCCTGCAGCCCCCAGGAGCTGGGAGGGGCAGGGGGGATCCTCCCCTGGGGCCTCCAGAGGAAGCACAGCCCTGCCCACCCCTTGATCTCAGACTGCTGCTCTCCAGAACTGGGAGAGAATAAATTCCTGTTGTTGTTTTGTTTTGTGTTTGAGACAGAATCTTGCTCTGTCGTTCAGGCTGCAGTACAGTGATGCTATCTCGGCTCACGGCAACCTCTGCCTCCTGGGTTCAAGTGATTCTCCTGCCTCAGCCTCCCAAGTAGCTGGGATTGCAGGTGCGCACTACCACACCCGGCTAATTTTTGTATTTTTAATAGAGACGGGTTTTGTCGTGTTGGCCAGGCTGCTCTCAAACTCCTGACCTCAGGCGATCCGCCCACCTCGGTCTCCCAAAGGGCTGGGATAACAGGCGTGAGCCACCACGCCTGATCAGTTCCTGTTGTTCTATGCCACTGTTTGTGGTCATTTGTTATGCCACTCCCAGGAATCTCATTCATACCCTCTAGTCTCCTCCGAGTCCCTCAGGCGGCAGCACACCCCTCCCAACGGCTGCACCACCTGATTCTGAGCCCAGGCTCCACACGTCACCCCAGCTCAGCTCTCTGTGGCCCCAAGGCCCAGCACAGAAGCTCCTGACCATGGCCTCCCCATCCCTGAATGGCCCTTCCCACCATTGCCTGCCTGGACACTGACTGATAGGATCCTGCCCTCCCTGTCATCTCGGTGATCCCTTCTCCTTCCCAGGGCTCTGTTCCTTCCTGCCTTTGCTCACACATCCCCTGTTGTGTGACAGATTTTTTTTTTTTTTAATTTCAATTGTTTTGGGGGTAGAAGTGGTTTTTGGTTCCATGGATAAATTCTTTAGTGGTGATTTTTGAGATTTTAGTGCACCTGTCACCTGAACAATGTACACTGTATCCCATATGTAGTTGTTGTTGTTTGTCTGTTTTTGAAATGGAATCTCGCTGTGTCACCCAGGCTGCAGTGCTGTGACGTGATCTCGGCTTACTGCAACCTCCACCTCCCAGGTTCTAGCAATTCTCCTGGTTCAGCCTCCCAAGTAGCTGGGACTATAGGCACATGCCACCACACCCAGCTAATTTTTGTATTTTTAGTAGAGATGAGGTTTCACCATGTTGGCCAGGATGGTCTCAAAAACTCCTGACCTCAGGTGATCTGCCTGTTTCGGCCTCCCAAAGTGCTGGGATTACAGGCATGAGCCACCACGCCCAGCCCGAATATGTAGTCTTTTATCTTCACCCACCTTCCACCCTTACCCCTGAGTCCCCAAGTTCCATAATATTATCGTGCATTTGCATTCTCATAGCTTAGCTCCTACTTACAGATGAGAACATACGATATTTGGTTTTCCATTCCTGAGTTAGTTCACTTAGAATAATGGCCTCCAGGGCCAAGTGTGAGGGCTCACACCTGTAATCCTTGCACTTTGGGAGGCTGAGGCGGGCGGATCACCTGGGGTCGGGAGTTTGAGACCAGCCTGACCAACATGGAGAAACCCCATCTCTACTAGAAACACAAAAAAATTAGCTGGGCGTTGTGGTGCATGCCTGTAATCCCAGCTACTCGGGAGGCTGAGGCAGGAGAATCGCTTGAGCCTGGGAGGCAGAGGTTGCAGTGAGCCAAGACTGCACCATTGCACTCTAGCCTGGGCAACAAGAGCAAAACTCCATCTCAAAAAAAAAAAAAAAAAAAAAGAAAGGATAATGGCCTGCAGCTTCATCCAAGTTGCTGCAAAAGGCATTATTTCATTCCTTTTTATGTCTGAGTAGTATTCCATGGTGTATATATACCACATTTTGTTTATGCACGCATTGGTTGATGGGCACTTAGATTTGCTTCCCTAGCTTTGCGGTTGTGGATTGTGCTGCTATAAATGTGTGTGCAAGTGCCTTTTTCCTATAATGACTTTTTCCCCCACTGGGTAAATACTCAGCAGTGAGACGGCTTCCCCAAATGGTAGTTCTACTGTTACTTCTTCAAGGAATCTCCACACTGTTTTTCATAGTGGTTGTGCTAGTTTACATTCCCGCCAGCAGTGGAAAAGTGTTCCGTAGGATGGTTTTGATGGGGCCATTTTACATCTACCCTGGTTTGTTTGGCCCAATAAACAAACCAGAACTAATTCCTGAAAGTAACCCAAGGGAATCTAAATTCTTCTTCCTTCTCATGAATTCCTGGAACTATCACACAGCTTTTTTTTTTTTTTTTTTTTTTGAGATGGAGTCTTGCACTGTCGCCCAGGCTGGGGTGCAATGGCGCGATCTCGGCTCCCTGCAACCTCCGCCTCCTGGGTTCAAGCGATTCTCCTGCCTCAGCCTCCCAAGTAGCTGGGATTACAGGCACCCACCACCACGTCTGGCAAATTTTTGTATTTTTAGTAGAGATGGGGTTTCACCATGTTGACCAGTCTGGTCTTGAACTCATGACCTCAGGTGATCCACCCACCTTGGCCACCCAAAGTGCTGGGATTACAGGAATGAGCCGCCGTGCCCGGCCCTAGCACAGCTTTTTATTACTGTGTGTGCATGGAGCAACAAGACCCTTCAGCATTGACCTGCAAGCACTCCTTCAGCCCTCAAGTTGGAAGACGTTGCAACATGACCCGATGAAACAATTGCTAGGTATTTCTCCCAGAATCCAGCACAGAGCTGACCATTCCATAAATAGTTCTGGATTGGCTGATAAATATTCCTCTGTAATGCTTTGTGTATATTGGAGTTAATGAAGATGTGTTGACATAAAGCTATTAAACTTGTGGCAACCGATCGATGTCTGTAGTCTTGTTATCAGAAGTGCACCAGTGTTGGTGACCTGGCTGTGATATTGCACCCCAATCCTAATAGAAAATGAAGCTGGGTTAAGGGCAAATGAAACTCTAGGTGGGGTTCTTGTGTACTTGCATCTTCCTTAGACTCTTTAATTATCTCAAAAGGAAATTTAAAGAAAAAATATAAAATTACAATTTGTAAACATTATGCAGAAAACTAATTTGGAAAAGCGGTACATTTTACCATGTCTTGTTATATTTCAAAATCTAAATTTGCTTGGGCGTCATGAAATAATCCTGTCTGGAACCAAAAACTTTCCCATCTTTATTTTTTATTTATTTATTTTTGAGATGGAGTCTCTGTCAGCTGGGCTGGAGTGCAGTGGCGCGATCTCGGCTCACTGCAACCTCCGCCTCCCAGGTTCAAGCGATTCTTCTGCCTCAGCTTCCCAAGTAGCTGGGATTACAGGCATCTGCCAGCACGCCCAGCTAATTTTTGTATTTTTAGTAGAGATGGGGTTTCACCATATTGGCCAGGCTGGTCTCGAACTCCTGACCTCAATGACCCACCTGTCTTGGCTTCCCAAAGTGCTGGGATTATAGGCTTGAGCCACAGCCCCCGGCCCCACGTTTATCTTTGAAGTTGACTTAACATCATTCCCTGTTAAGGAGAGGTAGTTTTATTACATTGAGTAACAAATCTGTCTGCTTCTTTGAAATCAGGGTTAAGCATTAACTAGAACCAATGATGGGGTTAAAGTGATGGATGCCTAAACACACACACATACACAGACATGCATGCACACCTGCACACACATCAATTAAAATTCGGTTCATTGATTTGCCGGTGACGAGAACCTGCAAACAGAATGTGCAGGTGTCCTGATCTGACCCTGGAAGAGAGAGAAAGGTTCAAAGATGAGCTCTTTTGGTTTCAAGATATGAGTCAACTGCCTTGGATTCATTTCCTTGTTTTCTTTTTTTTTTTTAATATTAGGGATGCGAATGACTCCTCATAAGATCATGAGGAGAGATAGATGGTATAAAGTGTATTATAAATGTGATGGTTCTTACTGCCTGCTTAAGGTTCTAGTGCAATAGAATATTAGGGATGTCAGTGATTTCCTCATAAGATGATGCGGAGAGAAAGATGGCATAAAGTGTATTATAAATGGTGGTTCTTACTGCCTGCTTAAGGTTCTAGTGCAATAAAATACGAGAAATACATGGCTTGTAATTCAAGCGGCTATAAATGTGATCCTGTTGGATTTTTGTCTGCCCATATATGGCCAACCAAGACCGAACAAAGGATATTGCTTAAATGTTGGAAGAATCTGCAAACCACAGACTAGCCAGTTTGGTGTTAATCGTGAGAAGATGACTAAGCATGGAAATCAAAGCCAGATAAACAGTTTCTGATCATAAACTGAACATGTGTGTGGACCTCCCCTTTCTCCAGCCCCAAAAAGGATTGCAAAGCCCTTGAGGATGCTTTATCTTGTGTCGCTCACAGTGCCTAGAAGAGCGTTGAAAACTGGCAAATTCTCCATAATGTGTGTGTTGGCATGGGGAAGTGGGGACGATGGGAAGCTCATTAGGTACACAGCCATTAGCTTTTGCAGCAAAACAAACCACCCCAAAACGTGGTGCTTTAAAACACTACCCATTTAGTTCATTCCCGATTCTGTGGCTCAGCTATTCAGGTTTGGCTCAGTGAGGCAGCTCTGGGGTCAGCTGGATTTACTCATGAGTCAGTGCTCAGCTGCCGGGTGGCCAGGAGCAGGCTGGTTTGGATGACTCAGCTGGGGCAGCTTGGTTTAGCTCCAACTGGTCTCTCAGCCTTCGCTGAGGCAGCTCAGGCTTATGCATATGGCAGCCGGGAAGGTTTCCAAGCCAGGGAGCTAAGGCGTGAACAGCCTCTAAAAGCCCAAGTGCAGAAATTTTTTAAAAATGCTTATTTATTTGTTTTCAGAGACAAGATCTCACTCTGTCACCCGGGCTGGAGTGCAGAGGCACAATCATAGCTCACTGTAACTTTGAACTCCTGGGCTCAAGTGATCATCCCACCTCAGCCTCCCAAGTAGCTGAGACTCTAGGTGTGCACCACTATGTCCTGCTACTTTTTTTTTTTTTATAGAGATGGGGTGTCATTGTGTTGCCCAGGTTGGTCTCAAACTTCTGGCCACAAGAGATCATCCCCACCTGATCCCAGACTACCTACCCACCCTCACCTCCCAATTCTCTTCCTACTCATTAAGGTCATAATTTTTTCCCTCAGCGTCTGTGTTTTTGCTCATGTGTGTATGCTCTCTGAAATGGAGCATTTTCTATCCGGAAGACTCCTACACGTTCTGCACAACCCAGCTTAAATGCAGTCTCCTTCCTGAAACATTTCTCCACCAGCATGGCCTCCATTTTTCTCCTTTTTCCTCGCACAGCACTCTGCGCAGCACTCTGTGTCCATCATCTGTAGACTATATCACGTTGTGTGAGATACATTGTTATTTTTGGTGGTGGTGGTGGTGTGCTGTTTTGTTTTGTTTTTTGCTCTTCCTCAATGGAACAATTGGGCTATTTGATGAAAGAAAAAGGACTTACTCACCTTGGCATGCTTTGCATGTAGGAGACAATCTGTAACACTCTATTTGCTAAGTCAATGTTTATTGGATAAATAAACATAATTTTCATGTTATTACATTACAGTGCTTAAATGTGCTTGCGTCAGCTCTGTAGCTACAATGATGCACATATTGTTGTTGGAAGAGATTATATTTTTCATAAATGGCCACAGCAATATTTCTGTCCCACACTCTCTTCCAGAACCTTGGCGCTTCCCATCAAGAGTGGGAATCTGATTCCCTTTTCCTTGAAATTGGGTGGATATTTGTGGCTGCTTTTGTGCAGAGGGATTGCCACATGACTTCAGAAACCAGGTTGTAAATGTGCTGTGACTGCACATTATTTTTATTTATTTATTTTTTGTGATGGAGTCTCGCTCTGTTGCCCAGGCTGGAGTACAGTGGTGGAATCTCGGCTCACCACATCCTCCGCCTCCCAGGTTCAAGCAATTCTCCTGCCTCAGCCTCCCGAGTAGCTGGGACTACAGTCAACGCACCACCATGTCCGGCTAATTTTTGTATTTTTAGTAGAGATGGGTTTCACTATGTTGGCCAGGCTGGTCTCGAACTCCTGACCTCGTGATCTGCCTGCCTCAGCCTCCCAAAGTGCTGTGATTACAGGCGTGAGCCACTGTGCCCAGCCACAGTGGCTTTTTTAAACCAGTAAATTTTGGGATAGCTAGTTATACATAATAACTGAAACAATCAGGCATTTTAGAATTCATATGTAAGCTAACTTTTACTGTGTAGCATTCTCACACATATATAATGTGTGTGTGCATTTATGTGTGTGTGTTTGTGTGTGTGTGCACAGGCAAAAGAGAAAGGGAGCTTTATTGCCTAGTGTTTTGTGGTCAGCTCACTTTTGCCTTGCCTGCATTCAGTTGACCAGTTAAGCATCTAAAGTACCCAGTCTGTACATTGGGCTGTCTGCCAGGTACCGTGTTAAAAACAAAGTTGAGCCTGCTCCTAGCTTGTTGGAAAACTCAGATAAACACAAATTAACAGCTCTCCTGTCACATTCTATGTTTTGGAACACCCTAGGATGGCTTTCTCAGATTCAGCACTGTGACCATCATAGTCAGCACTTGTCATGATCAAGACTCAACCTTAGGTCTTGGATACAGTCCTAACGGGCCACTGGTTCTAACTCACAAGGTTGTTTACCTGTCTAAGCAGACTTAGGGGTAAACAGGATTCCTGCTTCAAATACAGTATTCTGGGAAGTTGATTCTTTCTTGACTCTGAGCCAAACTAAATGCAAGCATAAGCTTCATCAACAAAGTAGTTGTTTGTATATTATGCAACTTCCCTAATGCCTTTTAATTTCTTCTGAAGACTCAACCAATGCTACAGGTAAGAAAATTAAAGACACACAGACATAGGATCACACATCAAGTTTTTGCCAAATTAAATTATTGTTTTAAAAATAATTTGCAGCACTGATGGGCACAAACCATAAAATTTCCAGTGTATGAACTCTGGGCTACAAGACACTCTTTATCTTTGACTGCTGTGAACACTCTGAGGAAAATTCCTGTGGTTTTGAGGCAGTCACAAGGCAACGTGCTGCAAATGGCCTGGACTCAGAAGCAAAGGGCTCTTGATTTTAATCCCAGCCCACCACTGACAAGCTCAATGGCCCCAGGATGTTTCCTCATCAGCAGAGGTGGGCTAATGAATCCAGATCCCCTGTTTCACAGTTGTTCCTCAATGAATGAACACCTAGAAAGTTATACAACAATACAAAAATATCAGGTAGAAATTTACTTGTTTGTAAGTCTGTCAATCCATCCATCCACTCACCCTTCCATCTATTCATCCGTCTGTTTTTCTAGCCACCCATCCATCCATCTATCCATGCACCTATTTATCCATCCATCCAGTTATCCATCCATCTATCCACATATCCATCCACACACCCACCCATCCATTCATTCATGGATACAACCATTCATCTACACATCCACCCACCCACCCATTCACCAAACTATTCATCCATCCATCCATTCATAGATACAACCATTCATCTACACATCCACCCACCCACCCATTCACCAAACTTCATCTATCCATCCATTCATGGATACAACCATTCATCTACACATCCACCCACCCACCCATTCACCAAACTATTCATCTATCCATCCATACATGGATACAACCATTCATCTACACATCCACCCACCCACCCATTCACCAAACTATTCATCTATCCATCCATCCATCCCTGCATACACCCACTCGTCGATCCATCCACTCATCCATTCACCCACCCATCTACCCATCCATCTGTCCATCCATCCATCTACCCACCCACCCATCTACCCATTCATCCATCCATCCATACATTCAGCCACCCATTTACCAAAACCTTATCTATCATCCATCCAGCCAGCCAGCCAGCCATTTATATACCCACCCATTCATGCATCCATTCACCCACCCACCCATGTGTTTATCCATCCATTCATTCATCCACCCACATATCCACCTACCCATTCATCCAACCCTCCATCTATTCACCCATTCATCCATCCACCCAGCCATGTGTTTATCCATCCATTCATTCATCCACCCACATATCCACCTACCCATTCATCCAACCCTCCATCTATTCACCCATTCATCCATCCACCCACCCATCCATCCACTCACCCACCCATTTGTCCATGCATTCATTCATCCACCCATTTAGTTATTCATCTACCCATTTATCTCTCAATCAATCCATGCATCCAGATGTCTGTCCATTTATCCACACATCCACAACCCCCACCCATCCATCCTCCCAGTGACTCAGGAAACTTCATTTGAGCATCTGTACAGCAGACATTGCGTGTGGCTCAGACACCTCTTAACTGCCTTGGCTGCCAACAGGTACCTCACAGGAGGTCTCTGCTATAAATTGGGCTCAGCCCCTGGCAGTGGAGACCAGAAATAAAAAGTGATTTAAATAACACTGAAACAAACCTGACTTTTTAAATGGTAAGATTAAAAACGTACTCTTCTGTCCGGTAATGAGGTCAGGAGAGTTGGTCTGGGCCTGGCACAGCTGTCTTGCAGTGTCACCAGCCACCCTGGCACCTGTGCTCCATATATTCTGCCATTCTGGGAATACGACCTCTACCCTCTGGAGGACTTCGTGCTCTAAGCTAGCTGCTGGAACTCCAGACATCACGTCATTATTCCAGGCAGGCCCAGCAGGATGCAGAGGAAGCGAAAAGTGGGCTTGTTGGCCACCAGTCCCCCTCTTAAGGGACTCCTTAGAAGTTTCACCCAATAACTTTGGTTTACATTGATTTTATTAACCAGAACATAGATTTTTGGTTACACCTAACTGCAAAGGAGAATGAGGATATCGTCTTTCAGCCGTCACATTGCCAAAATCAGTAAATTCAAGGTCTCTTAATATAAGGGAAGAAAGAAAGGATATAGGATAGGCAACTGTAGTCTCACACGTGCATGAGAAATGGATGGATGGATGGTGGACAGGAGCGCGTATGTAAATACTTTTTAGTCTTCTCAGGCTGCCATAATAAAATAGCATACACTGGGTACTTAAACAAAAGGAATTTATTTTCTCACAGCTCTGGAGACTGGGAAGTCCAAGATCAAGGGGCTGGTTGGTTCAATTCCTGGTGAGGGCTCTCTTCTTGGTTTGCTGTGTTCTCACATGGAGGAGAGACAGAGCAAGCATGCCCTCTGGTATTTCTTCTTACAAAGGCACTAACTTTCCTGCATAGGGTCCTAACTTTACAATTTCATTTAACCTTAATTATTTCCTTGCTGCAAATACAGACACATGGGGAACAGAACTTCAACACATGAATTTGGGGAGTAGATACAACTCTGCTCATGGCACATATAAGCATGCACACTAAATGTGTGTGTGCATGTGTGTCAATGGAAAGATTGGAAGTCTCATTAATAGCACATATATGCATGCATACTATGTGTGTGTGCATGTGTGTCTGTATGGAAAGATAGGAAGCCTCATTATCTAAATGCCTAGCCTTTCGGGTGAGCTAATTTTTGTTGTGTATGCATTCAATTGAGTAATTAAGCTTCTCAAAGGCTGCCTCTCTTTGTTGGGCTCTCTGCCTGGTGCTGAGGTACAGACAAAGATGTGACTGCTCCACAGCTTATTGGGAGGCTCAGATAAACACGAATAAATCTAAATAAACACACATAAATTAAGGCCTATTTAAATAAACACTTGCTGCTCGCAGAAGCAGAGCCACAGCTGTTTGATTTTACTGCTGTATCCCACAGAGCAGATACTCAAAAAGCTTTGTTGAGGCTGGGCATGGTGGCTCCTCCCTGTAATCCTAGGACTTGGGGAGGGCTAAGACTGGGGGATCGCTTGAGGCCAGGAGTTTGAGACCAGCCTGGGCAATATAGTGAGATCCTGTCTCTAAAATAAAATAACCTGGGCATGGTGGTGCAGTCCTGTGGTCCCAGCTACTCGAGAGGCTGAGGTCAGAGGATCACTTGAGCCCAGGAGTTTGAGACCAGCCTGGGTAACATAGACCCCATCTCTAAAATTATAAAATTAGCCGGACATGGTGGCACATTCCTGTGGTCCCAGAGGCTCGGGAAGCTGAGATGGTAGGATCTCTTGAGTCCAGGAGTTTGAGACCAGCCTGGGCAACATAGAGAGACCTCATCTCTACAAAAAATAAAAATAAGCGAAAATAAACACAATATTTTTAAAAACATGAAAAAGCTTTGTTGAATAACCGGGCATGTTGAGAAATCACCAAGAATAGAGCACTGTAGGAACTTGGGGAGAAAAAAGCTGAGTTGTTGGTGCAGGAACCAAGCAGTTAGGGGTACATGAAAGAAAATCGCTAGTGGGCTGCACCCTGGCAAATGCAGCTGGACGAAAGATCTGATGCTACTCATTCCCGAAGGTCACATTCTTAAGCTTGAATGGGTGGCAGAGTTGACCTGACTCAGGGTAATGGTACAGGAATATACATGTGCATATATATCATACTGCAGATGTATCCGTTTTGAATCTGACTCTCTAAGAATAATCTACAGGCCAGGTGCGGTGACTCCCATCTGTAATCCCAGCACTCTGGGAGGCCAAGGAGGGTGGATCACCTGAGGTCGGGGGTTCAAGACCAGCCTGACCAACATGGAGAAACCCTGTCTCTACTAAAAATACACAATTAGCTGGGCATGGTAGTGCCTGCCTATAATCCCAGCTACTCAGGAGGCTGAGGCGGGACAATCACCTGAACCCGGGAGGTGGAGGTTGTGGTGAGCCAAGATCACACCATTGCACTCCAGCCTGGGCAACAAGAGCAAAACTCTGTCTCAAAAAAAAAAAAAAAAAAAAAAGCCGGGCACGGTTGCTCACACCTGTAACCCCAGCACTTTGGGAGGCCGAGGCAGGTGGATCATGAGGTCAGGAGATCGAGACCATCTTGGCTAACACACAGTGAAAACCCGTCTCTATTAAAAATACAAAAAAATTAGCCGGGTGTGGTGGCGGGCGCCTGTAGTCCCAGCTACCTGGGAGGCTGAGGTAGGAGAATGGCATAAACCCGGGGGATGGAGGTTGCAGTGAGCTGAGATCGCACCACTGCACTCCAGCCTGGGCGACAGAGTGAGACTCCGTCTCGAAAAAAAAAAAAAGAATAATCTAGACATCAGGAGAGCATCTGCTGGTCACAATTTGGGAGAACAGGGAGATAAGAACATCCAGCAGCCACCCATCCATCTATTCATCCGTCTGTCTATCCATGCACCCACCCACCCATGTATTTATCCATCCATCCATACATACATACATACATCCACCCACCCATTCATCCAACCCTCCATCTATCAACTCATTCATCCATCCATCCATTCATCCACCCACAATCCACCCCATCCACCCACCCGCCCTCAATTCATCCATCCACACATCTACCCATCCATCCATCTATCCATCCATCCACCTATCCATCCATCCACTCATCCTATCTGAATTGTGTCTGTGAGACTCCTCCATAGTGAAATTATTCTTTTCCTAATTTTTTATGTCATACACTTTGGAAGAAGTGGGGATCTGTGTCCACCTCCTTGATGGTGAGAGCAGCAGTCCCCAACCTTTTTGGCACCAGGGACTGGTTTCATGGAAGACAGTTTTTCCACAGAACCAAGGGTGGGAGGGATGGTTTTAGGATGATTCAAGCACATTACATTGTGCACTTTATTTCCATTATTATTATTATTATTATTATATTGTAATGTATAATGAAATAATTCTACAACTCACCATAATGTAGAATCAATAGGAGCCTGTATTAGCCCATTCTCGCACTGCTATGAAGAACTACCTAATTTATGAAGGAAAGAGGTTTAATTGAGGGGGGTGGTGCAAAACCATTCATGAAGGATCTGACCCCATGATCCAGTCACCTTCCACCAGGCCCCCACCTCCAACACTGGGGATTTCAGTTTGACATGAGATTTGGGCGGGGACACAGAGCCAAACCATATCACCACCAGCACAGCACCAAGCATCTTGCCACTCAGAAAGAATGCCAAAATTTCTCTCTAGACATATTTTATTTTTATTTTATTTATTTATTTATCTTTTGAGACAGAGTCTCGCTCTGTCACCCAGGCCAGAGTGAAGATGCACGATCTCGGCTCACTGCAACCTCCGCCTCCCAAGTTCAAGGGATTCTTGTGCCTAGCTGAGATTACAGGCACTTGCCACCACGTCGGGCCAATTTTTTTTGTAATTTTAGTAGAGACCGTGTTTCACCATGTTGGCCAGGCTGGTCTTGAACTTCTGACCTCAGGTGATCCACCCACCTTGGCTTCCCAAAGTGCTATGATTACAGGTGTGAACCACCGTGCCCAGTCTAGACATACTGACATATTTCCTTTTTCTTTTTTTCTTTTTTTTTTTTGAGACAGAGTCTTTTTCTGTCACCCAGGCTGGAATGCAATGGCGTGATCTCGGCTCACTGCAACCTCCGCCTCCTGGGTTCAAGCGACTCTCCTGACTCAACCTCCCAAGTAGCTGAGATTACAGGCGTGCACCACCACACCAGGTTAATTTTTGTATTTTTAATAAAGACGGGGTTTCACCATGTTGGCCAGGCTGGTCTCGAACTTCTGACCTCAGGTGATCTGCCTGCCTCAGCCTCCCAAAGTGCTGGGATTACAGGCATGAGCCACCATGCCCAGTCTAGATGTATTTTCTTCAAGGATGCACTTATCATTGGAAGTGGTTCTTTCTGACAACTCCCCTGCCCCGATGCTTTCCTTCCTGTTCCATGGAGTTCCATGTTCTGTGCTGTGTAGTTTGATTTTCAGTCCTCCTTTGAATTCTGCAGCTGTGTATTTAGACCCATTTCCCAGGCCAGTAAACAAAGCCCCGTGGACAAGAAACCACAGATCCCCCCATAGAAAGTGGGAGAAAAAGCCAGTCTGCAATAGTGTGTGCATGTGTGTGTGTGTGCGCGCATGCATGTATGTGTGTATGCATGTGTGTGTGTGCATGCATGTGTATGTGTGTGCATGCAGATGGAATATAATTATAACCTGCGTGTCTGTGCAGTATAAAATATATAAAACTGGTTTGGAGAGCAGGGTATGAAAAGTCCAAAGTCAGAAGAACTAATCCTTGGCTGTGGGTGGTGGCTCATACCTGTAATACCAGCACTTCGGGAGGCCGAGGCCGGCAGATCAGTTGAGGTCAGGAGTTCGAGACCAGCCTGGCCAACATGGTGAAACTCCATCTCTACTAACAATACAAAAATTAGCCAGGCATGGTGATGGGTGCCTATAGCCGTAGCTACTCAGGAGACTGAGGCACAAGGATCGCTTGAACCTGGGAGGTGGTGAGCTGAGATCGCGCCACTGCACTCCAGCCTGGACAACAGAGTGACACTCTGTCTCAACAAATAAATAAATAGAAGAAGAACTAATTCTTAAAAATTAAAGACACATGGAAGGTTTCCGCAGGAGGCTGGGAGCTACCAAGGGTTAGGTTGAAATGTGCAACGTGGCCACGTGGGTCCCTCAGAAATGGTCAGAACATGGTTATTTCTTGAGGTTCCACTGGTGAAATAAATGGGAAACATGGAGGCTGCCCCAGAGGTGAGTTCCCCATCCCTTCTTCAGCCTAGTTTGTGGCCTTCAAAAGATGCTTCCCGTGGCACCTGGATACAATTCAGAAGGCTTTTTCAATTAATTTAATTTTCATTCTGGAGGTTACAGCCTCTTGGCGCCAGTTCCAGAGGGTCTGCAGAATATTATGGAAATTCATATTTGGAGCCAAAGAATGGTAGCGTTAAAAAAAAATAAAGAAAAAAGGCAAAAGGCATCTAACTAAATGAATTAGAAACAGAAGTCTTCCAAATGCTTACCTGTGAGAACATAAATAAAAAGCCTCAAAGCCTGGCTTTCAGAAGCTGATGTTGCATCTTTATTATGGCTGGCGAGAATGACCTGCACCCTCCCTGAAAGGCAGCCAGAGTCTAGACTCTACTGGAACATAATGGACAGTCAGAGGAGGGAAGCTTCACCTGCAGTGCCGTCCAAATGTCAGAGGCTGGAGATTGTCCAGGGGAGGGCCTTTCTTTTGGAGGTAATGGGGGTGAAGCAGGAAGCTCACAGGGAGAGGGGTCTTTGGAGTCTGAGACAGCAGGAAGACCCTGCTTTCTTTTCATCTCTGCTTCATCCCAAGTCGGACTTGCCTCAGGATGTCAAAATGCCTGGGCAGCTCCAGCACCCTCTTGCTCCTTAAAATGAGCCCCCAGGGTCCTCCTACTTGCCCTGACCTAGGGTCCACACCCTCCCTTGACCCCAGCCCAGGACTGTGGCCGGGGAAAAAGAAAGTGCTAATTGATAGAGAGTCAATGCCACATGGGGAGGTCGGGGGAGACGTGCAGGAGAAAATACCAGGGAAGGAGCTCTGGTTGGGTAGTTCATCCGGGTTCACTCCAAGAGGTAACACTTTAAAGGTGGTGTTCCCATGAAGAATGATTACGTTTTCCTCATACTTCTAAAGTGCAGTTATGTTGCTGGGGTTTTGCTGGCCAAAAAGAAAACGAAAAAGAAAAGAAAAAACCTTCCGGTGTGCAAGCTCACACTGTTACTTTTTAAGATATGCATCACTCACACCACCGAGCTCACATTGCTGAGCAGGTCTCTGGGGCACAGGCCCAGCTCCTCTAGCCTTGCAGGTTTCTGACCTAGGGGTGCAGGTGACATAGGGAGGGGTGGGTATGGCCGCAGGCAGGGGAAACCTCAAGACCATTTGACCCAGCAATCCCATTACTAGGTATATACCCAAACGATTATAAATCATTCTACTATAAAGACACATGCACACGTATGTTTTTGCAGCACTAGTCACAATAGCAAAGACTTGGAACCAACCCAAATGTCCATCAATAATAGACTGGATAAAGAAAATGTGGCACATATACACCATGGAATATATGCAGCCATAAAAAAGGATGAGTTCATGTCCTTTGCAGGGACACGGATGAAGCTGGAAACCATCATTCTCAGCAAACTATCACAGGAACAGAAAACCAAACACTGCATGTTCTCACTTATAAGTGGGAGTTGAACAATGAGAACACATGGACACAGGGAGGGGAGCATCACACACCAGGGCCTGTTGGGGGGTGGGGGGCAATGGGAGAGAGAGCATTAGGAGAAATACCTAATGTAGATGATGGGTTGATGGGTGCAGCAAACCACCATGGCATGTGTATACCTATGTAACAAAACTGCACGTTCCGCACATGTACCCCAGAACTTTTTTTTTTTTTTTTTTGAGACGGAGTCTTGCTCAGTCGCCCAGGCTGGAGTGCAGTGCCACGATCTCGGCTCACTGCAAGCTCTGCCTCCCGGGTTCACGCCATTCTTCTGCCTCAGTCTCCTGAGTAGCTGGGACTACAGGCGCCCGCCACCACGCCCGGCTAATTTTTTTTGTATTTTTAGTAGAGACGGGGTTTCACCATGTTAGCCAGGATGGTCTCGATCTCCTGACCTCGTGATCCACCTGCCTTGGCCTTCCAAAGTGTTGGGATTACAGGCGTGAGCCACCGCGCCCAGCCTGTACCCCAGAACTTAAAGTATAATAATAACAATAATAAAAAGACAGGTGTTATCTCAGAGCCCCTGACTCAGTCGGCTGGGCAGCAAGTATGCCAGCCCAGGAATGGGCCAATAGATGAGGCAGGGCTTTGTAAACCAAAAATAAAATTCTTTAAGAGGCTGGAGTGGGTGGATCACTTGAGGTCAGGAGTTCCAGACTAGCCTGGCCAACATGGCGAAACCCCATCTCTACTAAAAATAAAAAATTAGCCAGGCGTGGTAGCAGGTGCCTGTAATCCCAGCTACTCAGGAGGCTGAGGCAGGAGAATCGCTTGAACCTGGGAGGTGGAGGTTGCAGTTAGTTGAGATGGTGCCACAGCACTCTAGCCTGGCCGAGAGAGTAAGACTCCGTCTCAAAAACTAAATAAATTAATAAAATAAAATAAAATTCTAAGCCCCCACCGCCCCCCACCTTCAAAACATCTGAATGGACTTCTTCCTCAGCCAGAGCTCTTTAAAAATTTAACCTGAGAGACTGTTTCAGGCCGTGACGGGAAGCAGGGGTCGAACATGCCTCTCCGGCGTTAACATCCACGCAGCCTTTAAGTTTGAGAAGAAACATTTTACAACCTCTTCTCTCTGACCCTAGCACCGGAAGGGTTCCTCTTCAAATAAGAACTTGAGTCTTCACAATTCTTTATCTTAACCCAGACATTCTTTTCTATTGATCCCAGGACTTTAAAGAAACTCAAGCAACTGCCAATCAGAAAATTCTAAAATCTACCTATAAGCTGGAAGCCTCCTGCTTTGGGTTGTCCCGCCTTTCTGGACAAAACCAATGTGTCTCTTAAATTTCATTGATGCCTCATGCCTCCCTAAAACGTATAACACCAAGCTGCATGCACCCCGACCACCTTGAGGACACGTTCTCAGGACCTCCTGAGGGCTGTGTCACGGGCCATGGTCACTCATATTTGGCTCGGAATAAATCTCTTCAAATCTTTTACAGTTGGACTCCTTTCTCTTTTTTTCTTTTTTCTTTCTTTTTTTTTTTTTTTTTTTTTTTGAGACAGAGTCTCGCTCTGTCACCCAGGCTGGAGTGCAGTGGCCTGATCTTGGCTCACTGCAACCTCCATCTCCCCGGTTCAAGCGATTCTCTTGCCTCGGCCTCCTGAGTAGCTGGGACTACAGGTGCACACCACCACACGCGTCTAATTTTGTATTTTAGAAGAGACCGGGTTTCACCTTGTTGGTCAGGCTGGTCTCCAATTCCTGACCTCAGGTGATCCACCCGCCTCGGTCTCCCAAAGCGCTGGGATTCCAGGCGTGAGCCACCGCGCCCGGCCTAGTTTGACTCTTTTCGTGGACAGTTTGAAGTGTGGAATGCAAGAATATTCAGGGTTATTTGTCAGGCTGCAAAGTTGTTCCACTACCCTGCAGGAAAATGGATACAATTTGAGGCTTAGGTGTCAACAGATAACATATTGTTAAGTGTGGGAAGGGCGACAACTGCACTGCAGCTGTGGCCAGTGGCGCGGGAGGGTCTCTAAACTCAAAGCCCACTGGAAGGCGAGTCGCCCATGACCAGGACTAGGGCCCAGGCGCCCCAGATAGAAGGGACCTCGTTCCCTATTGCCCCCCACTAACTCCCATAACCAGGAGTCCCCACTCCCAACCTTGTCCTGGGGATTCTGGGGAGAAACTGCCCCAGCGAGAGGCTACTGCAAGGGTTGTCCTTGGTCCGGCGCAAAGGGTTCGTCCACCACCCTCCCGGCGGCGCACCCCCCGCTCGGACGCTCTAGAAAGGACTTGGGACGGGGGTTGCCTGTGGAGCGGGGGCCCACGCTTCCTGAGCAGGGAGAGGATTGCACTTTGCTTCCCTTGGGGAACTCCCTGAGGTGAGCAGCGGGGAGGGGCCCCTATACTTTTCCCAGCAGGGGAGCCGGGAGTTTCCTCTGCTCCCACTGCAGAGCAGGGGAGGGTCCCTGCTAGGGGCGGAGAAGGGGCTGCAGGGGCGAGTGGGGAGGGCGGCTACACGTTTCCAAGAAGGGCGGCAGCTTCGTGTCGCTACAGTTACAGGCGTGCATTTAGGAGGCTGTAGACAGGGAGGGACCCGCACTTTCCCGAGCAGGGGAGCTGCTGGGAAAGTTTGTTTTTTTGCTCCCACTGGAGACCAGGGGGTGAGGGGGGTCCTTGTTAAAGGGGCGGAGAAGTGGCTGCAGGGGCGAGGGGGGAGTGGGGGCTCTATGTTTCCAAGAAGGGCGGCAGTTTTGTGCCACTACCGTTAAGGGCCGCCCTGGGGCGTGCATTCAGAGGGCTGTAAACCGGGAGGGACCCGCACTTTCCCGAGAATGTTGTAGTTCACTTTGCTTCGGGTCGGCGCCGCCCTGGCTACGGCCTTGTGGGTGGGTGAGGCGGCGTGGGCAGTTTCCTGAGAAGGGGCGGGGCGTGTACCGTACTCCCCTCGGCGCTGCCTGGGCCACCCCCGCCCGCCTACCCCCTCTGTCCCCTCCCCGGGCCCGGCGTTCCCGCCCCTTCTGTGCGCGCGTGGAGGCGGGGGCGGGGCGGGGCGGGGCGGGGCGGGCGCAGCCGGCGCTGAGCTTGCAGGGCCGCTCCCCTCACCCGCCCCCTTCGAGTCCTCGGGCTTCGCCCCACCCGGCCCGTGGGGGAGTATCTGTCCTGCCGCCTTCGCCCACGCCCTGCACTCCGGGACCGTCCCTGCGCGCTCTGGGCGCACCATGGCCCGCGGGGCTGCGCTGGCGCTGCTGCTCTTCGGCCTGCTGGGTGCTCTGGGCGCCGCCCCGGGTGAGCGAGCGGAGGGATCCGGGCTGGGGGACGCGCAGGGCGCGGGCCGGGACTGGGGATCCGCTTGAGATGCGGCGTTGGGGGCGCCCCGCGGGGACACCCGGACCCTTCTCCCTGCCCGGCAGGACGCGCTGTGCCCACGGGGGCCCAGGCCCGGAGGAGGCGCCCACTTTCTCCCCAACGCTTTTCCTGGAGCCGTTCCAGAGAGAAAAGTCAGCGTTTGTTGTCGGAGTTGCAAACTCTTAAATCTGGGGCGGCCTTGGGAGAGGTGCGTCCGATTCTTCCCAATCTAGGGGACTTTCTTACACATCTCTCTCCCTTTGCAGCAGCCCCTCACCCCACCCCGTTATCTACCCCCAGGGTTTGGGGACCTGCGTCTTTAGGCCGCGCGCGGAGGCCGCCCTGGAGTTGCCTGTCACAGCCACGCCCTGCGTCCCGGGCCTAAATTTGGAATCGCTAGGAGCCTGAGACCCGGGTGGTGGGGGGAAGGGAAGGAAAAGTTAGAAAAAAACTTTGAGCCCTGAAAATGTTCAAAAATACTCTGTGGATGCAGGCTCCGGGAATTTCAGCGCGTGCTGTGCGCCAAGCAACACGGGGCGCAGAAAGAAACGTGTGCTTACCAAATTGTCCATCTGCAGCGGTGGAGAATTCGGAAAACAGAAAAAGTGGGCGGGGAAGAAAGAGCCACGGTCACCCTCCCACGCCCTAAACCGGGCCTATTTCTAATTATTACTCTAATCATGTTTTTCTGTTTCCCTCCCTTTGAAACGGAAACGGGGACCCTGCTGGATGTGGTATGTTATAAATTCTTTTTTCCAGTGGCCAGTGCATTTTTTGCTCTTCGTATGGGCAGGCTTTTAAGTAGACCGGCTTGCGGGCAGTGTAGACTTCAGGACGGGCCTTATCAGGGCTGGACATATTTAGGAAGGAGAGGCGGGAACGCCCAGCCCTGGGGAGGACGGAGGAGGCCCGATTTGTGTTGATAGGATCTAGCTCAGCCTAGAGCTGCGGTGACTAGGCCGGGTCTCTATTTTTAGGGAGGAGTTGCTAATGGATTTACACCCTCTTTAAAGGGGTCCCGGGTATCCTAGAAATTGTGCTTTCACTTGGTAGAGATTAGAGATAATGAAGCCTGCTCCGTAGAGGAAAACTTGGAGGACTTTCCAGCGGGCAGGGGAGGTTCCAAGCAGAGCCTCCTGTTTCTCCCTTTTCTTCCTAAATGTCCTTCCTTCTTGCGGGCAACCTGTCACCACGGACGGGATGGCTCTGTAGGGTTTTATCAGCTGCATTTGTTCCCCAGGCACCTGCAGATGAACGGGTTTTTCACTTGTCTCTCTGCGAATGCATTCCTTCATCCTTCATGCCTTCCTTCTTTCTTTTGCACCTACTGTGAGCTTGGGGTCAGGGAAATATATCCAAGGGAGTGCTGGTGGCCTAAGAATTCAGTTTCCTGGAGAACAGAGGCATCTGAACAGGCAGACGGGAGACAGGGCCACAGGGACCTTTATAGTTCCATCACGAAATAACTCAGGGGTTCCCACTGGTAAATCTTGGTGAGGGGCTTGGCTGGATTTTGAAGTCCTGGGGACAGATTTGCCGGCTGGTCTGGCGTTCCAGGTCATTGGAGCAGAGTGAGTGGAAAGCCTTATATTCTCTGAGCCCCAAACAAGTCGTTGCACAGTTTTTTTGTTTTTGTTGGTGGTGGTGTTTTTTTTTGTTTGTTTTTGTTTTTTGGACGGAGTTTCACTCTGTCACCAGTCTGGAGTGTAGTGGCGCGATGTCGGCTCATTGGCGTTGCACAGTTTTTAAACGCACAGCAGTGTTCATCTGGAACTCCTGATTTTGGAAGCAGACTGGGCTTAGGAACTCCAGCTGCTGATGCTTTGAGTGAAGGGAAGAGTACCTGTCTATGGGGTGGGTGGGTAGGGAAGAGCAGTGGGATAGGGGCGTAACAGGGGCCAACCTATCCTTCCAATTGCAGAGGAGGGCCTGGCCATCAGCACTGATGGATCTCCTTGAGGGACGCTTCTCACCCCCTCTTTGCAGTCTGACCCTGCTAGAGATGGAGACAGAAACAGCCTGTCCCAATAATATTAATACACGTTTCATCGGGAAAGTTGACTTTTGAGTTGGTGATGCTCAGAACACACTTTCTTATAGCAACATGCATCAGGCTGCAAAACCCCGTTGAGCCTGAAGTAGGTTCTCAGACGGGTGCTGATAGCTCTGGCCTGATCTCAGAGTGTTGGGGACCCTGCGTTCCTTGGTTCCTTCATAAATTCTCAGGGGTACAGGTGGGATGTGGTGAGGGATGGATGGACAGAGGGAGGTGTATAGAGGAAAAGAGGAGGCTTCAGCTTTGTAGAGAGCAGGATGTCCCCACAGGGCGACGTTGGCCCCGAGGAGACACTTTGTGATGGTTGCAGACATTTTTGGTTGCCACCCTGGGGTGGGACATCCCACCATCCTGCAATGGGTGGGGCAGCTTAGGGAAGCTGCTCAGAATCTTTCAAGGGCCAGGACGGCCTCCAGCACAAAGAATTCATCTGGTCCCAAATGCCAATGGTGTTGAGGGTGGAAAACCCTGAGGAGGGCTTGGGAGTTGCATGTATGCGCTGATTCAGGGCTGCCCCTGCAGTTAGGAGCCTGCCGTCCCGACAGTAGAGTCGCACACATCCGATGCATCCCTGCTCTCTGGCAAAGGCTGATTTGCCCCACCCCCCGGGGCAACGGCACAGCGGCCTGTGCAGTTTGAAAAACTCCAAACATCTACGGAACCGACATCTCTTGAACAATACCAGGCCTCTTCAGGATTCCCTCGCCCCAGTAGAGCAAGTGTGGGCTTCGTTTTTTTTGTTTTTTTTTTTTTAACTCTCTCCAGAGCTCTTGTCTCCTGCCCCTGTGGGTGTGTGTGGAAGTTATTAGGAGAATGTTTCTGGGCAGAGGAAGTGGGTTTTATCATCCAGCGAGTTTGCCTTGATTTTCCATCAGCGCGTTTGGCTCTGGTAAAAGTTGATTGCTTTGCATTTAACTCCCTACTTTAGGCCGAGCACGGTGACTCAGGCCTGTAAATCCCAGCACTTTGGGAGGCCGAGGCCGGTGGGTCACATGAGGCCAAGAGTTCGAGACCAGCCTGGCCAACATGGCAAAACCCCGACTCTACTAAAAATACAAAAATTAGCCGGGCGTGGTGGTGAGCGCCTATAATCCCAGCTACTCAGGAGGCTGAGGCAGGAAAATCACTTCAGCCCGGGAAGCAGAGGTTGCAGTGAGCTGAGATCGTGTCACCGCACTATGGCCTGGGTAACAGAGAGAGACTCAGTCTCAAAGAAAAAAAAAAACTTCCTGCTTTAGCTCTTTCTCCTTTCTCTGTGTATGAGACAGAGTTTTCATGTAAAGACAAATACATGTCTTTACACTTTGGAGATACTCAAGTAAATGATTGTTTGTCTGGAAATCATTTTTCTTCCTGAAGGTCCTATGGTGGGTACATGCTGTCATTTAGAAAGAAATGCAGCTCATACAGTACTTTTCCCAATTCAGCATTTAGGAATCATGGCGGGATTTCATGGATACTGTCTGGAATGTTTTCAGACTCAGATATCTTCCCCTGGGGAAATAGACTTCTCAGTAGCCACGTGGACCTTGGGCTGGTTTTCAGTCCTGCTGAAAATGTTCTGAGCACTCTTGTTACTTTAGGGGAAAAGAATTACATGTCCTTTGTGATTTATAGACACAGTAAGAAATAAGACCTGTGTGTCTCTCGGGGTGCGAAGGAGGAAAAGTCTTTTTTTTTTGAGATGGAATTTTCCTCTGTTGTCCAGGCTGGAGTGCAGTGGCACGATCTCAGCTCACGGCAATCTCTCCATCTCAGGTTCAAGCAATTCTCCTGCCTCAGCCTCCCAGTTAGCTGGGACTACAGGCATGCAACGCATATCTGGCTAATTTTTGTATATTTAGTAGAGATAGGGTTTCACTATGTTGACCAGGCTGAAAAATATTTTTTTGAGGTGAGGTCTCGCTCTGTTGCCCAGACTGGAGTGCAGGGGTGCAATCAGGGCTCACTACAGCCTCCACCTCCTGGGCTCAAGCAATCCTCCCACCTCAGCCTCCGCAGTAGCTGGGACTACAGGCACACACCACTGTGCCTGGCCACTTTTAAATTTTTTTGTAGAGACAGGGTCTTGCTATGTTGCCCAGACTGAAAAAAAAAAGTCTTTTTTTTTTTTTTTTTTTTTGAGACAGAGTCTCACTGTGTCACCCAGGCTGGAGTGCAATGGCAGGATCTTGGCTCACTGCAACCTGTGTCTCCCGGGCTCAGGCAATTCTCCTGCCTCAGACACCTGAATAGCTGGGAATACAGGCACATGTCACCACACCTGGCTATTTTTTGTATTTTTAGTAGAGATGGTGTTTCACCCTGTTGGACAGGCTGGCCTCAAACTCCTGGCCTCAAGTGATCTGCCCACCTTGGCCTCCCAAAGTGCTGGGATTACAGGTGTGAGCCACCTGAAAAATCATTTTAAAAATCAACTGTCCTACGTTCTTATTTGGAAGCGACTCCTCTAACCAAAGACAGGGAAAAACAAACCAAACTTTATTAACATGCATTTTTCATTGATACATGGGAGATACCTAGAAATGGGTAGTTTTCAAGGAAGTGCCTTGGATTCTAGCTGCTCTAGTACCCTCAACAAAGAACAGTCCATTTTTAGAGAATTGGCAGAGAAAGACAAAGGACTTTGAGTCTTCAGGGGCAGCAACGAAATGGCAGAGAAAGGCTGGTTATTGAAGCTTGTTCGTTCTGAGTCCTGTGGTTCCATGTCCCAGGCTCTTGTGGATTTTCTGCTGTCTTCCGTGCTTCACCTCTGTTCTCCCAGTTGGGGAGGTGGGGTTCGGATTGCTTGTGAATGTGGTCTCATCGTTGCTGGTGTAGCTGCAGGCTGCAGGCTGTCCAGAGCTTGGGGATTTGCTGATATTCTTTCTTTTCTTTTCTTGTCTTTTTATTTTGAGATGAAGTCTCGCTCTTTTCCCCCAGGCTGGAGTGCGATGGTGCGATCTTGGCTTACTGCAACCTCTGCCTCCCAGGTTCAAGCGATTCTCCTGTCTCAGCCTCCTGAGTAGCTGGGATTACAGGTGCCCGCCACCACGCCTGGCTAATTTTTGTGTTTTTTTTAGTAGAGATGGAGTTTCACCATCTTGGCCAGGCTGGTTTCGAACTCCTGACCTCAGGTGATCCGCCCGCCTCGGCCTCCTAAAGTGTATTCTTTTTTGATTTATTCCCAGTCTCTTGGCTGAAACATGGTAGCTCACCAGCATTTCTACTCCCATTTGTCCAACTGACGGTATCTTTTCACATCTCTAGAGACCAGAAGGACTTCCTTTTCTTGAATTTCCTGTTCAGTATTCTTTCTTGGCGAGTTTTGAGGAGATGGTGCATGGGTGTGTTTTTCGGCTTTGTTTCAGTATGACTCAGGGTTGCCACCATGCCTTGTACGGTCTCCTAGTCATAGTATTAAAGTTTCCGCTTAGCAGGAAACCAGAAACTTCCTTTCTTGTCCCCGAGAGTCAGATTCAAACCAGTGTTTCTCAAGTGGGCTGTGAAAGTAGCCTGCAGCCACCCACCTGGCAAAGAAGAAAATTCAACAGAGGAGAGAAGAAAATGCCCACAGGGTACATGGAAAGCCTTGCTAAAGAAGCCGCATGGGCAAAGCTTTTGTTCCGCTCCCTCTGTCCCGGTGGGCTGGGCTGAGATATAATATACGTTTGTCCTTGTGGACGGCAGCTGGATGAGTCTGAAAGCGGTTGCAAACCCCTTTAATTCACTTTGCTTTCTCAACTTTGAATGGTGTCGTGGGCTGGGGTGGGTCCCCTGTTTTTGAGAATCACCTGAAAGAGTCTGATTTTCTGCATCTTTTCGGGGAGTAAAGCTGTTGCTCCAAAGCGCTGTTTAAAAGCTGATAATAATGTATCTGGTTGAGCTAACAGCCCTTCGTGAGGAGGCAGCAGACTGGCCAGAGGGTTCTGCAGGCATTACTCATCAGCGACACCTGAGCTTGCCCAGGTAGCCTGACTCTTGTTTGTTTCTGCTTTGCCTGACCCTGCAAAATTATTGTCCAAATGCTCCCTGGTAAGCATTGATCCACGAGGGGATGCTGACCAGAAGGAGCTTTCGTTTCTGCACGATGGACTGGAACACGATGGACTGGAATGATGACAAGAATAAACACACTGCATTGTCTTTTAGGGCCAATGGACTTGGAGGCATAGAGATTTTATAACTACTGCCAGAACCCAAATATTGCCAGTCGGCCTCTTCTGCTGCTGTTGCTAGCTGTCTTCTTCTGGGGGAAATGGGTTGGGTTCTAAATATGAATTAACACAGGGCTGTCTTCGATGAATTCAGCACAAAATGTTCTCAGCAATTGAACACTCGGAGAGAAGTGTTAGGCATTTGGTGCAGACTCATAGAATAGCAGGACAGGGAGGGATTTGGATCTGGGCAAGCAGGAGATGGATATGAACACCTGTCTTTTGAGACCGTGCCGAGGTGGCAATGAAGGTGGAGGCCCCCTGTGTTGAGGTCTTTACTCAAGAGGCTGTGGTCCTTTGGGACTAGCATAGCATCCGATAGACAGACAAGATGGACAGCTACAGCCACCTATGGGAAGCAGTTTCTACTCTTAAACCACAAGCCCCTAGACACTCATCATATCATAAACATATCACCGGGCAGTGGCTTGCAATCTTTTTTTTTCTTTGTTTCTTTTTTTTTTTTTTTTTTAGACTTGCCCAGGCCGGAGTGCAGTGGTACGATTGTAGCTCACTGCAGTCTTGACCTCCTGGGTGCAGGTGAATCTCTCACCTCAGCCTTCCAAGGAGCTGGGACCACAGGCATGTGCCACCCTCAGCTAATTTTTAAAATCTTTTTGTAGAATCGGAGTCTGACTACATTGCCCAGGCTGGTCTTGAACTCCTGGGCTCAAGCAAACCTCTCGCCTCAGCTTCCCAAAGTGCTGGGGTTACAGGCGTGAGCCACCATGCTCAGCCTGCAATCATTTTTTTTTGAGACAGATCTCACTCTGTCGCCCAGGCTGAAGTGCAGTGGTGTGATCTCAGCTCACTGCAGCCTCGAACCCCGAGGCTCAGGTGACCTGCCCACCTTAGCCTTCTGTGTAGTTGGGACTATGGGCACATGCCACCACACTCAATTAATTTTTACCTTTTTTGTAGATACAGAGTTTAGTTCTGTCACCCAGGTTGGTGGACATATTTTAATCCTACAGAGTCCAGGCTAAAAACACACCGGTAACTGTGATGCCCATCCCTCCTGCATTCCTGATTTCTGAGTGATGGTTTCAGACACAAACCTGCCTGACCACCCTGCAGTAGCTCTTGCTGACCTAGATCCGAGGTTCTCAGCTTTGGCCCCGTTGCGGGAAGCTTGGAAACGTCACTCTTGCCCAGGGTTACCTGGGTAGTCTGGTTTATAGACGTGTTAGGTGTTTTAATTTTTTTTTTTTTTTTGAGACAAGATTTTGCTCTATCACCCAGGCTGGAGTGCAGTGGTACAATCATAGCTCACTGCAGCCTCGACCCCCTGGGTTCAAGCAGCCCACCCACCTCAGACTCAAAAGAAGCTGGGACCACAGGTGCACCTCACCATACCCAGCTAATCTTTTCTTTTCTTTTCTTTCTTTTTGTTTTTTTCTTTTCTTTCCTCTTCTTTTCTTTTGTTTTCTCTTCTCTTCTCTCTTTTCTTTCTTCTTCTTTTTTTTAGACAGAGTCTTGCTCTGTTGCCCAGGCTGGAGTGCCTTGGTGCAATCTTGGCTCACTGCAACTTCCGCCTCCCTGGTTCAAGCGCCTCTCTTGCCTCAGCCTCCTGAGTAGCTGGAACTACAGGCACGCACCACCACGCCTGGCTAATTTTTGTATTTTTAGTAGAGACGGGGTTTCACTATGTTGGCCAGGATGGTCTCGAACTCCTGACGTCGTGATCTGCCCACCTCGGCTTCCCAAAGTGCTGGGATTACAGGTGTGAGCCACCGCGCCCAGCCTTTTTTTTTTTTTTTTTAAATTACAGAGTCTCGCTCTGTCACCAGGCTGGAGTGCAGTGATGCAATCTTGGCTCACTGCAACCTCTGCCACCCGGGTTCAAGTGATTCTTCTGCCTCAGCCTCCCTCAGGCGTGAGCTGGCACGCCCAGCCAAATTTTTCATTTTTTGTAGAGACAGGGTCTCCCTCTGTTGCCCAGTTTAGTCCTGAACTCCTGAGTTCAAGCCATCCACCTGCCTTGGCCTGGCAAAGTGTTGGGTTTATAGGCGGGAGCCACTGCATCCTGCTATTAGGAATTTTTAAAAAGCCCCTCGGAGGGTCTTCATGTGTGGCTGAGTTGTCAAGAATCATTGTTATTTTACTAGATATTCTGTTTCTTCCCTCCTACATGAGATTTCCCATGACTGCTTCTCGGATGTGAACGTCTATGCCATGGATTACATTTTTCAAAGAGCCTTCAGTTTGTTATTTCATCTTCAGCGAGCCCTTAAGATATTTCTCATGGGCCTTTTGTAGATAAAGACACTGGGGTCAGAGAGTTCAGGAGCTTGCTGGTGATCACATGGTCAGCATGGGGAAAAATGCATGTGGACATGAGTTCTGTTGGTGGTGAGACGTGGGCACAGGGGTTGCTGGGCTTGGGAGTTGGTGGCTGTGTGTGTGGGCTGAACAGAGCTCCCCAGGCACGGCCTTGTGGACCTTGAGGGATGCCTGCCTTCACCACTAGTGTGACTTGAAGGGGAGGAGAATGTCGTGAATCAGTGGTGGGCATTTTGATATGGAAGAGAACTCCCTTGAATCCTGGTGGTGAACTTAGACCAGTCACTGAGGCCTCTCCAGCTCCTCAGGGTCTCCGTGTTCTAGGTATCCATGTGTCCTTCCAGCCATTTATCCATCCATTTGTGCATCCATGCATCCATCCAGCCATGCATCTTCCATTTATTCATCCAGCCATCAACCCATCCTCCCATTCATTTACCCATCCATCCATCCATTCATCCATCCATCCATCCATCCATGCGTGCATCCATCCATCCATTTATCCATCCATCCATCCATCCATCCATCCATCCGTCGTCCCATTCCTTTATCCATCCATTGATGCATCTGTCCATCCATCCATCCATTCTCCATTCATCTTTCCATCCATGCATCATCCATGCATCCATCCTTTTAGTTCATCCAGCCACTCATCAATTGATACATCCATCTGTCCACCATCCACTCATCTATCCATCCATTCACCCATCCTTTCGTCAATTTACCCATCTATCATCCATCCATTTATCCGTTCACCCATTCATCTATCCATCTGTCCATCCATCCACCTATCTGTTCATCCGTCCATCCATTCATCTATCCATCCATCCACCTACCTACCCACCCACCCAACCATCCATCCACCCAACCATCCATCCACCTATCCATCCATACCTCCATCCATCTACCCACCCACTCATCCACTTAACTACCCATCCATCCACTTATCCATGCATTCATCCATCCATCCACCCATCCACCTACCTACTCACCCACCTAAACTCATCCATCCACTCAACCATCCATCCACCTATCCACCTGTACCTCCATCCATCCCCTTACTGCCCATCTTTCCACTCATCCCATCCAACTACCCATCCATCCACCCAGCTATCCACCCAACCATCCACCCACTCATTAATTTATCCACTCACCCACGCATGCATGCATGCATGCATGCATCCATCCATCCATCCATCCATCCATCCATCCATCCATCCATCCACCCACCCATTTACCCACCCACCCATCCATCCACTTACCTGCCTGTCCATCCACCCTCCCAGTCCATGGCTCTTTCATGTATTCCTTCAGCCAACATAGGTTGAAGTTAAATGTACTATTGGTGCTATTTGCTGTGGTCCCTGTTTTTTGTACTCTGCTTTGGAGGTAACAACCAGGGCATCAATTTGGGCATAAAAGCACCATTGTGGATGGAAGGCCTGGATGTCTGGAGGCACAGAGCAGGGACTACACTCGTTCAGGGGGTCAGAGAGAGTTCTCCCAGGAGGGGCCCTCCCTGGACACTGAGCTTCCAAGAATGAGCAGAGGAAACCAGGTGTAAGGAAGAGGAAGGGTGTCTCAGCCTGGTAGACAAGCAGTAAGAGTGATGATGGGGCAGCTGCAGTTCATCTCAGGCTAGAGGAGCTGCAGGGGCCAGATGGTGGGCAGCCTCTGTTGCCACTGCTGAGGAGTGCAGATTTAAGCTCCCCTGAAGGGTTTGACGCAGACAGCTGTGCGGGACGCTTAACCTGCCTAAGGCCCGTCTTTGGGTAACAGCATGCAAAACAGGTGGGAGGGGCTGGAGCTATTTTTGGCAGAGCGTGGCTAAGTCAGTGGAGATAGAAGAGAAGACACAAGCTATTTTAAGAGATATTGAGGAAGTTAAAATCTGTAACAGGTCCCTGCCTGCAGAGTTGACCACACGTTTGCATCACATGGGTAGGCTTTAAAATATAGATGCCTGCATCTCACCTTGGAAAGTTTCTGATTTAATTAGCCTGGGCATCAGGACGTAGGAAAACCCCACAGATGTGTGTAATTTGCTGCTGGAGTTGAGAACTGGGGTCCGGAGCTGTGCTCCTTAAACTGTAATGTGCTTACAGATCGCCTCTGGTAATACTTGTGAGAAAGTGCTTCAGGTGGGCTAGGGAGAGGATCACGGAGGGCTTCCTGGAGAAGGTGACATTCTCCCAGGGCCTTGAGGGGTGAATAGAAATTTTCCAGGTTCAGAAAGAAGGAATGGGCTTTCATGGCCAGGTAGAGGATCCAATGAGGCAGACGAGGGGCCCAAATTCTGTGACCCCCTACCCCTACCCCACCCCCAGGATGCCCCTGTATCGGTCCCATGGTGTAACAACCAAATTCACAAGATGCTGCAGAGGGGAAGAGATTTTAAATCTTCTGAGAAAGACAATGATATATTTTGGACACCATGAGAAATACTGTTATTAACTTGTTTTAACCTAGGTACACGCAATCTTCATCATTCAGTGATTCTGTATTTGTGACTTGCCTGCTTACTAAAATGTATTTGTCATCCCCACATCAATATTCCTGGCATTTAATTTTTTTATTTTAAACTTTCATTTTAGGTTCGGGGATACATGTGAAAGTTTGTGACTTAGGTAAACATGTGTCATGAGGTTTTGTTGTACAGATTATTTCATCACTGTGGTATTAAACCCAGGACCCAATAGTTACCCTTTATGTTCTTCTCCTTACCCTCGGCTATTTTGTTCATGCACAGAACAGCAAAAAAATTGAACTTTTTATTTTTTATTTTTTTTGGATGGAGTCTCCCTCTGTCACCAAGGCTGGAGTGCAGTGGCGTGATCTTGGCTCACTGTAACCTCCGCCTCCTGTGTTCAAGTGATTCTCCTGCCTCAGCCTCCCGAGTAGCTGGGATTACAGGCATGGGATTACAGCCACCACGCCTGGCTAATTTTTGTATTTTTAGTAGAGACGGGGTTTCACCGTGTTGGCCAGGCTGCTCTCAAACTCCTGGCCTCAAGTGATTCACCCGCCTCGGCTTCCCAAAATGCTGGGATTACAGGCGTGAGCCACCGCACCTGGCCAGAGTTGAGCTTCTCAATAGCACGTGTTCTCAGCTGAGGTTCAACAAAGCCAGACCCTGCCTTCTCGGGCCAGCGCATACTGTCAACAGGGTTCTTTGCAAGGTCTATTTGGTGTCCTGTGTTTTGTGTTTTCGTGCTTTTTGTCAGTGATTTTGCGCTTTCAAATATCCCCAAGTCGGTGCTGACATGCTACCTAGCGTCCCTAAGTACAGGAAAGCTGGCATGGTCTCACGGGGAAAATACACATTTGATGAGCGTCATTTAGGCACGAGTTATAGTGCTGTTGGCTTTGAGATCAATGTGAGTGACTCCACAATGTCTATTCACTACGGTGTCTTTAAACAGAAACCCACATAAAACGTGCCTAGGTAGTGGTTGGTTCATGACCTCTGGGAACGTAGCCCTGTATTTACGTGGGAGCAATAGTTCACTATTCGCTAATTCAGTGTTCGTTGAGACTTTATAAAACATAACTACTTTGAATAACAAAGCTGTAATTAACAAACCGAGCTGTTAAGTGTGTGTGTGTGTGTGTGTGTATGTGTGTGTGTTGGCCTCACATCATTTTACAGAGACACACAGGGCTCTGTGAACTGCTAATAGTTGGGACCGGCAGAGGGGTTATTTCAAGCTAGTCCAAAACTGCAGGGCAGAGACCACTTTGAAAGGAGATCAGCAGTCGGGGAGTGGCTGGGATGAAGTTGGAAAAAGTGCTGAGGCCCCTAAGTCAGTTTCCGGTGTTTCCACGTCAGCCTTGGGGGGTGATGACTCAGTTTCCTGTAGGGATGGGATCTGGGCTAGCATCTGCCTGTGGAAGGGGTGACAGGGACGGAGAGCAGGGAACCCCGAGCAGCCCTGCCTTGCTGTTGTCTGAGCCTCAAAA
Organism: Pan paniscus; assembly: GCF_029289425.2. NCBI lineage: Eukaryota > Metazoa > Chordata > Mammalia > Primates > Hominidae > Pan > Pan paniscus. Next base: position 44,479,221 of record NC_073273.2, on the reverse strand, counting down.
CTCCTGAAGGCGGGGTCCTTCAGCATCACCGTGGAGTTTGTTAAAAATGCAGGCTCATGAGCCTCACCCCAGACCACAGAATGAAAATGTCTGGGGGTGAGACCCAGGATTGCACGTCTCCCCAGGTCCCTCGCAGGGCGATTCTGAGAACTGCCGGTGTGAGGCGTGCTCAGCCCAGCCCACACATTCACACCATTCTTTGGCCTCTTGTAAAACTTGGCCTAGCTCAGGGGACATTCCCAGAGTTATGGCACACGAACAAAAGAAAGTTTCCCACTTCTTACCAAACATATTGTAAAATTACAGGAAAGAGCTTGTTCTATCACGTCTATACCCTTGTGCCGTCGTCCTAGTTAGGATGAAGCCGAGATGTTACCTTGTACCTTAGGCCACCGCAGACAAGAAAGTATATGCAGTTTAACCACCTGCATATAATTTTTCTCTTTTTTCTTTTCTTTCTTTTTTTTTGAGACAAAGTCTCATTCTATTACCCAGGCTAGTGTGCAGTGGTGCAATCTCGGCTCACTGCAACCTCCATCTGCCAAGTTCAAGAGATTCTTGTGCCTCAGCCTCCCAAGTAGCTGGAACTACAGGTACACGCCACCATGCCCAGCTAATTTAGTAGAGATGGGGTTTTGCCATGTTGGCCGGGCTGGTCTCGAACCCCTGACCTCAGTGATCTGCCTGCCTCAACCTCCCAAAGTGTTGGGATTACAGGAGTGAGCCACCATGCCCTGCCTATTTTTTGGAGGCAGGGTCTGCTCTCTGTTGCCCAGGCTGGAGTGCCGTGGTACAGTCTCAGCTCCCTGCAATCTCAACCTCCACAAGTGCAGGCCATCCTCCTGCCTCAGCCTCCCAAGTAGCTGGGACCATGGGTGTGCAGCACAACACCTGTCTAATTTTTGCATTTTTTGTAGAGACGGGGTTTCATCATGTCGCCCAGGCTGCTGTTGAACTCCTGGGCTCAAGCAATCCTCCCACCTTGGCCTCCCAAAGTGTTGGGATTATAGGCGTGAGCCACTGTACCCAGCCACCTATGTATAATTTTCAAGCTAAGAAGACAGAGAGACGAGTTTAACTATTGCTACAGACATGAAGCCCTTTCCTTTCCATAGTTCGCCAGCAGAGAATGTTTCCAGGGCCCGGCAGCCACTATCACCCACTGCGTTCATAGCTTTCCATGGGGTGAACGGATTGCGCTGGACTCAGCGGTTAAATCTAAAGTGTAGGATGTTTGGTGAACTCGGAGTTCCTCGCACTTGTCTGTAATGTGGCACATTGTGTTTTCTGTACTCAGATATGCAGTCACTGGCACACATCCTGTTACTGACGGGAAGCTGGACCCAGCACTGGAGTATTTCTGAGGCTATGACACTCTGGTGTATTCCTGAAACTATTTATGACACTATTAAACTCTTTTCTGTAATTTTACAGTATGTTTGGTAAGATCTCAGAGCCAGATTTTTTTTAATGATGTGTTTATTTCTTTTAATTGACAAATACACATTGTATGTGTTTATGCGGTTGCACATGGTGTCTTGATGTATGTATCCATGGTGAAATGGATTTAAATATGCATGACCTCACAGACTTTGCAGCACTTTTTTGTGTGTGGTGAGAACACTTATTCAGAATGGGCTCCTTTAGTCGTTTTCAAATATTCAAGCCATTGTTACTAATTGCAGTCGCCATGGTGTCTCTGAGCTTTCCTGAAGTTATTTCTCCTGTCTCATGGACCCTTTGTACCCTGTGACCGATATCTGCCCGGTGTTAAATGACACATCTTGAAAAAGAGGACAATACTTCCAGAGCGATTCGGTTTTTAGCAACAGAAAAATAAGGGTGTTTTGACCATTTGAATAAAATAGTAAAATGAAATGTATCAGCTGCCTCCTGCTATTCCCACACAGGAGGACTTCCGGTGCTTGCTCCAATGTGGAGGCATTTTCTCTTGCACCATTCTGAGCTACAATTACCTCTAGGTTGGGGACCCTTCCCGAGGCCCCCCAAACCTGGAATGAAAGTTTTTAGGGGCAGACCATGTGACTGGTTCCACCCGACCTCCAAAAAATTAAAAAAAAAAAAAAAAGCCGGGCACAATGGCTCTTGCCTGTAATCCCAGCACTTTGGGAGGCTGAGACAGGCGGATCACGAGGTCAGGAGATCGAGACCATCCTGGCTAACACAGTGAAACCCAATCTCTACTAAAAATACAAAAAAATTAGCCGGGCGTGGTGGTGGGCACCTGTAGTCCCAGCTACTCAGGAGGCTGAGGCAGCAGAATGGTGTGAACCCAGGAGGCGGAGCTTGCAGTGAGCCAAAATCGGGCCACTGCACTCCAGCCTGGGTGACAGAGAGACACTCCGTCTCAAAAAAAGAAAAAACAAAAACAAAAAAAAACGCTTTGCCTTTGCTTGGCATCAAAGGACTCAGCAGCGAGTAAAGAGCACACACGTGCCCTCTGCACCTCCTCCTCCTCCTTTTCTACAATGTCCTGAAAGTTTCGTGTTTAGTGGGCTTTGGAAAAGGGTGTGGAAAACCAGCAGGAGCAGATGAGTACTGGAGTGGCCAGCAGCAGGTGTGAGCAGCCCGGGGTGATGCTGGGGCTTGAGTGAATTGGACATTTTTCAGCAGGGACACCCAGGCCAGTGGCGGGTCTTCAGCCTCCCACCCTTAATGGAGATGAACGGCATTATTGAGAAAGCTGCAGGCGCACACAGACCACTGCTTAAATGATGTCCCTGGCTGCTGCTGTTACTATGTAATGATTGTGTTATTCTTATGAAAATCTGAAAGTTATAGGAATCTTGGAACTGCCTAATTTTTTAAATTTAATTAATTTATTTATTTCGAGACAGAGGCTCACTCTGTCGCCCAGGCTGGAGTGCAGTGGTGCGATCTCGGCTCACTGCAACCTCCACCTCCCGGGTTCAAGCGATTCTCCTGCCTCAGCCTCCCAAGTAACTGGGACTACGGGCGTGCACCACCACACCTGGCTAATTTTTAATTTTATGTGAAACACCTGAATGGTGTGATGATGGGGTTTAAGATAACCCAAGTGTTCGGGCGCAGTGGCTCACGTCTGTAATCCCTGCACTTTGGGAGGCCAAGGCAGGCAGATCACTTGATGCCCGGAGTTTGAGACCAGCCTGGCCAACATGGCGAAACCCCATCTCTACTAAAAACACAAGAATTAGCTGGATGTCATGGCACATGCCCATAGTCCCAGCTACTGGGGAAGCTGAGGAAGGAGAATCACTTGAACCCAGGAGGTGGAGGTTGCAGTGAGTTGAGATCGTGCTACTGTACTCTAGCCTGGGCAACAGAGCAAAACTCTGCCTCAAAAGAAAAGAAAAGAAAAGAAAAAATCAGAAAAAAGAGAACCCAGGTACTGGCTCTCCTCCTGCGTTTGCCACGGTTGAGTGCATTCCTGCATTGTGCAAGCCTTAGTCACGTTGCAGAGGAACTCACGCACCCCATATGGCCTCGGGGACTTCACTCTGGGTTCGTCCTGTTTTTTGAGTTGCCTGGCTGATGAGAAAAAGTAAACATGGTTTGAATCAGTAGAAAGTGTCTTGTCAGACTGACTCATGCCATCTGTCGTCCGTTCCGCCTTGCCCTGATGAGCCATTACCCTGTCCCCGAAACATCTGGAGCTTTGAGAGGGCCGGGTGGAAACAGCAGTGGCAGTTGGGGGTTCTGCTGAGGGTCTGGTCTCTTTGCAAATTTGCAGAGAAGCTGAACGCCGTAAACGCGCAACACAGGCACCTGAGTTCTCCACCAGGCTCCTTCTCTGAGGGCATGGTTGCAGCTCTTGCTGGGTGGGTTTTGTTGGTGTTTTCTTCACATTTGTAGCCCCGGAGGTCGTTTTCAGGAGCCAAAAGGCAAGTGGGGGTGTCTGCTGTGAGCCCGCAATTTCCTGCCTACCACCTGAAAGCTCAGGGAATGTGATGAATTGGGAGATGAATCCTAGGCAATAAAGAGAGCAGTGGACTGAGTTAGGAGACGATAGCTTCATTTACAGAGATTCCTTTACTGACTGATGATCATTGATTGGGTTTGCTTCCCCATGAGGCTTCAAGCCAATAGCACGTGCATTTGCATCCATTTATATACACCTGGGGGACTGCCTCCCTCACACACACCTGGGGGACTGCCTCCCTCACACACACCTGGGGAACTGCATCCCTTCACATACATAGGGAACTGTGTCCCTCACACACCTGGAAGATTAGCCTCAGAGGTGTCTGCAGTACCAGATTCCACCAGGGAGTGAACGTCTGATTATGGGTGATTCAGGGTGCCCACGTCTATATGAAATCGAGAGCTGGTCACCTCCCTTTCCTCCCTACTCTCTGTGGGGTGGTGTTTGGGGAGCTGTCTTAAGTGTTAGTCACCCGACGAGAAAATGGTGAGGGTGGGACTCTGTATCTGGGAGAAAGGAGACCTTGGAGGCAGGGGACAGACTGACAGAGCCTTGAGCGATGGAAGCTGAGGTCGAGGGCCCAAGGTCGATGATAGAATGCTTGGGGTTGTCTCTCCTCTGGTGTCCTTGTCCTTCAGACATCCTGGAGTGACATTGAAATTGTTTTAATTAAAAACTGTAGAAACAGCACAGAGATAAGAATGGAAGACAAGCTCCAAGTGCGGGGCTGAGGCGAGTTCTCCAAGGGCTAGGGCTAGGGGCAGAGGGAGGGAGAAGGGGAGAAGGGCGTGAGGGGCACACTGTGTCCTTTGCCACCCACTCTCAGACTTGTTGTCTTGGACCCCCGTCGGCTGAGCTTGGGGTCCGGGGAGCAGTGGGTTTGGACACTCAGTGGTGACGTCAGCCGTAGTCCTGAAGCAGAGGGGAAGTTGGCAATCCAGGCTTGCCTGGGGGTGACACTGGTGGCGGGAGGGCCTGTGCCCTCCCCTGTTACTGGGTTTGTGTGGGGTCCATGGGGGCATTGGGGTCAGTGGAAGGAACATGAAGTGAGCCAGAGCATTGTCACTGTGGCCTCTGAGGGCAGGTGGAGCAAGAAAAGGAGGAAGCTTCTAAGTGACACCTGGTCCCAGCTCAGTGGCTATGACCAGGGAAGTCATATGGAGGAAAAGCCTGGTGGACTCTGAGGGTGATGGAGGAGGATGGGAGGGGCAAGCTGGGCTGGGGAGGTGGCAGGCCATGGACACACACCAGACAGACACACATGTGCATGCACACATACACAGGCACATACATGGATGCACACACATGTCATGCATATATACATGCATGCACACATGTGCACCCACACAGCAAGTCACATGCACACGTGAGCACACATGAAAACACACAAGCACATGCACATACTCCTGCAGTGCACATGCACACACATATATGCATGCACACAGGTGTGTGCTCAGATAGCACCCTCACATATGCACACAAGCACACAAACAGACACATGAACAAATGCACATATATATTCACGCAGTGCACTTGTGCACATATACACATGCAAACAGGTGTGCATTCAGCACACAATGCACATGAAAACGTGTGCACACATGCAATGCAATACATATATGCATGCACATGTGTGCCCACACCATACACCCACACATACGTACATGAGCACACACGTGCACACACACAAACCACATGAATGCATGAGGATGCGTATATGAAATACACATGCACACATGAGCACATCCACGCACGCACATGCATGTACAGACGTGCACGTGCATGTACATAGACGTGCACGTGCATGTACATAGACGTGCACGTGCATGTACATAGACGCGCACGTGCATAGACGTGCACGTGCATAGACGTGCACGTGCATAGACGTGCACGTACATAGACGTGCACGTACATAGACGTGCACGTGCATGTACATAGACGTGCATGTACATAGACGTGCACGTGCATGTACATAGACGTGCACGTGCAGGTACATAGACGTGCATGTACATAGACGTGCACGTGCATAGACGTGCACGTGCATAGACGTGCATGTACGTAGACGTGCACGTGCACGTACATAGACGTGCACGTGCAGGTACATAGACGTGCAGGTACATAGACGTGCAGGTACATAGACGTGCACGTGCATGTACATAGACGTGCACGTACGTAGTGCGCATGCACGTACGTAGACATGCGCGTGCACGTACGTAGACGTGCACGTACAGACGTGCGCGTGCACGTACATAGACGTGCATGTACATAGATGTGCACGTGCATGTATAGACGTGCACGTGCACGTACATAGACGTGCACGTATATAGACGTGCATGTACATAGACGTGCGCGTGCATGTACATAGACGTGCGCGTGCATGTACATAGACGTGCACGTACATAGACGTGCGCGTGCATGTACATAGACGTGCACGTACATAGACGTGCGCGTGCACGTACATAGACGTGCGCGTGCACGTACATAGACGTGCGCGTGCACGTACATAGACGTGCGCGTGCACGTACATAGACGTGCGCGTGCACGTACATAGACGTGCGCGTACATTGACGTGCGCGTGCACGTACATAGACGTGCGCGTGCATTGACGTGCGCGTGCACGTACATAGACGTGCGCATACATAGACGTGCGCGTGCACGTACATAGACGTGCATGTACATAGACGTGCACGTGCAGGTACATAGACGTGCATGTACATAGACGTGCACGTGCATAGACGTGCACGTGCATAGACGTGCATGTACGTAGACGTGCACGTGCACGTACATAGACGTGCACGTGCAGGTACATAGACGTGCAGGTACATAGACGTGCAGGTACATAGACGTGCACGTGCATGTACATAGACGTGCACGTACGTAGTGCGCGTGCACGTACGTAGACATGCGCGTGCACGTACGTAGACGTGCACGTACAGACGTGCGCGTGCACGTACATAGACGTGCATGTACATAGATGTGCACGTGCATGTATAGACGTGCACGTGCATGTACATAGACGTGCACGTGCATGTACATAGACGTGCACGTGCATGTACATAGACGTGCACGTACATAGACGTGCACGTGCACGTACATAGACGTGCGCGTGCACGTACATAGACGTGCACGTGCACGTACATAGACGTGCGCGTGCACGTACATAGACGTGCGCGTGCACGTACATAGACGTGCGCATACATAGACGTGCACGTGCACGTACATAGACATGCACACGTATACCCAGGCCCTGCATTGGAAAAAATCCAAAATGTGGCTTGATTGCAAAGAGCACATGAAGAGCTGTTGAATGCAGAGGTGCCCAGCAAGAAGCATGGACCTAAACCCAAAGGTGGTTGGGGGAAGCCTGGGGACACCTGGGTGGGCAAATAGCCCTCCTGAGGCCCAGGGAGAGATGCAAAAACCCAGCAAGCCAGGAGGGTTTTTGAAAAAAAAAATGTGTACCACATGTGACATTTCCCGTGTGAGGGAAGCATTGAGATCATACTGTGTTTTCCCTGTGCCCTGCGATTTTGCAGCTGACATGCCCTTTCCGTGGAAATATATAGCAGTCCTCATGCTAGGATTGCGTGTTCTGTGTCAGGCAGCTGGGCATGGGAGTGCAGGGCGTGGGGTGGAGCCTGGGAGGAGAGTTCCTAGTTTTACCACTGTGTTCCGGCCGTGGGGTGTCCTGGGGAATGGAGGCCACCTCCTGACACTGGAGTTTCCTGGGTTCTGCTGTGAGCGAGGAGTGGGAGAAGACAAGACTCTGGTTTTAGAAACCTTCCGAGTCTCGTACGCCCTTGACTGCCGTTTCTGAGTATTTCCTGAAGCTTGGGAAGGATGAGTCACTTTAAGGGGATTGTCCTATGTTGCTTTGTTTTGTTTCTTTAGTGACGGTGTCTATGATCATCTTCTGTTTATGAGGGTGAAATTACAGAAATAAGAAGGGTTACACTTAAAATAATATCTGTAGTTTACTTTCACATGTGTGGGGTTTTTTGTTTTGTCATTGCTGCTGCTTTTTTTTTTTTCTTTAACATTCTGACAGTTCTGTCTGCTTATTACTAAGTCCTCCTACCTTTCTAAAGAGAATGTCTTTCTTGCTAAAGAATACATTATGGACTCTTGGAATCTCTTTGTTGGGGTGGAGGGGGTGGGGACTTGCCCTGACTTGCTGGGAATGCCCATAGGGTTTAGAAGTCACGTCTACTGCTGAGGCACTAACAAAGGTAAGCCTTCAAGGAAGCACTGTCATTTCCGGGGAAGAGAGTTTTGAGGAAATTGAAACAGTTATGAAGTGATCTAGCAGTCCCTCTACTAATGTATCTACATATAAAGATATGTAGAGATGACTTTTTTTTTTTTTTTTTTTGAGATGGAGTCTCCCTCTGTCACCCAGGCTGGAGTGCAGTGGCATGATCTCTGCTCACTGCAACCTCTACCTCCTGGATTCAAGCGATTTTCCTGCCTCAGCCTTCTGAGTAGCTGGGATTACACACGTGTGTCACCACGCCTGGCCAATTTTTTTGTATTTATAGTAGAGACGGGGTTTCACCATGTTGGTTGGGCTGGTCTCGAACTCCTGACCTCGTGATCCTCCCGCCTTGGCCTCCCAAAGTGCTGAGATTACAGGTGTGAGCCACCGCACCCGGCCCCAGAGATGACTTCTAAACCTTCAGGGTATTCCCAGCAAGTCAGGGCAAGTCTATATATATATATATATATATATATATATATATATATATATATATATAATTTGTATGTTTATATAATTTGTATAAATATATAATTTGTATATATATAGTATGTATATATAGCATGTATATGTATATATAGTATGTGTATATATAGTATGTATATATAGTATATATAGTATGTATGTATATAGTGTGTATATATGTAGTGTGTGTATATAGTATGTATGTATATAGTATGTGTATATATAGTGTGTGTGTATATATAGTATGTGTATGTGTGTGTATATATATGTTTATTTGGGATAAGGAAAGGAAATCAGTATGTCAAAGAGACACTCCCCTCCCATGTTTATTGCAGCACCATTCGGAGTAGCCAAGACATGCAGTCAACGGAAGAGCCCATCAAGGGATGAATGCAGAAAGAAAATGTGCTATATCAACTCTGTACATTCACTAAAAGTCATTCATTTGCACAGTGAGAATAAGTGCCTTTCATGCTATGTAAACTATGCCTCAATAAAGCTGTTAAATGAACAAAGAAAATCGGGTATATTCACAATGGAATGGTATTCAGCTTTAAAAAAGAAGGAGGTTGGCTGGGTGCGGTGGCTCATGCCTGTCATCCTAGCACTTTGGGAGGCTGAGGCAGGCGGATCATCTGAGGTCAGGAGTTCAAGACCAGCCTGGCCAACATGGTGAAACCCCGTCTCTACTAAAAATACAAAAAATTAGCTGGGCATGATGGGCGGGCGCCTATAGTCCCAGCTACTCAGGAGGCTGAGGCAGGAGAATTGCTTGAACCCAGGAGGCGGAGATTGCAGTGAGCCAAGATCATTGCATTCCAGCTTGGGCAACAGAGTGAGACTCTGTCTCAAAAAGAAAAAAGAAGGAAGTCCTGCCATTTGCAACAACATGGATGGAACTGGAGGACATGATGTTAAGTGCAGTAAGCCGAGCACAGAAAGACAAATACCGTCTGACCCAAACACGCTTACGTGGAATCTAAAACCATTGAACTCACAGAAGCAGAGTGGAATGGCGGTGACCAAGGGGTTGGGAGTGAGGGGTGGGGGAAATGGGGAAATGATGGGTAAAGGGTACAACATTTCCATCAGATAGGAAGGGATAAGTTCAGGGGTCTACCGTACTCAGGGTGACTGTGGTTAGTAAGAATGCGTTGCATACTTGAAAATGCCTAAGACAGTAGCTTTGAACTGTTTGCACCACAAATAAATAGGCGAGGTAAGATGTAAATAAAGAAAAAATAATACTTCAAAAAATACAATTACAGATTTCTGTGGAAACATATGAACATGAATGCATATATATATATATGCGTGTGTCTGTACCTGCCTTATGGTTTATTCCGGATCAGTAGGATCCTCCCTTGCTACTGTCTAAAGATCTGCCGCGTGCTGCAGAAGGAGCTGTAATTGCATTTATGATGTCTGGCAAGTGTCCTGTTGTGGAAACAGCCATTTCAGGGCTCCGAGGTTATGGAAATGACTCCACTCTGGTTGCCGGCATGGGGCCCACAGAGCTGTTCCGAGGGTTTTGTCTACTTTCTACTTATTGTTGACACACATAGAAACACACACGCAGCCATGAGTACACACACACACAGACATACAAGCAGACGTGGACACACCTACCTGTATGTACATACTCAAAACACACCTTCACACTATACTCACCTACCCATACACACACGTGCACACAACGTGTGCACACAAACACATGCATACATGCACCTATGCGTATGCACACATGGAAACACACCTGCACACTACACACACCTACACATACACAAACCCACAAATGCACACACCCACACAGGCACAAACACACAAATGCACACACCCACACATGCACAAACACACCTACACATATAAACACGTTGACACATGCACACATGCAGCTGCACACATGCACATGAAAAACATATACACACTACACCCGCCTACACATACACACACAAACCCACATATACATGCACCTGCACACATGCACACATAACACCTACACACATGCATACAGAACCCACACATACATGCATCCATAGGCACACAGAAACACACCTACACACTGTGCACACCTACATATGCACACACAAACCCACATGAACATGCACTGACACATATGCACACAAAAAACACACTACACACACAGAAACCCACAAAATACACCTCCACACTTACACAAAACACGCCTACACATATGCACATACACAAACCCACACATACATGCACCTGCCTATATGCACCCACAACACATACACATATGCACACACAGAACCCACCTACACACCCCATACATGCACACAAAACCCACAAATACATACGTGTGCACTGCAAATGCCCAAATATACATGCACACGCACACACACATACCCCTGTGACATATGCACGCACACTTCATTTATACCCGCAGGAGCATAGCCTGGTCGTTTGCACCTGTTGTGGAACTGGACACACTTCCGGTGTTCACAGGGCTCCTGCGGGTTGTTTTTGGATCCCCCGCCACCCACCGGCAGGTGCTTCCTGACGGTTGAGAGATGTTGTATGCCTTTGGTGCTGAGGAGTGGGGACGCTGGATGTGGACGATTATCCTGACTCTTCCTCCAGTTGACCAAACAGTCCAAGTCGACTTTTCCAAATTTTCCTGAATCTGGCTTTTCTTCAGTGTGCCAGAGATGGCCGGCCACGTTGAAGTAGCATTGAAATTGTTGTAATTAAAGACTGTAGAAACAGGGTAGCCTATCAATAATTCAGCATGCCAGTTTCCTCATTCCGTGGGATTCCATGAGATTTTTTTTAAAATGCATAATGCATGTGTCTTTCTGGGTTGTCTAGTGTTTCTACTATATTTTGGTTTGTAATTACAGGAAAGTTGCCAATAAAAAAGGGAGAATTTTGTTCCCCATGTTGTTTTCAGTACATATTCAAAATTGTATTCATCTGTTTGAAAGGAACGGCCTGTTAAGAATAATACACAAAATGATCGTGTTTTTCCACTATTTTAATTTCTACTAAGCTTGAAGGTCATCATTTATTTAAAACCTAGGCTAACATATTCTTACTTTTAGGCATGGAAGTGAATATTTAGAATGAGAAGAGAAACCACAGCACCTTGTAAATTTTTTTAAGTTGCTGTTTTAAATATCACAAAAAGTCAGAAAAATCGCATATCTTTTTTATCTCTATAATATTCAAATTTATTTTTATTTTTCTTGTTTCTAAGTTGACTCTTTTTTTCTCTCTTAGATGGTGGTTTCGATTTATCCGATGCCCTTCCTGGTGAGTATCAACATCATTTTTAAAAATCCCGTCAATATTTTATGTTAACATAGTATATACAGGCATATCCCAGCCATTTCCAGCTAGGTTCTAGAGCACCGCAATAACGGGAGTCATAGCAATTTTTGGCTTCCCAGTACATATAAATGTTATGTTTACTCTCAACTGTAGCCTTTTCAGTATGCAATAGCATTACTTCTAAAAGCAGTATACTGTAATTGAAAATACCTTATTGCTAAAAAATGCAGATACAGAGACAGGAAGTGGGGCACGTGCTGTTGGAAAAAACGATGCCGAGAGTCTGGCTTGCCACAGGGTTGCTGCAGACCTTCCGTTTGTAAAACACACAGTATTTGCAAAGCACCTTAAGACAAAGTGCAGTGAAGGAGTCCGCCTGTATGTGTCCACCTGCCTTATTATAAAAACCAGACTCATAGATGACGAGGAAAAGCAAGATGCCCTCGTCGAGATAAATGAACCACCCTGGTGGAATAATTCACAGTCCTGTGATGGTCAGAGTCCGAGCAGAAACTTGCCAGGTCCTTGGGGAGGGGGCTAGAGGAGGTGAGCACATGGAGGTCCCCAGGAGAGAGGGGCATCCAGTGCTGGGATCCTCCCTCTGGAAATCGGCACCCGCTCTCTCCATGGGGCCACTCCTTCCTTTTTCTGCAGCTCTTCCTGTCTCCCGCTCCTCACCCAGAGCCCTCGGTGAAGGGCATGGGAAAAGGAATTGAAGGAATTCCGTCTTATCACTCTATCAGCTTCTGGGTCTTGTCATCCCTTTGTATTTGTTTTCTGGGGCTGCCATAAAAAGGTGCCACCAACTGGGGGCTTAAACCACAGGGATTTATCATCTTCCAGACCTGGACGACAGAAGTCTGAGATCAAGGTGTAGACAGACCCATGCTCCCTCTAGGGGCTCTAGGGGAGGATCCTTCCTGCCTCTTGCGGCTTCCGGGAGCTCCAGGTGTCCCTGGGCTTGTGGCCTCATCACTCCAGTCTCTGCCTCCTTCTCCGTGGGGCCTCGTCCTCTGTGTCTGTGTCTCCTTTTCTTTGTCTTACAAGGATACTTGTCATTGGGTTTAGGGCCACTCTACTCCAGGATTATCTGATCTCAAGATCCTTCTGTTAAGCACATCTGCAAAGACCCTATTTCCAAATAAAGTCTCATTACCAGGTTTTAGGCTTTACGATGTAGATATATCTTTTGCGGGGACCACTGCTCAATCCACTGCAGTTATATCCAGTTCTTTTTGGTGGCTCTAGGGGAGGATCTTTCCTGCTTCTCCCAGCTTTTGAGGGCTCCAGGCGTCCCTGTGCTTGTGGCCGCATCACTCTAGGCTCTGCCTTTGTGAACGCTGGTCTCTTCCCTGTGTCTCCATATACCCAAATTTCCTTCCTATAAGGGCACCAGTCATTAGGACCTGTCCTAATCTATTATAACCTCATCTTAACTGATTACAACTGCAAAGACCCTGTTTCCAAATAAGATCACCTATTGAGGTTTGGGGTGGGTGTGGATTTCGGAGGAATGCTTTTCAACCCAGGACAGCCCTCTTCATTTTTTTTTTTTTTTCGAGATGGAGTCTCTCTCTGTCACCCAGGCTGGAGTGCAGTGGCACAATCTCGGCTCACTGCAACCTCTGCCTCCCGGGTTCAAGTGATTGTCCTGCCTCTGCCTCCCGAGTAACTGGGATTAGAGGCATGCACCACCATGCCTAGCTAGTTTTTGTATTTTCAGTACAGATGGGGTTTCATAATGTTGGTCAGGCTGGTTTCGAACTCCTGACCTTGTGATCTGCCCGCCTTGGCCTCCCAAAGTGCTGGGATGACAGGCATGAGCCACTGAGCCCAGCCACCCTCTTCACTTTTTTATGTTTTACTTTTTTTTTTTTTTTATTTCTGAGACACTGTCTCGCTGTGTTGCTCAGGTTGGAGTGCAGTGTTGGGATCTTGGCTCACTGCAGCCTTGACCATCTGGGCTCAAGCAGTCCTCCCACCTCAGCCTGCTGAGTAGCTGGGACTACAGGCATGTGCCACCTCACCTGGTACAGTGAGCAACACGGGGTCTCACTGTGTTGCTCAGGTTGGAGTGCCACGGTGGGATCTTGTCTCTCACTACAGCCTTGACCATCTGGGTTCGAGCAATCCTCCCACCTCAGCCTCCCAAAGTGCTGAGGCGTGAGAGGATTGCAGACACGAGCCACTGCACCTGGCCAGCTTTTAATTTTATGTCCTGTGGTGCAGTGCAGATGGTTTGAGCGGAAACAGTGCTGATGGGGATCATCTCTTTCCTGACCACCTACCCCTTCTTGGCCCTTGGGAACAACCATTCCCTGCAGTGGGAGGCGCCCTTAGTCTTACAACCTCCACCTGATTTGCCTGATTGGCTTCCATTCTCAGAGGGGGCAGCCTAGGCAGAGGCCTGACGGAGCCAAAAGTGTGTTTCATATGAGAAATGTGAACAGCCTTTCAGCCATCAGTCCGGTGTCTCTCCTTCTCATGCATAGATCTCGGGCTCTGAAAAGGGCAGTTTTTCTCCTAACTTTGCCATTCTCCTGCCTTCCTGGCTTATGTCTCAGTCATAGTCCCATTCAACGTCAAGAAGTGGAGAAGGGCTGGGCACGGTGGCTCACGCCTGTCATCCCAGCACTTTGGGAGGACGAGGTGGGTGGATCACCTGAGGTCAGGAGTTCGAGACCAACCTGGCCAACGTGGTGAAACCCCATCTCTGCTAAAAATACAAAAAATTAGCCGGGAGTGATGGCATGCGCCTGTAAGCCCAGCTACTTGGGAGGCTGAGGCAGGAGAATCGCTTGAACCCAGGAGGCAGAGGTTGTGGTGAACGGAGACCACACCATTGCACTCCAGCCTGGGTAACAGAGCAAGACTTGGTCTCAAAAAAAAAAAAAAGAAGTGGAGAAGGGGTCTCTGTGGAAACCATGGCCGGTAGCAGCCTCTGTGCCTGTTTTCTGGGCTCAAGAGTCGTCCTATAAACCTCAGCTCGGTGTGGGCAGGTGAGAAAAAACAATGCTAAAAACATTCTCCGACTGTTTCCAAGAAAAGGAAACATCCTTAACCACAAAAGAGTTGACACTTGTTTTCCCAGCTGCAACTTTTACTAACTGAAATATCTTATCTCTTTAGACAATGAAAACAAGAAACCCACTGCAATCCCCAAGAAACCCAGTGCTGGTGAGAAGAGCTTCTTCCTAGTATGCAAAGAAAAAGATCAAATCATTTTCTCAGACAGCAGGACGGGACTTAGGCAACTAGAAAGAAGAGAGAAGTGATTGGAGTGCTCCAGCTGGAGTCTGGTTAATAGTTAATACTGGAATTGTGTTGTGATGTTACATTTCATGTAGTGATTCCAGTAAGAGAATGGTTGCTGATGTGAAATGTTTCGGGGCCATTTGGACAACATCTCTGTGTGCTTTTATTCTAAGGGTCTGACTTACTCTGTCTTTAGATTTTCTTCCCTTTTTTTTTTTTTTTTTTTTTTTTTTTTGAGATGGCGTCTCATTCTTGTCTCGCAGGCTGGAGTGCAGTGGTGTGATCTTGGCTCACTGCAACCTCCGCCTCCCGGGTTCGGTGATTCTCCTGCCTCAGATGCCTCAGTAGCTGGGACTGCA
The DNA here is from genome assembly GCF_029289425.2 of Pan paniscus. Taxonomy (NCBI): domain Eukaryota; kingdom Metazoa; phylum Chordata; class Mammalia; order Primates; family Hominidae; genus Pan; species Pan paniscus. The sequence goes on along the minus strand of NC_073273.2, from coordinate 44,463,671 downwards.
GGCACCAGCCACCACACCTGGTTAATTGTTGTATTTTTAGTCGAGACGAGGTTTCACTATGTCGGCCAGGCTGGTCTTGAGCTCCTGACTTCAGGCAATCTGCCTCCCAAAGTGCTGGGATTACAGCCGTGAGCCACCATGCACGGCCTGTGTCTTTAGATTTCAACTTCCTGGGAGAGAGAGCATTTGGTGCTGAGATCTCCCCCATGATGACCAACAAGTGAACTCATCTCTCAACCTGTGGGCACACACCTCATTTGTTCTCAGTGCTGTTCTTTCTTTTTTTTCTTTTTTTTTTTGGAGATGGAGTCTCGCTCTGTCGCCCAGGCTGGAGTGCAGTGGCGCAATCTCGGCTCACTGCAAGCTCCGCCTCCTGGGTTCACACCATTCTTCTGCCTCAGCCTCCCGAGTAGCTGGGACTGCAGGCACCCGCCACCACGCCCAGCTAATTTTTTTGTATTGTTAGTAGAGACGGGGTTTCACCATGTTAGCCAGGATGGTCTCGATCTCCTGACCTCGTGATCCACCCGCCTTGGCCTCCCAAAGTGCTGGGATTACAGGCATGAGCCACCACACCCGGCCCTCAATGCTGTTCTTTCAAACAAAAGTCAGAAACGAGGTCCACGTGATGGAATTCCCCAAGGGGCAACCCCACTGGCGGATAAACAGAGTAAAAATGATGCCGAAACTTATGGCATCGGTGTCTTACAGCTAAGACACTGTCTTGTCTTAGCACTTCTGAGTTTTCTAATATAAAACATTAATAGCTCCACTTCATTACTGGGCTTCCTGTCTAGAGTGTCAGCTCATGAGCAAAGGGACCCTGTGTCCCCAGATCCTTGAACTAAGCAATCATGCAGATAGCACCAGTGAGTAGGTGTTGAGCGTCTGAATTCATACTGTCATAGTCTCCTTGAGGAAGGGACTGGAAATTCCCATACGTCACTCAGGATGGCTCAGTACATGCTGTTGGGTGGATGCCAGCAACCATTCCTCCATCTTAGTTGGGTTTTCAAAATCATTCTTCATACTAGAAGACAAGATCTGAGGCCATGGTGAACTGTCACATCAGTTGCAGAGCACATATGGGTTGCTAGAGCCACGTTTTAGACACCCTCTAGCCTAAATCTGATCACAGTCATCTGTCCCCTTCTCTTAGGGTCTACCTTTCCAAAGTTGTTAGGGACCTGGGAGGAGAGGACAATGGGATGAGGAGTCAACAGGAGAAAATCATGTGCAGGCAGAATTGGAATTTCAACTTGGTCCAGGCAACACAATTCATTTATAAATTACTTTATTTCTCTCTCTCTCTCCCCACTGCCTCTCCTCTGAGAGCTTCTCTCCTAGCTTTTTCTCTGTCTCTGTCTCTCTGTTTTTTACTCTCTTTATCTGAGAGAATAGTGATGTAAAAATGGTCAGGAATTCACTTTTTCTAATGAGATCCTGGTCAAGCTGATATTCAGAAAAGTATTTAGGAATGTGGGGCCGTGGTGTGTTTTTGATCTGTTCACGAGGTCATTCCTTCCTCGTTTCTCTCTGGAATTTGGTATTAACTGCTCTTTCCCCTCTTTTAGGGGATGACTTTGACTTAGGAGATGCTGTTGTTGATGGAGAAAATGGTGAGTATTATCCTTTAATCTCTTCTGCTGCTGATCTGCTTATTATCACCCAATTATGATCATTTCAGAGAGAATTCTCCCATTTAAATTATAAAGGGAACCAGTTTTCACAGTGGAAACCTAGGGAACAGGTGTGTCGGTTTGTTCTTGCTGTTGTCGTTGGGTTTTTCTTTACAACCACTACGTGTGCTTTTATTTTAAAACTCTTACAGTCTTTGGAAGGACATGAGACAAATGTGCCTACCCTGGCCAGGGCTGGCTTCACCAGCATGTGACGTGTGCGGTGGCACAGGACCCCATGGCATGTTGGTTTCGCATGGGAACCATACTGGTTTACTGCTCTGTTGCCGCCATCTTGGAATACTTAAGAAAATTTGAAAAATGGGTCCCACCTTTTTATTTTGGCCCTAGAAATTCTGTAGCTGGTGTGGACACCCGCTTTAATTTTTATTAAACATAGTTGACATTAAGAACTGTGGCTGAAAGTTGATGGGCGGAAACTGGCAGGAGACTGTGTGTGTACAGGTATCCCCACCAGGACAAAGGCCAAGGTCCAATTTCTGTTCAGGGAACCATCTGTGTGTAAACTGATGTTTCATTTTCTTTACTGCAAGGCACTTAAAATTGCAACTCTCATCTTTCACAAACAGACGACCCACGACCACCGAACCCACCCAAACCGATGCCAAATCCAAACCCCAACCACCCTAGTTCCTCCGGTAAGAGTCTCTGACCCTGTGGGATGTCTTCATGTTGTTCAGAATTCAGCGATATTTATGTCAGCTGAGAGGAGGTGATTTCAGATGAGCGTGTGCTTACTGTTGACTGCCTGTGCAGTGTAATGCCCATGTTCATGTAATGGAAAATGTACATTTCAAAAATATATATTTAGCTTGGATTTTATTTTTAGTTTGCTTTTTTTTTTTTTTTTTTTTTTTTTTGAGACAGAGTCTTGTTCTGTCACCCAGGCTGGAGTGCAGTGGTGCCATCTTGGCTCACTGCAACCTCCACCTACTGGGTTCAAGTGATTCTCCTGCATCAGCCTCCTGAGTAGCTGGAATTACAGGCACACACTGCCATGCCTGGCTAATTTTTGTATTTTTAGTAGAGACAGGGTTTTGCCATGTTGGCCAGGCTGGTCTCGAACTCCTGACCTCAAGTGATCCACCCACCTTGGCCTCCCAAAAGTGCTGGGATGACAGGTGTGAGCCACTGTGCCTGGACTAGTTTGCTACTTTTATTTCCAAGTTCCATCTTATGGAGCTTCTAAAAAATTGCATACAAGAATTTAAATGTAGACTTGATAAAGAGAAAAGTATTGGCATACGCATTCCTTGTGGAGAAGCTAGTGTGTTTTAAATCTTTCTGCCCTTAAATATTTAAGTCAGTTTTTCTGACATATCACAGCATTTTCAGCGTAATTCGAATAGCACCAGTTTTTTTTTTTTTAGCTGAATGGTTGTCGAAAGTTTATATGTTTAGGTTTTTTTGTTTACATACTTAATTTTTAACACAGAAGAATATTAATGATGTCCATATCTTGTTGACATTTTGATGGCTATTTGTGCTAGTATTTTATATATCTTTTTTTTTTTTCTTTTTTGAGACAGGGTCTCACTCTGTTGTCCAGGCTAGAGTACAGTGGTGTGATCATATTAAATATAAGAGCATACCACAGCCTCCAACTCCTGGGCTAGAGAGATCCCCCTGCCTCAGCCTTTCAAGTAGCTGGGGCTACAGGCACACAGCGTCGTGACCAGTTAGTTTTTTCATTTTTTGTAGAGATGGGGTCTCAGTATGTTGCCCAGGCTGGTCTGAAACTCCTGGCCTCAAGCAGTCCTCTTGCCTCAGCATCCCAAATCTCTGAGATGACAGGCACGAGTCACCTCACCCAGCCTATATATTAATCTAAATGAAATAAATTTTAAATAAAGTTCCAAGTCTTTTGTTTGTACTGCATTGTAACATTACTTTTTGCTTACTGATAGTCCATGAATATTTTTTCATGTCATGTAATCATTTCTATCGTATGAGTTTTACTGATAATCATGTACTATTACATACTACATATATAATTATATACTTCCTTTAACTAATCCTTAATTCTGAAAATGTTATGTTTCTTCTGGCATTTTAGAATTATGAATTAACAAAGCAAATCTGAGTCAACTCCATGCACTATTTTTATTCCTTTGAAGACATTTCTAGCATTCAAATAGTTTAGATCAATGTATATGAGTACTTTCATAGCTTTTGACCTGGTTGTTAATTTGCTGCAGAATTTTACCAATTTATTTTGATGCCAGGGGTGTGTGCAAATGTCCCTGTCTTCACACCATCTCCAATATTAGTTATCACCTAGGAAACCTTTGCAAATAGTGTGAAATTTTCTATCAACTTTCTCCTGGTTTCATGACTTTACTTTTAAAATTAAAAAAAAAACAAAAACCTGCATCAATTGGCCGTGGATACTTCTTATTTTGTGTATTGTATGCTTTGCCTTTTATTCTTATATTCTGATATGACATTATTGATTTATAAGCCTCCTTCATTTATTTACAGACATAAATATTGCCAGCATGCAATATTATGCTCACGTTTTTCCACTTTATTTATGGTTTTTTGTTTTGTTTTGTTTTGAGACTGAGTTTAGCTCTTCTTGCCCAGGCTGGAGTGCAGTGGTGCCATCTTGGCTCACTGCAACCTCCACCTCCAGGGTTCAAGTGATTCTCCTGCCTCAGCCTCCCGAGTAGCTGGGATTACATGTGCCTGTCACCACACCCGGCTAATTTTTAGATTCTTAGTGGAGATGGGGTTTCACCATGTTGATGAACAGGCCGGTTTTCATGAGTTTTTCCTTTATTCTAAGACATGAAGACCCTTGGAGGAGTTCCAGGTTGACAGGTGATGCTGTATTTTCTTTCCTAGGTAGCTTTTCAGATGCTGACCTTGCGGATGGCGTTTCAGGTGGAGAAGGTACAGTTATCTTGTTTTCTGTCTCTTTTCTCTCTCCATCCCATGATGCCCACCTGCTCTGTAGAATCACTACAGGGTCTAAACTGTCAGCTCTCTGTGAACTCACAGTGAAATGTTCAGCCATCTCTGTGGGAACTCTGCCTGTTTGCTGAGGCTTCAAGGATGTGGGAAGTAAAGGCTGCCCCGTAGAGGTTCGGTCCTCGGAGAAGAGTTCAGGGCCCAGGCAGCTGCCCCACTTTTCTGAGGGACAGGGCCTGATGAATGGGCCCTTGTCACCACCTCCTCACCCATCCGTTCACCTGTGTGTTCTTGCAAATAACTAGTGTTGTTTCAGCTTCATTTTATTAGGCTGTTTTCTGTAATTTAAGGAATGTGAATATTAAAGCCCTGAGAATAGTGATAATGCCTGGGAGTATGGGTTCTCAGAGTACCCCTAGAGTGTAACAGGCAGCACCCCAGCTCTGTAGCTGTGTAACATGCACCCTTAGAGTGTAATAGGCAGGACCCCAGCTCTGTAGCTGGGTAACGTGTACCCCCGTAGAGTGTAAGAAGCCGGACCCCAGCCTCTTCACGGTCCTGGCTGTGAATTTTTCCTTGACCCCAAATCTTCCCATTGCAGACGTTGTTTTTGTCTTGCAGGAAAAGGAGGCAGTGATGGTGGAGGCAGCCACAGGAAAGAAGGGGAAGAGGGTAGGTGCACCTGGCTTCTGTCTTCTTGTTTCTCCCCCACGTGGTGTTGAGAAGGGGAAGCAGAATGTCTGAGAGCTGGCGGACTGCACTGGCATTGGCCTCCTAAAGCTACTGGCAGGAGGCACGGGTGTTCTGTGCCAAGTGCTCCCAAGTGATGTAGCTGCAGAGGTCCCCCCAGCAAACCAGCCCTGCTCCAGGTGCCCACGTGACGCGGATTTTATGTTTGGTCACCTGCCCACGATGCCCTGGCTGGCGACCTGACCCCTACATCACGCTTCGCCTTGTCCTTGTGTTTACAAAAGCTCCTACACTCACCCTAACGATCAGAGGCTTGTGACGCAGTATCCTCAGTTGCGCTTGGCCCTGGAGAACGTCAGTAACCAGGTGGGAGGTGGGAATGTGGGTCGCTTCCACCCTGGCTGTAACAGGCATTGTGTTCTCCATGGAAGTGCCGGTGATGTATCTCCTGTCTCCTTTTTCATAACCTTTTCCCTTAGATGGGACAAGAAAATAATGACAGACAGAATTCCTTTTAAAACTGTAAAGAAAACAAAATGAGGTGAGAAAGAGAAAGAAGTAGGGAGGAAGAGAAAAGGGAAGGAGAGAAGGAAAGAAGGAAGGAGGGAGGGAAGAAGGGAAGGAAGGAAGGGAGGGAAGAAGGGAAGGAAGGAAGGGAGGGAAGAAGGGAAGGAAGGAAGGGAAGGAAGGAAGGGAGGGAAGGAGGGAGGGAAGAAAGGAAGAGAGAGGGAGGGAAAAGAGGGAGAGAAGGAAGGAAAAGAAGGAGGGAGGGAGGGAAAAAAGGAAGGGAGGAGGAAGGGAGGAAAGAAGGACAAGAAAGACGGAGGGAGGGAAAAGAAGGAAGGGAGGAGGGAGGAAAGGAAGGGAAGGAAGGAAGGGAGTGAAGGGAAAGAGGGAGGGAGGGAAGGAAGGAAGGCAGAAGGAAGGAAGGAAGGGGAAGGGAGGAAAGGAAGGGGAAGGGAGGGAAGGAAGGAAAGGAGAAAGGGAAACAGAAGAAAAGGAGGAAAGGAAGGAAAGAGGGAAGGAGAGAGGAGAGACAGGAGAGAGGGAGGGGCGAGGACAATAGCTTCGTATTTTAGTGTCTCTCAATTCTCAGGGACTTTGCTTCTAGCAAAATGCCTGGTTTTAAGCAACTTCTTTGGCAGAAGAGATACTAATTTGGCCAAAGATTTTAACACCCGTTTGCCATTTTAATCACTGATAAAATGTGAATTCTTAAAATATGCAACGAATGTTTGTGGAAAAAGAAAAGTGGGTAGTCTACCCTTGTTTTAGGTATTTATTATTTTTATGGGTACAGTTCTTGAATTCTAGGCTTTCTTTGAAGAGGTAGTAATCTGTAGCCCTCACCTAGGACTACAAGGTCATTTTTAAAAAAATAGCTAAGAAAACACATGTCTGGCATGTTTATCTCAGGCCATCGTTCTTGGCCTTCTAGAGAGTTAATGTCTACTATGTCACTTCATCAGGGAGGGGTAGTTAAGCTTGAAAAATCTTTCTATGACATGACTGTGTCCTGCACGTATTAAAAACTGGCCGAGTGAACACACCACCCATAGGCCATGTTTGGAGCCAGCGTTTTTGCTGAAAGTCAGACGATTCTCCTTCCCCGTCGTGGAGGGCGGAGAAGATTCTATCTGGAGAAGGGTCCTCTGAAGCTCACATCTGGCATTTGGAATGAATAATCTCTTCAATGGCCAGGCGCGCTGGCTCATGCCTGTCATCCCAGAACTTTGGGAGGCTGAGGCGGGAGGATTGCTTGAGGCCAAGAGTTCGAAACCACCCTGGCCAACATGGTGAAACCCCTTTTCTACAAAAAACACAAAAATTAGGCCAGGTGTGGTGGCTCACACCTGTAATCCTAGCACTTCGGGAGGCCAAGGTGGGTGGATCACTTGAGGTCAGGAGTTCGAGACCAGCCTGGCCAAGATGGTGAAACCCCATCTCTACAAAAAATACAAAAATTAGCTGGGCATGTGGCATGCCCCTGTAGTCCTAGCTACTCGGGAGGCACAAGAATTGCTTGAACCTGGGAAGCAGAGGCTGCAGTGAGCTGAAATCGTGCCACTGCACTCCAGCCTGGGTGACAAAGTAAGACTGCATTTCAAAAAAAAAAAAAAAAACTAGCCAGGGGTGGTGGCACACACCTGTAATCCCAGCTACTTGGGAGGCTGAGGCAGGAGAATAGCTTGAACCCGGGACGCAGAGGTTGCAGTGAGCTGAGATCGCACCACTGCACTCCAGCCTGGGCAACAGAGCAAGACTCTGTCTCCCCGCCAAAAAAAAAAGAATTATTGCTGGAATAACATAAAAAAAAAAAAAAAGGCTGAGTGTGGTGGCTCATGAGTGTAATCCCAGCATTTTGGGATGCCTAGGCAGCAGGCAGGTTGCTTTAGGCTGGGAGCTTGAGATCAGACTGGGCAACATAGCAAGACCCCAATTCTATAAAACCACAGTAATTAACCAGGCATGGTGGTGCACACCTGTAGTCCCAGCTACTCAGAAGGCTGAAGTGGGAGGATCTCATGAGCCCAGGAATTCGAGATTGCAGTGAGCTGTGATTACATCATTGCACTCCAGCCTGTTTGACAGAGCAAGAACCCATCTCAAAATAATACACAATAATAATAATTAATTAAATAGAGATAGATTTAAAATGTTTGCATTGAAACCCAAAGCTATCTTCAAGGGGTGAAAAAGGAGCATTCTAACGATACAAAACGCATTGGCAAATGCCCCAAGCATTGCAGGTCTTTGCTTCTTTATCTTCTGCCCCTGCCTGGGCTCCTTCCTCCAGGTTTGATGTCCAGCTCTCTCTTTCTTTTTTGTTTTGTTTTGTTTTGAGATGGTGAATTGCTCTGTCGCCCAGGCTGGAATGCAGCGGCACAATCTCGGCTCACTGCAACCTCTGCCTCCCTGGTTCAGGCGATTCTCTGGACTCAGCCTCCTGAGTAGCTGGGATTAAAGGCACCCACCCTTACTCCCGGCTAATTTTTGTATTTTTCGTAGAGACGGGTTTTACCATGTTGACCAGGCTGGTCTCAAACTCCTGACCTCAGGCGATCCACCTGCCTCGGCCTCCCAAAGTGCTGGGATTACAGGCATGAGCCACCACGCCCAGCCCCAGCTCTCTTTCCATCTGTCTTTGTCTTTTTTTGTCTCTGCCTGGGTTCTGCTGAGCTTCTGCCCGTACCTCGCTGGCCTCTCTTCATGTCTCTTTTCTCCTGCTCCACTCCCTCCATGGTCCGACCAGGTCTGCCCAGCACGTGCGACGGAAGATTGTGCCTTGCTTTGCCTTCGTGTGTATCATTCTCGGCATGCTTCCTTTGCAAATCGGTCGGCTCAGGTGTCTGAGATGTTCTGAGGATCTTGGTGCTCTCAGACTGACTGTCTCTGCCAGCCACTGCCCCCTGGCATCTTCTCTGCACCGTGCGTGTCTCAATCACGATGCTGTGTGCTTCCTCCTGCAGCCGACGCCCCAGGCGTGATCCCCGGGATTGTGGGGGCTGTCGTGGTCGCCGTGGCTGGAGCCATCTCTAGCTTCATTGCTTACCAGAAAAAGAAGCTATGCTTCAAAGAAAATGGTAAGTCTCGCTCCGCCGGCGCCTCTCCTTCATGCCTTGCTGATTGGAAAACTGTGCTTTCTTTAAAAGGCAGAAACCAAACTCGGGCTGGCACGAAACAGGTGCACGATGGCTGATGGTTCGTGAAACTGCTAAAACTCTGGAATCGAACCTTCTGGCTTTGATTTCAGGGCTGTTCTGCCTTGTGTTTTGTTGTGTGAAAGTTTACAAGTTCCCCACTGCTGCAGTGCTTGGGTTGTTTACGTCTACCAAGTGGGAAATGGTTGGTACATATGCCGCGGAATTGTTGCTGGGGTTAGAGACAGTCCTGCAGGAAAGCCGCTACAAGTTACCCTGCAGAGAGCAAAGGTGGAAGACACTTAGCTCTGATCATTCCTGCCCTGTTATTTACAACCGATGTCATCATCAGGAGGAGAGCCGTGACCAGGGGGCCGCCACGGTCCTTTCTCCACCCAGGAGAGTTAAGTTAAAAGCCGGCACAAGGCCGGACATGGTGGCTCACACCTGTCATCCCAGCACTTTGGGAGGCCGAGACGGGCGGATCACAAGGTCAGGAGGAGATCGAGACCATCCTGGGTAACATGGTGAAACCCCGTCTCTACTAAAAATACAAAAAATTAGCCGGGCGTGGTGGCGGGCGTCTGTAGTCCCAGCTACTCGGGAGGCTGAGGCAGGAGAATGGTGTGAACCTGGGAGGCAGAGCTTGCAGTGAGCTGAGATCATGTGACTGCACTCCAGCCTGGGCGACAGAGTGAGACTCCGTCTCAAAAAACAAAACAAAACAAAAACCAGCACAGCGGATTCCCTTTCTGTTAGTACCGAAAACGCACAGGCACCCAGGACCTGGGAAGTTTCTTGGATCGGGACTGAAATGTACAGGGGAATTAGGAGGAGGACGTAGTCACCATTGCAATCCTCCTAGGTCAGCCGGCAGGCTCTTTGGGACCTTGTATTCGAAAGTCCCTAAATCATTTAGGATCCGCCGTGAAGCTGGGAAGTAAGCCCTGCTATTTGGAACACAGCTAACCTGCATGCATCACTGGGCACTTACATTTAGCTCTTGCCTTCCCTCTTGCATGACCAAGCATTGTGGTTTGCAGGAATCCCATGGACCGGGAACAGCTACTCTTATTTTTTATTTCTTGAGACAGAGTTTCGCTCTGTTGCCCAGGCTGGAGTGCAGTGGCGCAATCTCAGCTCACTGCAGTCTCCACCCCACAGGTTCAAGTGATTCTCCTGCCTCAGCCTCCTGAGTAGCTGGGATGATAGGCACCCGCCACCACGCCCGTCTAATTTCTGTATTTTTAGCAGAGATGGGGTCTCACCATGTTGGCCAGGCTGGTCTCCAACTCCTCACCTCAAGTGATCCACCCGCCTCGGCCTCCCAAAGTCTTGGGATTACAGGCGTGAGGCACCACACCCGGCCAACAGCTACTGTTTTATGGAGGAGCCCCTGGGGTCCCTCACGCCTCTGGGTGTCTGAACTTCTCACCCTACTTAGATCTTAAGTCCTTATTCATTCTTGGTCACTGATGTCATTCACCCAAAGCACTGCCTCCTGAAGATTTTAGAGGGATTCCTAGAACATTTGAATAGATGCTGGTGTGGACAAAGTTAGACTGTAGGGGTGGAGTTTCCCCGTAATCTCCCATCATTCCAGCATTTGACATCCACAAACATTATTTAGAGCGTGAAATGGAGAGTCCTAAACAGCTTTCGGATCTCAAGACTTTAAATGAGCTGCTCGTGTTTATTTCCCCGTTCTTGCTGTGGGGTTTTGGGCAGTGCGTGGAAGACAATTGCCTCCTACCTGGTGGGCAGACTAGTGGGAAATGGTGTTTGGTTGTTTCTTTTTTTTTTTTTTTTTGAGATGGAGTCTCACTCTGTCACCGAGGCTGGAATGCAATGGCTCCATCTTGGCTCACTGCAACCTCCACCTCCCAGGTTCTCCTGCCTCAGCCTCCCGAGTAGCTGGGATTACAGATGTGCACCATCACGCACAGCTAATTTTTGTTTTTTTAGTAGAGATGGAGTTTCGTCATGTTGGTCAGGCTGGTCTCGAACTCCTGACCTTGGATGATCCGCCCACCTTGACCTCCCAAAGTGTTGGGATTGCAGGCGTGAGCCACCGTGCCCAGCTGGTGTTTGGTTGATTGAATGGCAGTTTTGAGCGGGACCCAAATGGACAGATGACCACATTCAAGGAGATGCCTATAAGAGACGTACGATTAGAATCACATTGGAAAAAAGCAAACAGCAAAACATTCTTCTCCCCTCTTGCTTCTTCTAGAAGTAGCGGAGGGGTTAAAACAGTAGGGACTCAATGGAAGGGAATTTTTGTTTGCTTTTCAATGACATTTCTTTTTCTTTTCTGAAACTGTTCAACTCAAAGCATAATATTCAAGTTTGCCAGGACAGGATGCGTAATATTCTAGATGTTGTATTTCAAACTCTCTGGCTTTTTTTTTTTTTTTTTTTTTTTTGAGACGGAGTCTCGCTCTATTGCCCAGAATGGAGTGCAGTGGTGCAATCTTGGCTCACTGCAACCTCCGCCTTGCGGGTTCAAGCAATTCTCCTGCCTCAGCCTCCGAAGTAACTGGTATTACAGGTGTGCATCACCACACCCGGCTAATTTTTGTATTTTTAGTAGAGATGGGGGTTCACCATGTTGGACACACTGGTCTCCAACTCGTGACCTCAGGTGGTTCCCCCCCCATCTTGGCCTCCCAAAGTGTTGGGATTATAGGCGTGAGTCAAAGCACCCGGCCTCTTTTTTAGAATCCCAGACAATTGTTGAACACTTTTGCATTAAACTACAAAGTCTCTGATTGATGATTCTCTGAAAATCTTTAGGTCAACCCAAATTGGATTCATGAGTTGCAAAGGATGTTTATTACCTTGTGCATGCAGACATAGGAACTTTTGGGATCTTGTAAGCCTATTTCATATTCACATCCTGTATTAGTCCGTTTTCACACTGCTATGAAGAACTGCCTAAGACTGGATAATTCATGAAGGAAAGAGGATTAATTGATTCACAGTTCAGCATGGCTGGGGAGGCCTCAGGAAACTTACAATCATGGCAGGAGGGGACCCAAGGCACCATCCCATTATCACGAGAACAGCATGGGGGAACCTTCGCTATGGTTCAGTGACCCCCACCTGGTCTCTCCCTGGACACATGGGGATTATGGGAATTACAATTCAAGATGAGATTTGGGTGGGGACACAGAGGCTCACCATATCACATCTGAAGACACACAAACTTGGGAAAGCACCCAGGAGGCTTAATAGACTTGATTTTGTCAAAAATTTGGAAATAGAATTGGGAAAAGGAAAAACAACTTTTCCTCTACCTTATCCGCCCCGCCACCCCTGGGTCTTGGTCTTGGGTGGAAGCATTGTCTTTTTTATTGCAGGAGGTGGGGCAGGCATGAACAATGAAAGCTCTCACTGGGTAGAAACAATTTTCCTAGATTCTTCAAGAACAAAAGCAAATATGTCCTGGCGAGGTGGCCGACACCTGTAATCCCAGTGCTTTGGGAGTCCAAGGAAAGAGGATTGCTTGAGCCCAGGAGTTCAAGATCAGCCTGGGCAACATAGTGAAACCTCATCTCTACAAAAAATGTAAGAAATTAGCTGGGCGTGCTTGCGCCTGCCTGTGGTCCCAACTACTCTGGAGGCTGAGGTGTGAGGATTGCTTGAGCCCAGGAATTGGAGGCTGCAGTAAGCCATGATTGCACCACTGCACTCCAGCCTGGATGACAGACAGAGACCCTGTCTCTAGATATAAAAATAAAAATACCTTTTTTTTTTTTTTTGAGACAGAGTCTCACTCTGTCACCCAGGCTGGAGTGCAATGGCGTGATCTCGGCTCACTGCAGCCTCTGCCTCCCGGGTTCAAGCGACTCTCCTGCCTCAGCCTCCCGAGCAGCTGGGACTACAGGCGCGTGCCACCACGTCCAGCTAATTTTTCATATTTTTAGTAGAGACGGAGTTTTGCCGTGTTAGCCAGGATGGTCTTGATCTCCTGACCTCGTGATCCACCTGCCTTGGCCTCCCAAAGTGCTAGAATTACAGGCATGAGCCACCGTGCCCGGCCCCCAAAATAATTTTTTTAAAAAAAGCATCCTTTCTGAAGAATTGGCTCAGGGGAGTCCAAGATTCACTTTATACTAATGAGATGCTAGGCTAATTTTCTTCTAATATTTTCTATAAGTCTCTTATTCTGATGCCAAATTAACAGAAGGTCCAACTTTCAATTCCTGGTTTGCTTTCTAGTTATCCGGGGATTGATTTTCTTGGCCTTTTGTAAATGCACAAAGCAAAGGGGCAAAAAGAAAATAAAGCATAACAAAGAGAAGCAAGAGATGGTGAAACCCCGTCTCTACTAAAAATACAAGAATTAGCTGTGCGTGATGGTGGGCACCTGTAATATCCCAGCTACTTGGGAGGCTGAGGCAGGGAATTGCTTGAACCCGGGAGGCAGAGGTTGCAGTGAGCCAAGATTGTGCCACCGCACTCCAGCCTGGACAACAGAGTGAGACTCTGTCTCAAAAAAAAAAAAAAAAAAGAGAAAGAAAACAAAAACAAGGCAGTCTTCTATAAATACCAAGACCCTACCTCAAAAGAGGACCTTTCCAACTGCATCCACTCACAGCTTGGTTTTTATACGTGAATTATAAAATGAGTTTTTTATCTCAGTGACATGGTTTTGTTAGTAGACATGGAATTGCGATGTTGGATCGAGTTATCCGGAAGACGAAAGATGTCAGAGCCCTCAGCCTCTGGGGCAGGATTTTGCTTTATGGGTTCGATTTCCGCGATGGTGATTTTGAGATCTGGCAACCCCATAGGTTCATGGGGAGCTTGGAGATTTCATAAGAAGGATGTGAGTATAGCATGCCCTGGTCCTTCAAGAAACCATGGGCCAGGCGCGGTGGCTTACGCCTGTAATCCCAGCACTTTGGGAGGCCAAGGCGGGTGGATCACCTGAGGTCAGGAGTTTGAGACCAGCCTGGCCAACATGGTGAAACCCTGGCTCTACTAAAAATACAAAAATTAGCCAGGCATGGTGGTGCACACATGTAATTCCAGGTACTCGGGAGGCTGAGGCAGGAGAATCGCTTGAACCCAGGAGGCAGAGTTGCAGTGAGCCGAGATCGAGCCACTGCACTCCAGCCTGGGGACAAGAGCGAGACTTTGTCTCAAAAAAGAAAAGAAAAGAAAAACCATGCCCAGTTTTGGGGATACTGTTATTCTACCAGACAGGCTCATTTTCCGGGACTGTGTCATTGCATTGAAATCTGTGGTGTTTGTTAAATTTGTATTAAAATGAGTCCCAGGCGAGTGAGTAGACATAGGTGAGTCTTCGGCATCTTTCCAACAAGGAGATGCCTTTATCAAATCTTGTGACTTGATATGGATTGACTGAGAAGCTTTGCAGTGTTATATTTGGGGGTTCACGGATTAGAAACTCCTTGTGGAATCGGATGGCTCTGTCTGTTATAGGTTGGTGCAAAAGTAACTGCGGTTTATGCCATTAAAAGTAATAGCAACATAGCAAGACCTCGTGTCTACAAAAAACGTAAAAAAAAAAAAAAAAATTAGCTGAGTGTGGTGGCTCCCAGCTAATTTTTTACCTTTTTTTGTAGAGACAGAGTCTTGCTGTGTTGCCATTACTTTTAATGGCAAAAACCACAATTACTTTTGCACCAGCCTCCCTTCCTCCCTTCCTACAGATTTGAGTTGGTGGTGCTTGGGCTTCTCCTGGTTTTTGTCCATGTGATACGAAGGGGCCTGTTTAAGCCGCTTCTCTCATGCACTCGGGGTCTGTGACTTCGCATCTGGGTGTGTTGGCTTCCCGGAGGACCTGGCTCAGACCACTAACCGCACGGAGCCTGAACGCTTCCCACAGAGCCCAGCTTCCGTGGCTGGCAAGGGGTGTTCAGGATGCTGTCCTTTGGCTGTGCTGGCTGGTCCTACTGCTCTGTTTACCAGGGTCCTGGGCTCACAGTGGGTTTCTTGAGGCTTTGGCAAGATGGGCGATTGGCTCTCCCTGTCTCCTTCTTTCTCTTTCTTCTTCTCTGCCTTTCTTCCTTCCCTCCTCCTTTCTTTCCCCCTCCCTCCTTCTTTTCTCTCTTCCTTCCCTGCTTTTCTCTTTCTTCCTTTGCCCTCAGTTCTCCCTCTCTCTTTTCATTCTTTCTTGAACTCTCCCTCTTTGTTCCTCCCTCCCTTCTTCTTTTCCTCCTTTTTTCCTTTTTCTCTCTTCCTTTTCTCTATCTCTTCCTTTCTTCCTTCTCTTTTCTTCTTATGTACCTTTCTTTTTTCTCTCTTCTTTCCTTCCTTCCTTTCTTTCCATCCCTCCCTCCTTCTTTCCTTTTTCCTGCCTCCATCCCTTCCTCCTTTCCTTCCTTCCTTTCTTTTTTTCTCTCTATTCTTCTCTCTTCATCCATCTCTCCTTTTCTTACATGCCTCTTTTCTTCCTTCCTTGTTTCTTCTCTCCCTCCTTCCCTTCTTTCCTTCCTTCCTTCCCTTCCTCCCTCCCTCATTTCCTTCCTCCCTGCTTCACTTCTTCCGCCCTCCCTTCCTCCATACCTCCCTGCTTCCTTTTTTCCAACCTCCTTCCCTCCTCGTTCCTTCCCTCTCTTTCTGCCTTCCTCCCTTCCTCCCTCCCTTTCTCCCATCCCTTCTTCCTTCTTCCCTCCTGCTCTCCCTGTTCCCTGCCTCCCTCCCTGCCTTCCTCTGTCTCTCCCTTCCTCCACTCCTTAATTTTGGTTTCCACTTCCCACTCTCACACTTTGAGCCTCTATCCCATTACTTCCTTGCTCAGAGCAGCTCTTTCTAACACCTCCCTGCTTCTGGGAGCCCCAGCGCTCAGCAAAAGCAGACCTAGCACCAGTTTACTTTTTTTATTATTATTTTTTATCTTTCTCAACCTTCCATTTCAGATGGCTGAAGACCTGGGGGTGAGCAGAGAACCCAGCGCAGGCCTGCGGAGCGTCCTGACCGTAATCGTTTTATCTGCTAAGACATAGCCTTAAAGCAAACCCTTCCATCTGCCGCTCCCCTCGCCCTGCTGGCAAATTCCCACCACGATGGGATTCTCAATCACATGGCGGATTCTCTGCCTTCAGTTCCATATGCTTTTGCCTTTCTTGATGCACAGAAGCTCATTATAGCAAATCATATTTCTGCATAAGAGCTTCAGAAAATGAAGAGAAATGCAGACATTTTCTTTTAAACAAGAATCTAACAGAAACGGGGCAGTGACTTCCATGTTTTCATGAGTTTTGTCCCTAAGTCCATCCCTGCCAAGGGAACAAACTGGGGCCCAGGGTGGCCACCCTCTTCCCTGCAGTGTCCTAGGTTAAGCTCACTCACGTCCTAAGGATTTGACCTTCCAGGTCATGCATGGATTTTTCAATCTTCAACGTTTTTGGCCCTTGACTTGCATTTCTCACTGCACTTCCTATGAAGCGGTTCTTAACTCTTTCTGTGATCAGTGTTCCAAACAGGTGCACATCTTGGTTCCTAGAAAAACAAAATTCATATGTTGAGGAATCACCTAAACATCTCCTGATCTTCACACTGTAAGGCGTGTTGGGAATTGGTGGGTGGTCAGGTCCCTATTCACACATTTGAGCACGGAGCCTCTGCGGCCGTCTTCCTTGGATTCTCTCATATCCCTGAAAAACACAAATTGTACCTGGATTTTCCTTCTGTTTCCAAAGTCCACCAACTTGTTCTTCAATGTAATTGATTTTAACTTTTTTTCTTTCTTTTACTTTTCTTATTTTTTTCTTTCTTTTCATTTTTTTCTTATTTCTTTTCCTTCTATTTATTTTACTTTTCTTATTTGTTATATGTTATTTCTTTTTCTTTTCTTACTTTTCTTCTTTTTTCATTTTTCTTTTTTTTTCTTTTTTGAATTGGAGTCTCACTCTGTTGCCCAGGCTGGAGTGCAGTGGTGCAATCTTGGCTCACTGCAGCCTCCACCTCCTGGGTTCAAGCGATTCTCCTGCCTCAGCCTCCCGAGTAGCTGGGACTACAGGCACACACCACCACACCCAGCTAATTTTTGTATTTTTAGTAGAGACGGGGTTTCTCCATGTTGGCCAGGCTGATCTCGAACTTCTGACCTCAGGTGATCTGCCTGCCTCAACCTTCCAAAGTGCTGGGATTACAGGTGTGAGCCACTGTGCCTGGCCCTTTTTCTTTTTTCTTTTTTTTTTTTCTCTTATTTCTTTTTTCTTATTTGTTTTCCTTTTTGCTTTTTCTTTTTATCTTATTTCTTTTACTTATTTTTCTTTTTTTACTTTTATTTCTTCTCCATTTTTCCTCATTGTTTTCCTCTTATTTCTTTGACTTTTCTGATTTCTTTTTTTTCTTATTTTCCTTTTTTTTCATATTCCTTTTAATTTTTTCTTCTTTTACTTTTCTTATTTGCCCTCTTGTGGAAATGAGGCACAGCCTCCCTTATGGTTGAGCCATAGTTCTAGCTGAGCACGGATGGTTTGATCCTCCTGTGTTGGGGCACTGTATGGTGTGAGGGCACAAAACCTTGACCCACATGGGTCTGGTCACCTTCTCACAGAGGTCACCTTTACAGCCCCCCAACTCTTTGAAGGATGTGTCCCAAGGTGTCTCAAGTCTGATGCAATGAAAGCTGCCCCCCATTGACCACAGGACTGAGTCCAGAATGTCCTGCGTGTTTCCCAGAGTGTCTGTCCTAACACCGCTTAAAGATTAGCCACTGCTAGACAGTGATCCTCAGGTATATGGTCTCAGGATTGGCCCCAAGTACATGGTGTGTGTGTGTGTATAAATATATCTTCACAAAGCATAGGGACCCATTAAAGCCATATTGCTTTGCTGAATGGTTCTAATAGCTACAGATGATTTCTAGCCTGAAAGAAAAGCACCACGAATTGTTTGAAGTTGACTTGTTGAAGTTGACTTGTCACATGTGGCATGCTTGGTCTAAGTTTTGACAGGAAGGGTACGTGGGTAGGGGTGTACGGAGCACCTCATGAGACCAGTTCTCCTCCTGAGAGGTCCGTGATATTGGAACTGTTGCCCCAGATGGACTTTGCCCTTGTGAGACTTTATACTTTTCAATGGACTTTTTCCCTCTTTAAAACTCGCCAGCTTTTATGTAGTGTTTTATAAAATTACAGGAATAAAAAGAATATCTTTTATGCTTTTTAACCAATGAGGGGAGAGGGAGAAATTATTTGTCCTCTGAAATGAACGCAGGTTTTCAATTTCTAGCCAGGACAGTTTGCTGCAAAATGCACCCGTGTTGACAACTTGTGACTGGCAGAACAAATGACATTTGTGGTGAACATTTTCGAATCATTTTGAATGTTCTTCTCTTCGGGGGGTTTTCCTCTCTTTTTCTTAAATCAAAGAATTTGGCCCTTTATGTGGGAGTCATTTAGTGGTTAGGGAGAACAGTTGAAACTGTGGAGTTCACGTAGCATAAACTGGCGAGGCTGTCTCTGCTGCTGTCGTTAAAAGTTACGCTGCTGGCTTGGCACGGTGGTTCACACCTGTAATCCCAGCATTTTGGGAGGCCGAGGTGGGCAGATCACGAAGTCAGGAGATCGAGACCATCCTGGCTAACATGGTGAAACCCCGTCTCTACTAAAAATACAAAAAATTAGCTGGGCATGGTGGCGGGCGCCTGTAGTCCCAGCTACTCGGGAGGCTGAGGCAGGAGAATGGCGTGAACCCTGGAGGCGGAGGTTGCAGTGAGCCGAGATCGCGCCACTGCGTTCCAGCCTGGGCGACAGAGCAAGACTCTGTCTCAAAAAAAAAAAAAAAAAAAAAAAGAAGAAGAAAAGTTACGCTGCTGCACCATACAAATGTGTTCCTTTATGAAGGCATTTGAACCACAGATGGGGCCGTTTTACAAATAGCACGGTCTTTGTGAGGGGGAAACGCATGGCCACAGATTCGATGAGCTTCTGCTGCTTCCCTTTGTGTTGAAAACGTGGGTGTTCCTTCACACCAACACTGGAAATAAATAAATACCTATTGATCTGTGCATCTCTTATGCGTTTCCAATTCTGTTGGCTTATGCTGTGGCTCAGAAAAGAAGCGACACCGACAACATTTGGGGACTTGACCCTGTTTGCATTGCGGCATGTTTGAAACATTTTTTAATGGAAATTTGGGAATAGAGGGCCGGGCGTGGTGGCTCAGGCCTGTAATCCCAGTACTCTGAGAGGCCGAGGTGGGCGGATCACAAGGTCAGGAGATCAAGACCATCCTGGCTAACACGGTGGAACCCCATCTCTACTAAAAATACAAAAAATTAGCCAGGCGTGGTGGTGCATGCCTGAAATCCCAGCTACTCAGGAGGCTGAGGCAGGAGAATGGCTTGAACCCGGGAAGGTGGAGGTTGCAGTGAGCTGAGATCGTGTCACTGCACGCCAGCCTGGGCGACAGAGTGAGACTCTGTCTCAAAGAAATAATAATAATAAATAAATAAATAAATAAATAAATAAATTTGGGAATGGAAACAAGACTGGGAAAAAATGCTGGAGGAGGAAGAAAACCGGGTACACAAGACGCCTTGGCTGTCTTGTCCTTTGATGGCTGGGGAAGCTCTTAGTGCTCGGAGTCCTCACTCACCTCTCTGCATTCTGAGGGAGGTAGAAGAGGGGACAGGACAGCCAATTCAACCTGAGAAGGATGATCGGTGGAGGTGGGTAAAGGAAGAAAGTCCCCTTTCCCTAGGTACTGAAAAGATGCTAATCTGCTGAGATTCTCTGCATTTATTTTTATTTATTTTAATTTTTATTTTGAGACAGTCTCGCTCTGTCACCCGCGCTGGAGTGCAGTGCCACGATCTCAGCTCACTGCAATCTCCACCTCTTGGGTTCAAATGATTCTCCTGCCTCAGCCTCCCAAGTAGCCGGGACTACAGGTGCACGCCACCACGCCCAGCTAATTTTTGTATTTTTAATAGAGACGGGGTTTCACCATGTTGGCCAGGATGGGCTCGATCTCTTGACCTCGTGATCCACCCACCTGGGCCTCCCAAAGTGGTGGGATTACAGGTGTGAGCCACCATGCCCAGCCTCTGCATTTATTTTTATTTATTTATTTTTATTTTTATTTTGAGACAGTCTTGCCCTGTCACCCAGGCTGGAGTGCAGTAGTGTGATCTCAGCTCACTGCAACCTCCACCTCCTGGGTTCAAACGATCCTCCTGCCTCAGCCTCCCGAGTAGCTGGGAGTATAGGTGCATGCCACCACGCCCAGCTAAGTTTTGTATTTTTTAGTAGAGACGGGGTTTCACCATGTTGGCCAGGCTGGTCTTGAACTCCTGACCTCGAGTGATCCACCTGCCTCAGCCTCCCAAAGTGCTGGGATTACAGGCGTGAGTCACCACGCCCAGCCGTCTGCATTTGTTTGATGAGTTTGGGGGCAGTTATAAATAAGAATCTTATTTTCATAGATACACGTACTTTTTTTTTTTTTATAGAAAGAGCTTCCATGTGCGTGTTCCTCAGTGTTTAGGGAGAAGAAAGCAACCCTTAAAATAGAGGAAAATGAAGCTGCTTGGATTACCCTGTTGAAGTTCATCTCTGCCTGTGCCATGCATGAAAAAATACTGGCAAAGTCTTCACTTACATGAGTGTTAGACTCCATGTTCCCAGTGGGTCTCGGGGTTCAGAACTGAGTGCTCTCATCCAAGCAATAGGAGCGTCGACCTCAGGAAAGCCCAGGTGTTTTGTGTGTATTTTGAGGAGTGGGTTATCTGTTGCACTGAGCCTCTCTGTGTGTTTTCTTCTTCTTTTCAGCAGAACAAGGGGAGGTGGACATGGAGAGCCACCGGAATGCCAACGCAGAGCCAGCTGGTAAGAAGGACGGGGAACGGTGGCTTGCACACGTGGCCAGTGTTCCCATTTTATCTTCTCCATCCTCTCCCATCTTGCTGTCCTGCTCACATTCTCAAATTTGGTTGCATGGCTTTGAATGTCTTCCTTTATGTCTCGTTGCTTTGGAGGGATACTTTCAAAAGACAATGGATGTGTAAACTTCCTAGGGCCTGGGCCTTCAGAGAAGACCTATATGTGCCTAAGTCTCTGTTTAACAAAATATTAAGGAAGTTTTCCCAGGAGTTCGAGACCAGCCTGGCCAACATGGTGAAACCCTGTGTCTACTAAAAATACAAAATTAGCTGAGTGTGGTGGTCGGCGCCTGTAATCCCAGCTACCTGGGAAGCTGAGGCAAGAGAACTGCTTGAACCTGGGAGGTAGAGGTTGCAGTGAGCCGAGATCGTGCCATTGCACTCCAGCCTGGGCGACACAGTGAGACATGTTTCAAAAAAAAAAAAAGTTCCAAGTGGCACACGATTGGTGCGTCGCTGGGAAGTCCACAGCTGGCTGGTGTGCACTGGGAATTAAAAGTCCATCTCCTGAAATATAACTCCTTAAGTTTTGCTGTCAACTTTTTTTTTGTTGTTAGAGATAGGGTCTCACTCTGTCGCCCAGGCTGGAGTGCAGTGGCACGATCATAACTTACTGCAGCCTCGATCTCCTGGGCTCAAGGGATCCTCCCACCTCAGCCTCCTGATTAGCTGGAACCACAGGCGTGCACCACCATGTCCGGCTGATTTGTTTTTTTTTTTTGTAGAGACAAGGTCTCACTAGGTTGCCCAGACAGGGTCTCACTATGTTGCCCATCCTGAGCTCAAGCAACCCTCCGACCTCAGCTTCCCAGAGTGCTGGGGTTCTAGGCGTGAACTACCGCACCCAGCCTGCTATCACCTTCTAAAAATCCTCTCAACCAGGTGGAAAATGTGGTTAAGAAGAGACTTTAATTCGTGAGAAACTTCTCGGGGTAAAAGGCAGGCATTTTGCCATCAGAACCACTTTTGAAAATGGCAAGAAAAAAATGTGTGTGTGTATATGTGCGTGTATTTTTTTCTTTTGTTTGTGCATACAATGGAACCTTCTCATTTGCCTGAGAGAGGCAGTGCTTATTTTTAATAGCAGCTGTCAAATTGAGAGGGATTTTTAATGAAATGATTTAAAGTATTTTAATTTTTTTTCTTTTTGAGATGGAGTGTCTCTCTGTCACCCAGGCTGGAATGCAGTGGTGCAACCTCTGCTCACTGCAACCCCTGCCTCCCAGTGTCAAGTGATTCTCCTTCCTCAGCCTTCTGAGTAGCTGAGACCACAGGCACCCGCCATCATGCCCCACTAATTTTCTTTCTATTTTTACTGGAGACGGGGCTTTCGCCATGTTGGCCAGAGTGGTCTCGAACTCCTGACCTCAAGTGATCTGCCCACCTTGGCCTCCCAAAGTGCTAGGATTACAGGCATGAGCCACCGTGCCTGGCATTCCATTTTAAAGATAGAGACTTCTAGAAAGTTAGTGTCTCGCCAGACGCGGTGGCTAATGCCTGTAGTCCCAGCACTTTGGGAGGCTGAGGTGGGCGGATCACCTGAGGTTGGGAGTTCGAGACCAGCCTGACCAACATGGAGAAACCACGTCTCTACTAAAAATTAAAAAATAAAAAATAAAAAATTAGCCAGGCATCATGGCGCATGCCTGTAATTCCAGCTACTCGGAAGGCTGAGGCAGGAGAATCGCTTGAACCCGGGAGGCGGAGGTTGTGGTGAGCCAAGATCGTGCCATTGCACTCCAGCCTGGGCAACAAGAGCAAAACTCTGTCTCAAAAATAATAATAATAATAAAAGAAAGTTAGTGTCTTGTTGACTGCTCTTTCGAGTCAGGGAAAGATGTTTAGAACAAGCTATATCTTAAAGAGAAAAGGAAGATTCCTTCTGCCCACTGCAATGAAGTTGTCTGGCTTCATTAGCCAGTACATTGGTATATATGTGTGGAGCCCTCGTTACTTGAAGGGCGTGGCATTCCAGTGTTTTCTGCCACCATTGTTCTTAATTCCTTCTTCCAAATCCCAGCTTCTCCCTCCAAAATAGTTTTAAGACTGACATGCAGAATAAAGTTTCCAAAACTTAAATGAATGGACCAGAAAATCTCAGCCCAGCATCATTGCAAATCAATAGAAACTGCACACTCTCATTTAGAAGATTTATTCTTCCATTTGGTAAGTTATAGGCATTTGTTAGTGTCTCTGTGACGTCGTTAGTGGAAATTGCCTTCTGCTGTTTTCCTTCTGCTTTTTCTGCAGCATCCATTTTTTTTTATGAATGGCATCATTCAATGAAATTGATTGAATTGATTGAGATTTAGGGTTTTGCTTTTTCGTGATGAGTTTTGGGCCCATTTTTCTTATGCAGAAATAAAACCACTGGCTCCTGAAAGTTGTAGGAACTGGGTCCACGTGAGTGCTCAGGGAACTGGGAATGACTTTCTTTTGTCTCTGTCTCCCACAGTTCAGCGTACTCTTTTAGAGAAATAGAAGATTGTCGGCAGAAACAGCCCAGGCGTTGGCAGCAGGGTTAGAACAGCTGCCTGAGGCTCTTCCCTGAAGGACACCTGCCTGAGAGCAGAGATGGAGACCTTCTGTTCACGGCGGATTCTTCGTTTTAATCTTGCGATGTGCTTTGCTTGTTGCTGGGCGGATGATGTTTACTAACGATGAATTTTACATCCAAAGGGGGATAGGCACTTGGACCCCCATTCTCCAAGGCCCGGGGGGGCGGTTTCCCATGGGATGTGAAAGGCTGGCCATTATGAAGTCCCTGTAACTCAAATGTCAACCCCACCGAGGCACCCCCCCGTCCCCCAGAATCTTGGCTGTTTACAAATCACGTGTCCATTGAGCGCGTCTGAAACCCCTGGTAGCCCTGACTTTTTTTTAATTAAAATAAGGTAAGCCCTTCAATTTGTTTCTTCAATATTTCTTTCATTTGTAGGGATATTTCTTTTTCATATCAGACTAATAAAAAGAAATTAGAAACCAAGTACTTTTTTTTTTACTTAAATATTTTGCCGTGGGTGGATGTTAAAGAAGGCCGTGGTAATTTACAGGATGCGTTCCAAGTTCTCTTCTTCTGGGGCTTTAAGGCAGATTTCCAGCCTAAATGGTAGCTCTTTATTTCCAAAATGTCCTTGTTGGGCTCTTTTCCTTTCCCGTGTCCTGCCACATCGGGATGGGTACTCTTCTGCACCCAGATACTCCCAGCCAGATACTCTCCTCCATCCAGATACTCTGTTTCCAGATACTCTCCCTGCAGCTAGGTATCCCCTTGAGTCCAGATGCTGCCTGCTTCCAGATACTCCTCTGTATCCAGATACTCCTCTAAATCCAGGTACTCCCTACATCCAGATACTGTACTTCCTAAGATGTACAAGATGTACCGCATTTTCCCAACACTGAAGACTTGACCACAGCTTAAGTGGGTTGGTTAAATACATTATGGCCCAGATTGCAATGGATCTTCTGCCTTGTTAAAAAGAATGAATGAGTCAAGGGTCTTTTTGTTTACTGACACTGCCTAGCATGTATTGAAGCTCAGTAAACACTTGCAGAATAAATCACAGAAAAGCCTCTCTCCTTGAGAAGTTAAGAGATTGGCTCTGATACCAACAACTACCGTACTATTCCAAATACTATTATTTCAAAAATTTATAAAGTATTTTATTCTATGTTCTATTAGCCATTAAGTAACTTTTTTTTTTTTTTTTTTTTTTTTTTGAGACAGAGTCTTGCTCTGTCACCCAGGCTGGAGTGCAGTGGGGCGATCTTGGCTCACTGCAACCTCCGCCTCCTGGGTTCAAGTGATTCTCCTGCCTCAGCCTCCCAAGTAGCTGGGACTACAGGCGTGCGCCACCACACCCGGCTAATTTTTCTATTTTTAGTAGAGCCTGGGTTTCACCATGTTGGCCAGGCTGGTCTCAAACTCCTGACCTCAAGTGATCTGCCTGCCAAGGCCTCCAAAAGTGCTGGGATTACAGGTGTGAGCCACTGTGCCTGGCCCAGCCCTTAAGTAACTTTTTAATCATCATTCCCAAAATCATAGGACTTTCTTTACATAGAAGTTCCAAAATAATGAAACAAAAGAGTTGTTTTACCCAGGTATTTAATGATCCAACAAGCCGTATAATTTAAACTCTATTTTTCAAGTAACCCACTTGCAATAAAATCATGTTTATTTTTATGTCCATGAGAAATTAAAATGAGTCATCTACAAAGACGGACATCCACCCTCCACAAAAAAATAAGTCTTGTTGACACATTTCTTGGAAGTATAGATTTATTTATAAATAAGCCCTAATTTGACATATCTAAAAAAATACCCCTTCTTTTTTTTTTTTTTTTTTTTTACTATTCTTCTTTTTACTCTTCTGCTTCTTGTTTAATGAGCCATTTCTGTGGATAGTATGATTACAATGAGCCATTTGTGTGGATGGTATGATTATAATACTTACAAAAATGTCAGTGTTATTCATAGAATGACAACAGATTTAATGCATTTTTTCTTTTTTTGATTCTAAAGTTAGTCAGTGTGAAGAATCTGACCTCAAAGACAATTCTTGATGATTCATTGGGGAGGACTAGAAACACCACCCTCTAACTTTATAACGTGTCGTTGGTCACTCAGCAAAGCGGCCAGGCATGCTGGTTTATCCAGCTTTCAGCCCTTGAAGATTCACCAGACTAAGGATTAAGTGAAAAAGAATATCTGCCACCTACTTCACTGAGGCGTAAACAGTCCCTATAGATCAATGAGAAAACCCAACACCCGTATAAAAACAAAGGGCAATTCACATGTTTTCCAGAAATGGAACGCAGATGATTTTATGAAGATAGCCCATTTGATACCGTTTTTCAACTAAGAGATTGGCAGTAATCAGAAAGTTTGTAGGGCTCTTAGGAAACAGATCTGAGACATCATGTAAGTCCTGGGCATTTGCGAAACTTCTATGGGGAATGGACTGACAGTGTCCTTAAACAATTAAACGTGCACATCCGTGGTCGGCCCCCTCAAGGGTGGAGAGGATGAGGCATTTGTGATGTCTCAATACATCCTGGAGAATCTAGAAGGTCACCTCCACACACCTGCACCACAGGTGGCATCCTATAGGTATTTTGCTCAAGGAAGCAATGAAAGGGTAAGATAAATAACCAAGAGGTGCCCGCCACTGTGTTCACCCAATTTTACGTACTCCAAGTTATCACTAGTGTCAAAATCAGAAGAAATAACTCCAATGCCAGAAAAAGCCAGCTGGCTGTGCCCTTCAATATCCTGAGAATGACGGGATGTGAAAAGGTGTCGAATCCTCAATGGCAGGGAGACTGCTTGGGTGACTCCCACCCAGAACTGAAATTGAAGGCGGAGTTTCTGAGCTTAGAAAGGGGAAAGACCCAGCATTTATGACTGACTCCTTCATCCAACCTCTTTCCCCACATCAGACGATTTTTGACATGGGTATGGTAACACCATACGTTTGCATAGAGACATTCATGGGAAGCCTAGCTGCTGTGACGTGCAGCAGTCAGTTTTTAACACCATCATCAGTGGCGAAATGAAACATTCCCTTGAAATCGCCTTTCTCTGGATGACTATTTAAACAGCTTCACGTTAGCCTGCCTGTGCGACTGAGGACGTACTGATGATATCCTCATTTTCCGGTGGAGGAAAGTTTATGACGTCAATCCCATTCCGAATATCAGGACTTTAAATCTCTATGATGTTAGCACAAAATGCAAGTGGAGCCCTCTCCAAGCTTTCATAGCGACATGTATTTTGGAAGCCTTAATGGGGAGACAGTTCTCAATGTGGAAAAGTTGTCATGTATTGCAGAGAAGAGAACAGACCACCATGCCCAGCTAATGTTTGTATTTTTAGTAGAGACGGGGTTTCAACATGTTGGCCAGGATGGTCTCAATCTCTTGACCTCGTGATCTGCTCACCTCGACCTACCAAAATGCTGGGATTTCAGGCATGAGCCACCGCGCCAGGCCCAATGCATCTCTTTTCTTAGTTGACTTCTTTTGTATCTCTTCATAGCCTTTTCATATTTTTATATTGATTTGTATCTTTCATTTTTTATATATTTAAACTGCCTACTTATGTTAATTCTGTGCCATGGTAACTTCCTTAATTCATGATTCATATGGGCATACATACAGTCATGGATACAACAGGCTTTCGTATATAAAATTATGAAAAAGTTTATTCTTTTAACATTATGTGGGGATACAACAGGTTTTCATATATAAAATTATGAAAAAAAATTCTTCTAACACCTTTGTGGGGATACAAAAGGTTTTCATATATAAAATCATGAAAAAGGCCGAGTGCGGTGGCTCACGCCTGTAATCCCAGCACTTTGGGAGGCCGAGGTGGCTGGATCAAGAGGTCAGGAGATCGAGACCATCCTGGCCAACATGGTGAAACCCTGTCTCTACTAAAAATACAAAAAATTAGCTGGGCATGGTGGCACGCACTTGTAATCCCAGCTACTCGGGAGGCTGAGGCAGGAGAATTGCTTGAACCCGGGAGGTGGAGGTTGCAGTGAGCCAAGATCGCGCCACTGCACTCCAGCCTGGCCACAGAGCAAGAGTCCATCTAAAAAAAAAAAAAAATCGTGAAAAAAAGTATCTATTCTTCTAACACTTTTGTGAGGGTTACACAGGTTTTCATCTATAAAATAATGAAAAAATGTATTCCTTTCTTAAGAACATTTGTCAGGAATGGGTATTCAATCAAGTGTTTTCTTGGGCTGCATCATGCTGACTATGGTTTTCTACTTTGACCTGTTAATATGGTGAATTAAATATAATGACATATCATATATCATCCTTCAATCCAATCTTATTTGGTGTTACACTTTAGTTTTGTTATTTTCTTTAGGATTATTGTGTCAATATTCAAAAGTCAAATTCATGTGTGTTATATGTTTGCATGTAATATATTTCAATATTGTGCTTTCTTCATACATACATTTTGGTAGATTTTCTTCTTTCTCGTGGAAAATCTGATGGCTAAAGTTTTCTGGGCATGGGCTGTGTGTGTGTGTGTGTGTGTGTGTGTGTTTTAGAGGGGGCAAAGGGTTTTTGTTTCTTTCTGATGGAGAGATATTTATTTATTTAGAGATGGAGTCTCACTCTGTTGCCCAGGCTGGAGTCCAGTGGTGCAATCTTGGCTCACTGCAACCTCCACCTCCCAAGTTCAAGCAATTCTCCTGCCTCAGCCTCCCGAGTAGCTGGGATTACAGGCATATACAAGCACGCCCAGCTAATTTTTGTATTTTTAGTAGAGATGGGGTTTCACCATGTTGGCCAGGCTGGCTCAAACTCCTGACTTCAAGTGATCTGCCTTCCTCGGCCTCCCAAAGTGCTGGGATGACAGGCATGAGTCACTGTACCCGGCTGGGAAATGAATTTTTTTAAAAAAAACTTTCTGTATTTCTACTTCTTCATTGGAAAGTCATTCGTGTTTACTTAAGTTTTCAAATATCACAGTGCAGATTAGAACAAAGTAGTTGTTTCTAATTCTTCCGCATCCTCCAAGTGTATGGAGAAGCTCGCATTCTTCTTGTTTTGTGCTGTCGTTATTTTAGTTTGTTATCTTCGTCTACTTTAGTTTTCTCAGATAATGTTTAAATTACTTGGCAAATCATTTCTCAATTTTCAATGCATTAATTTCCTCCACCTGCTTTTCTGGAGTTTCATGTGATACCCACTCTCCCCACACAGGATGACTTCTTGAGTTGAATGTTCATTCCATTTATTTTCATTCTTTCTTGCTTAATGTTGTAAACAGGCGAGGTTCTAACTTTTCATCTGTGTACTACAAGCTCTCAAGTTCTTTCATGGGGAGTTTGTATCATGGTCATTTTCTAGTATTTAGCATTTTCAGCTTTTGTTTCCTGTCAACTCAACATGAAAAGTTTTTTAAAACGTCCGGGTGATATTGTTGCTTTGTTTGCTTTCCTGGTTTCATTATCCATTTTCAATTTTGCTGCTGTGAATTTGCACCGTCTCCTTGGGGGGTGATTTGGCTGTATATTAGTCAGCGTTCTCTAGAGGGACATAACTAATGGAATATATATATACACACAAAGGGGAGTTTATTAAGTATTAACTCACACGATCACAAGGTCCCACAATAGGCCATCTGCAGGCTGAGGAGCAAGGAGAGCCAGTCCCAGTCCCAAAACTGAAGAACTTGGAGTCCAATGTTTGAAGGCAGGAAGCATCCAGCACGGGACAGAGATGTAGGCTGGGAGGCTAGGCCAGGGTCTCTTCTTGCATTTTTTTGCCTGCTTTATATTCTAGCCTTGATGGCAGCTGATTAGATTATGCCCACCCAGATTAAGGGCGGGGGGCCTGCCTTTCCCAGCCCACTGACTCAAATGGTAATCTCCTTTGGCAACACCCTCACAGACACACCCAGGATCAATACTTTGTGTCAATCAATCCAATCAGCTTAACAGTCAGTATGAACCATCACAGGCAGTGTCTACAAGCAATGAAACGTGCACACACCTTTCTACCTAATTCCTGCCCATTCCTGACCAACGCTCCTAAGAAAGGAATAGATTGATTTTTTTCTTGATTTTATATCTTAAAAACCTGTTGTATCCATGTCTGTATGTGTGCCAGGGTGAATCACAAAGTCAGGAAGTTCATGTGACACAGAATAAGAATATCTTTATTCTTTTATTTTTTATTACTTTTTATTTTGTTTTTGAGACAGAGTCTTACTCTGTCCCCCAGGCTGGAGTGCAGTGGCCTGATCTACGCTCACTACAACCTCCACCTTTCCGGTTCAAGTGATTCTCCTGCCTCAGCCTCCCAAGTAGCTGGGATTACAGGCACATGCCACCACACCCGGCTAATTTTTGTATTTGTAGTAGAAATGTGGTTTCACCATGTTGGCCAGGCTGGTCTCAAACTCCTGACCTCAGGTGATCCATCCGCCTCGGCCTCCTAAAGTGCTGGGATCGCAGTTGTGAGCCATCATGTGTGGCCTAGAATATTCTTATTTCCAATTTTACAGCAACAGAATGTCTTCTGTCTTGTTTCTACTTTAAAAAAACAGTTTGCTAAAGCTTTCTTTGTAGTGCAATTGTGAATTTTCAGGAGCATCCCATGAACATTGAAAAGGAGATGCATTCACGCTTTTTAAGGTTATCGAGGATGTGAAAATTAAAGTTGGCTTTGTAAATTCTGCCGTGTCTGTGAGCTCCCAGCATTTGATCAGCTGAGGCTTCGAGCGGTGAAGTAGAGTGCTTTTCCCCTAACGTGCTCTGATCTGGAGCCTCCGTGTATTACCGCCGGGCACACGGCCTGCCCTGACCATACTTTAGTGAAGCAGAGGTGATAAAACTGTGTTTCACAGGACTCCCACAACACACAGCTTTGATGTCGGCAAACTAGAACCCAGGAGCCAAATCTGCCCACAGTGTGTTTTTGTACAGCTTTCAAGGTAAGAATTTTTTTGTATTATTGTCGTTATTGTTGTTTTGAGACGGAGTCTTACTCCGTCGCCCAGGCTGGAGTCCAGTGGCATGATCTCGGCTCACTGCAACCTCCGCCCCTGGGTTCAAGCGATTCTCCTGCCTCAGCCACCTGAGCAGCTGGGACTACAGGCATGCACCACTACGCCCGGCTACTTTTTGTATTTTCAGTAGAGACAGGGTTTCACCATGTTGGCCAGGCTGGTCTCGAACTCCTGGCCTCAAGTGATCCGCCTGCCTCTGGCTCTCAAAGTCCTGGGATTACAGACATGAGCCACAGTGCCCAGCCAAGAATGGTTTTTACATGTCTGAATAATTTTTAAAACTCCAAAGAACAATAATATTTTGTGATGCATGAAAATTATGTGACACTCAAGTTTTTATGTTCATAAAGTCCACTTGGCGCACAGACATTGGTTACATATTGCAGCAGAATCCATATGGTTTGCAAAGATAAATGCCTTTACTATCTGACCTTCTGCAGAAAAGCTTGTCTACTCTTGCCTTAAGAAGCATGTAAAATACTTACAACACTGGCACATGTTAGGCATGGTGGAAATCATAGCAATTATTTTGCACCTTCATTACATCTGAGAGGATTTCCTGAATTTAACCATTTAACCTAATTCCTCACTACCTTTTGGGAAACATTTTTTTTATTAAGGTGAAATTCACAAATCATAGAATTAACCTTTTTTTTTTTTTTTTTTTTGACGCGGAGTCTCTGTCACCCAGGCTGGCGTGATCTCATCTCACTGCAACCTCTGCTTCCCGGGTTCAGGCAATTCTCGTGCCTCAGCCTGCCAAGTAGTTGGGATTACAGGCAGTCACCACCACATCTGGCTAATTTTTGTATTTTTAGTAGAGATGGGTTTCATCATGTTGGCCAGGCTGGTCTTGAGCTCCTGACCTTAGGTGATCCACCTGCCTCAGCCTCCCAAAGTGCTGGGATGACAGGAGAATTCACCATTTTAAAGTGAACAATTCAGGTTGCTTGCTGCTTTCACAGTGTTTTGTGGCCACCACTTCTACCTAGTTCCAAGATATTTTCACTGCCCCCAAAAGAAATCCCATTAGCAGCTGTTTTTTATATTGGCTTCCTGGGGCTGTCATAAAAACATGCTTCAAACTAGGGAGGGGGCTTAAAAAACAGACAGTTAAGCTGTCACAGTTCTGGAGCATAGAGGTCTGAAATCAAGGAGCAAACAGGGTGGATTCCTCCCTCCGTCCCTTCTTCCTTCCCTTCCTCCCTCAATCCCTCCTTCCCTCCCTCCCTCCCTCCCTCCCTTCCTGCCTTCCCTCCTTCCTTCCTTTCTCTTTCTTCCTTTCCTTACCTTTCCCCTTTCCCTCCCTCCCTCCCTTCCTTCCTTCCTTTCCTCCTCCTCCTTCTTCTTTGTTTCTCTTTCTTTCTTCCTTTCTTTCTTCTTTCTCTTTCTTCTCTCTCTCTTGCTCGCTCTCTCTTTCTGAGTCTCACTCTGTTTCTGTTGCCCAGTCTGTAGTGCGGTGGCACAATCTTGGCTCACTGCAACCTCTGCCTCCTGGGTTCAAGCAATTCTCCTGCCTCAGCTTCCCAAGTAGCTGGGATTACAGGCGCGCACCACCATGCCTAGTTAATTTTTGTATTTTTAGTAGAAACGGGATTTCACCATGTTGGCCAGGCTGGTCTCGAACTACTAATCTCCAGTGATCCGCTCACCTCAGCCACCCAAAGTGCTGGGATTACAGACGTGAGCCACCGGGCCCAGCCAGCAGGGCTGATTTCTTCTGACGCTGTGAGGTAGAATGGATTCCATGCCCCTCCCATTGCGTCCAGTGGTTTGCTGCCAATATCCCTTGGCTTGTAGGTGCATCACCCCAATCTCCCACTTCATGTTCCCAAGGCCTTCTCCCCGTGTGCATGTCAGTGTCCAGATTTCTCTCTTCTTTTAAAATACCAATCATATTGCAGTATGACCTCATCTTAACTAATGATTAGGTTGGTGCAAAAGTAATTGCAGTTTTCACCTTTAAAAGTAATAGCGAGGGGCTGGGCACGCTACCTCACGCCTGTAATCTCAGCACTTTGAGAGGCCGAGGTGGGCGGATCACAAGGTCAGGAGTTCGAGACCAGCCTGGCCAACATGGTGAAACCCCGTCTCTACTAAAAATGCAAAAATTAACCAGGTGTGGTGGTGCACGCCTGTAATTCTAGCTACTCAGGAGGCTGAGGCAGAAGAATCACTTGAACTCAGGAGGCAGAAGTTGCAGTGAGCTGACATCACGCCACTGCATTCCAGCCTGGGTGACAGAGCAAGCCTGTGTCTCAAAAAAAAAAAAAAAAAAAAAAAAAAAAGTAATGGTGAAAATTGCAATTACTTTTGCACCAAAGTAATACATCTGCAAAGATCTTATTTCCAAAGAAAGTCACATTCTGAAGTACTGAAGGGTTGGGCTTCAATATATGAAGTTTGCGGGAGAAAAAATGCAACTCACAATATATCCATTCCCACGTCTTTGCAGCCCCTGGCAACCGGCAATGTGCTTTCTGTCTCTGCAGATTTGCCTGTTCTGGACATTTCAGAGAAATGGAATCCTACACAATGCGTTCTTCTGTGTCTGTTTTCTCTAACTCAGCATCCAGTTTTTGACGTCCATCCGCTTTGTAGCAGATGTCACGGTGTCAGTCCTCTTTAGGGTCAGGGGACTTTGAAGGAAATATCTTTCTAAATGCATCAACTGCTTCCTGGACTCTGCCACTCAGAGCTTAGGACTGCACAAGCTAACTGCCTTAGAGCATTTCCCCCATATGCGCACACACACACACACACATACATGCACACACATGCACACACGCACACACACACAGACACGTGCACACACACACACACACCTGTGTGCACAGGAACTTAATCCATCCAAGTAACTTACCTTTATAAAGATGTTGCAGTCCAGGCGCGATGGCTCACACCTGTAATCCCAGCACTTTGGGAAGCCGAGGCAGGTGGATCACTTGAGGTCAAGAGTTCAAGACCAGCCTGGCCAATGCAGTGAAACCCTGTATCTACTAAAAATACAGAAATTAGCCGGGCGTGGTGTCGGGTGCCTGTAATCCTAGCTACTCGGGTGGCTGAGGCAGGAGAATCGCTTGAACCTGAGAGGCGGAGGTTGTAGTGAGTTGAGATCACACCACTGCACTCCAGCCTGGGCAACAGAGTGAGACTCTGTCTCAAAAAAAAAAAAAAAAGGAAGATATTTCATAGAAGACAACTCCCAAACACCAGGTCAACAACATGAACAGACTTAACACTCCAGATGCTCAAATTTGCAGAGAGAAAAGTCCAAGATTTATTTCTCCTTTTGGGTCCGTTTGCCATGAATCCTGCTTCTCTGGGAATTTAGAAGCTGCCCTTATAACTAAGACTGATTTTCCCCTTTCTCCTGCAGTTAATCTATTTACCAGAGGACTTCAAAGCTGTTTGCAAATGGTAACTTTTTAAGTGCTTGCCTACTGCTTCATGGTAGGTAGAGTGTAAGGGTTAACCCACGAGTTGTATATGGATAAATTAGACACAGTCACAGATCTGCAGGGAAGAATATAATTAAAACCATTGTGAAAGCAGGAGTCATCATCGAACTCAGCTATCCAGTCATGTTTCTTCTCCAAGGAGATTTCAAACAGAAGATGTAAATTTTGGTAGTTACATAAAATGTCTCAGATTTAAATGAAAGACACAAAAAGCCACATGTCATCTCCTTTTCCTGAACAACCGTATCTGCTGAAATATTAGTTCTGCCACCTACAGAGACAACTGAAGGCTGAGGATAAAAAATGCCTCTTGGAAGTCACTGAGTTTGTTAGGTATAAAAGGCAAGACTTCAACTGAGGTCTTTGCACTGATGTGTACATTAACCCCCCACTGGGTATCACTGTACAATCACGTCCTGCAGGAGGAAGATTACAGGCGGCCAGTGTCTTCTCTGGTTTCTGGGTTGGTGACTTTGAACTTGCTACAGCTCCCACACCCGCAGCGAGCAGAGTTGCCAAGCAAGTGTGCCGGCTTCCAGAAGCCTGAGATGCCCATTGGTGCTTGGGAACCACCCCAGTTTCCCCATCCTCTGCGCTGCTGCAGATTGGTTGGGGCAGCCCGGGGAGGCTGGCTCCGACACACGACTGAGTGTGCCTACACTGGTCCCACAGGTTTTCAGCTGTGGAGTTTGGGATCTGAGCTTGGAGCCCATTTGTTTCTGGCAGTTCGGCTCATATTTTCCACTTGAAGACATCGCCTCCCTTCCTTCCAAGCTGGGAGACCAGAAGTCAACAACAGGAGGGTGGAGAGGCCGGGTCTCACAATCCGCTTGGCTGGGGAGTCCACTGAGGTTCTTGCATCCTGAAGCAAACCATGGAGAGCTGGTGGGGACTTCCCTGTCTTGCGTTCCTGTGTTTTCTAATGCACGCCCGAGGTAAGAGGCATTTTGCTTTGAGGGAGATCTGCCTGGGCATGGATTTTTCTATTCTTGCTTTAAGAAACTCTTTCCAAAGGAGTTGCTATGAAGTGAATGGGGATAATTTGCCCAATGGGATTAGAAAGGAGACTAAGAGCGATGGGTGGCTGAGAGGGGAGGGAGAAGACGGGCTGCTCCCATTTGGAATCTGGGAATTAGATCCAGAAGGGCAGGATGTTAGCTGATACCATCTAGATATTCGCCATATTTTCCTGTTTTGATCCATGTGTCCCACGCGTTTAAAAAATGACCTATTTAACTCCGTGATTCAAGCATGACTGGGTGTGTGTGGAATGCCAGTCATTTCTTTCTGATTTTAAAAATTAGTTCTGACCATTTCCATACAGTAAAAGTAGAGTTGAAACTACTTCATCCCGTGGGGCAGATTACCAGAGATTCGTTTGCTGGAAGGGTTGCATTTGTTCAGATTTTTAAATCTTTTCCTAAACACTGTCATTCATTCTTGCAAATTAAAACCACCTGAATTGTTCACATCAAAAACTTCGATATAAACTTGCAGGCTGGCTGTCCCAGACTCCAAGATTAGATTTTTCAGTTCCGTACAAAGACCTCTTTGAGAAACTCCAGTGAACTCATAAAATACAGGATTTGAACAACGGTTGAGTAAGTTTCTTTGGTCATTTTAATGTGGCGATTTCAGAGAAGGGAACGCCTGGGCGCATCTTAAGAGAGAGAAGTATTTCTGTTAGGAGTTAAAAGACATCATTCAGATGTCCCTGTGGCAGCATTTCCTGTTTATCCTATTTAAAGACATGGACGTCATTAAGATTGGAGTTGGTTGTTTATGGGCGGAGGCGGTGTCGGGATGGATAGATCCTGGTGGACATAGTCTAGGATCTGCAGTGAGAATTTTTTATTATTCTGTGCTGTCTTCAGATCTCACCTAGTAAGTGGACAATGCGGCCATGCATTCATTAGCTTCTGTTTACGGGGAGATGCTCAACAGCAAACCCACCTCCCCAGAAAAGTACTTCCAGGAGTTTGTATCATTCACAGTAAGAGCCAAAGGTTAACCATATCCCCTTGGGCAAATCAACTTCTACAAAGTGCGGATACAGACAGTTCCCAACTTACCATGGTTTGACATGATGCTTCAATTTAAGATTTTTCAACTTTACAACGGTGTAAAATTGGTATGCATTCAGTAGAAACGAAAACTGTACTTTGAGTACCCATACAACGGTCAAGCAATTCTCCTGCCTCAGCATCTCAAGTAGCTGGGATTATAGGTGCCCACCACCACACCCAGCTAATTTTTCTATTTTTAGTACAGACTGGGTTTCACCGTGTTGGCCAGGCTGGTCTTGAATCTTGACCTCTGGTGATCCACCGGCCTCCCAAAGTGCTGGGATTATAAATGTGAGACACCGTGCCCAGCCCCATACAGCCATTCTGTTTTTCATTTTCAGTACAATATTCAATAAATTATGTGACGTATGCAACACCTCATTATAAAGTCGACATTGTGCTAGATGATTTGTCCATCTGTTGGCTGGTGTTCTGAGCACTTTGAAGGCTGGTAAGGCTAAGCTATGGCGTTTGGTAGGGTAGTTGTATTAAATGCACTTGTGACATAAAATGTTTTCTTTTTTTTAATGTGTTTTAATTTTTTTGAGGGAGGGGCCCACTGTGTCACCTAGACTGGAGTGCAGTGGTTCCATCATAGCTCACTGCAGTCTTCACCCCAGGGGTTCGAACAAACCTCCCACCTCAGCCTCCAGAGTAGCTGGAACTACAGGCATTTGCCGCTACGCCTGACTAGTTTTTAAAACTTTTTGTAGAGACGGGATCTCACTATGTTGTCCAGGCTGGACTTGAACGTCTCAGCTCAAACGATCCTCCCACCTTGGCCTCCCCAAATCTTGAGATTACAGGCATCAGCCACCACACCCTGTCCTGCGCTAAATTCTTTGACTGACGGCAGCACTTCCTATGCACTAGGCATGGATTAACTTAGTTGATTGTCCCTCAACCCTATGACGGGAGTGTCGTGCCTGATGTCATTTTACAGATGGTGTATTAGTCAGGGTTCTCTAGAGGGACAGAACTAATGCAATAGAAATATACATAGAGAGAGGAGTTTATTAAGTATTAACTCACATGATCACAAGGTCTCACAACAGGCCGTCTGCAGGCTGAGGAGCAAGGAGAGCCAGTCCAGGTTCCAAAACTGAAGAACTTGGAGTCTGATGTTCCAGCATCCACCTTGGGAGAAAGATGTAGGCCAGAAGACTAGGCCAGTGTCTCTTTTCACATTTTTCTGCCTGCTTATATTCTAGCCACAGCGGCAGCTGATTAGATGGTGCCCATCCAGATTGAGGGTGGGTCCGCCCCTTCCAGTCCACTGACTCAAATGTTAATCTCCTTTGGCAACACCCTCACAGACACACCCAGGATCAATACTTTGTATCCTTCAATCCAATCAAGTTGACATTCAGTATTAACCATCACAGATATGGGTAAACTGAGGCACTGAGGATTTGGACGGGGGCAGCCGGCAGCAGAATCTGAGCTGTCTTGTAGCTCTCTCTCGGAAGACTCCAGTGAGCATCCCGCTCTATCCCAAGCCTTGTCTTCTGAAAATCAGAATCATCCCTCCTCCAAGTGTTACAGGAAAGGGGTCCGGATCCAGACCCCAAGACAGGGTTCTTGGATCTCGCTCGATAAAGAATTCAGGGCTAGTCTATAAACTGAAAACAAGTTTATTAGGAAAGTAAAGGAATAAAAGAATGGCTACTCCGCAGAGCAGCTCTTAGAGCTACTGCTTGCCCATTTGTATAGTTATTTCTTAGTGATATGCTAAGCAAGGCTTGGATTATTCATGCCTCCCCTTTTTAGACCATGCAGAGTTCCTGACATTGCCGTGGCATTTGTAATTGTCATGGTGCTGGTGGGAGTGTAACACTGAGGACAACCAGAGGCCACTCTCATCACCATCTGGGTTTTGGTGGGTTCTGGCCGGCTTCTTTACTACCACCTGTTTTATCAGCTAGGTCTTTATGACCTGTATCTTGTGCAGACCTTCAGTCTCATCCTGTGACTCAGAATGCCTTAATCATCTGGGAATGCAGCCCAGTAGGTTTCAGCCTTCTATTGCCCAGCCCCTATTCAAGATGGAGTCGCTCTTGTTCCAGTGCCTCTGACACAAGTAGCGCCCCTTAGGGAGGTTACAGGAGGGACTGGAAGGAAAGTGAGGTCTGGATCAGGGCCCTTCTGTGTGAATAACATGATGTACATGCAGCAGCTGGGTATGTCCTGGGTAAAAATTAGTTAAATGCACAGGCGACCCTGTTTCATCCCCAGCCATCACCAGCTGGAAATGGAGCACATTCCCAAGATCCCAAAAACATTCTGCAAGGCTGGTGCGATGATTGCTACGAAGTACTTAAGAAAACAGATTATTGTTCAGGATCAATAGCTAATGCATGTGGGGCTTAATGCCTCTGTGACGGGTTGATAGGTGCAGCAAACCACCATGGCACATGTTTACCTATGTTACAAACCTGCACGTCCTGCACACGTATCCCGGAACTTAAAATAAAATAAAGAAGACAGAATATTGTTCACGGTTAATATGCTGTAAATCATTATGATGATTACTAAATTATCAATACAAAACAAGATAATAGCAAGACGGCCATATTCCTAATAGAGGTTGATGTTTTAGCAGCCTCACATTTCCACTGTATTTAATTAGTATTTGCCGTCCAATCCAGAGGGGCATGAAGGAGCACGAGACAAAATCAGGTCTTCTAACAGCTGAGAAGAAGCTGAGAACCAGAAGTGGAAACCCCAAAGGGCAGCGTATGAAATGTCATTTATTGAGGGAAAAAAAAAGAAAATGACAGAGTTCGATAGAAGAAATAAGCACTAGTGTTTAGATAATCAGTAGGGTGACTTTAGTTTACAATAATCTATTGTAGATTTCAAAATAGAAGAGTCGGAATGGTTCTAATATGAAGGAAAGACAAATATTTAAGGTGGATGGATATCCCAAGTAGGCTGATTTGATCTTTACAAATTATATAAATGTATTAAATTATTACATGTACCCTGAAGCTATGTACATCTGTTATGCATCAATTAAAAATAAATTAAAAGAAAAGGATATATGTCCAGGATATACACCAGCTAAGACAGTCTCTTCCAAGTCTATTGTACATTATTCCCTTATCAGATTTGAAACCTGAGAGTTCCCTGACCCCCCCCCTCACAGGATGTGCGACAGGGGTGTGTTTGATCTGTTTGACCGCTGCACACTGAAACGTCTTATGGGAGGCAGAACTTGCAGACGGGCAGGTGCAGCAGCTAGTGTGAGTGTTTTTGAGCTCTGGGCCCCACGGTAGCATCTAGGGATGGGTGCCTGCGACCCCCGAAGCCCCAGTGGGCGTTTTACAGTGCTCTTTTAGCTCTGCCATCCGCACATGGCTTAAGCGTTAGCCAGCTCAGTGCCGTCTTGGTACCCGGGTTCTTGTCCAGCATCCAGGAAGAATCAGGTCACACGAACCAGCTGAAGGATGGTAAATGCGGAAGACTTTGTTGCCAGATGGAGATGACTCTTAGCGGGATGGTTGGGGAGTTGGAAAGGGGATGGAGTGGGAAGATGATCTTCCCCTGGAGTTTGGTTGTCCTGCGGCTAATCTCTTCTCCAACCATCCCCAGCTGAACACCTCTCAGTGTTCAGATGTTCCTTCTCTTCTCTCCTTCTCTGCTGTGCTGCTCTTTGGTTCCTCGCCTTTTCTGCTCATCTGTCTGTCTGTACATGGGGTCTGGGGTTTGGGGTTATATGGGTACAGGACAGGCAGGCATGGTGGGTCAAAAGGCAACATTTGGGCACAAAAATAGGAATGCCTGTTTCCATTTAGGACTACAGGTTTCCAGGCTTGAGGGCGGGGCCTTTGCTGGGGAAGTGCCCTCTTCTATCTAGTATCTTCCTGCCTCCTGTCCGTATCAACATGACTTAAAATGTGTGTGCATTTGTATAGAGCTGTGTTTCTATGTAAAGACTAAAAAAGACTTATGAAAAAGATCACTCAGAGCTCTGAACAGTAGCAAATCATATTTCTGAGTACTTCCTGTTGAGTAAAGGTAAGTGAGGATTGTGGCAAGTATTTTTCATTACTTGCTGCATTAGGTTGTCACAGGCTGTTTAGTTTACTTCTAAAAATTGGGATATGGGGAAGTTGTGGGCCGGGCACAGTGGCTCATGTTTGTAATCCCAGCAGTTTGGGAGGCCGAGTTGGGCAGATCACTTGAGGTCAGGAGTTTGAGACCAGCCTGGCCAACATGGCAGAACGCTGTTTCTACTAAAAATACAAAAATTAGCCAGGCATGGTGGGGGGTGTCTGTAATCCCAGCTATTCAGGAGGCTGAGACAGGAGAATCGCTTGAACCCAGGAGGTGGAGGTTGCAATCAGCTGAGATCACACCACTGCACTCCAGCCTGGGTGACAGAGTAAGACTCCATCTCAAAAAAAAAAAAAAAAAAAAAAGAGAAAAACGTTATGATGATCGCCTAAGGTGAGAAGCCATACCATGCCAGCGTACAGAACCCCAAACCACGCCAGCCTCATCCTACGTCTCAGTTATATTTTTCTTGACTTGCTTCCATTCTGGTGCCCCCTCTCTCCCTGCCCCCTCCTTCCCTGCAAAGGATCTAGCAAATTTTTAGGTGTGGAAAGGGAACCACAAATGGGTCATTTCCCTGCCATTGTCACCTTGAGCATGTAGCCATTTAGTGCAGTGATTCTCTGTCTTTGATGTGCAGGTCATCACCTTGAAGGGAGGAGGTATTAAAAGCACCACCCCGTCCCCACCCACTGAGGTCTTTATTCAGCAGGTGTGGGTCAGGCATTTGGGAGCTGGGAGACCTGCATTTTAAGAAGCACCCCAGGTGATGCCCAAGCGGAGCTATGTACTTCTTTTAAGAGATGATGACTCTGTGTGCAACCATGTGGTTACCTTTGCGTGGAGTCTCATGGATCACTGCCACAGTGGGGAGGCAGCTCTGTGCTCTC
This sequence comes from Pan paniscus, assembly GCF_029289425.2. Lineage (NCBI taxonomy): Eukaryota > Metazoa > Chordata > Mammalia > Primates > Hominidae > Pan > Pan paniscus. Next base: position 44,422,844 of record NC_073273.2, on the reverse strand, counting down.
CAATTCGGTGATGTGTCATTCACTCTATGCAGGCCCAAGGTGACACCCCCAGATACAGATGCTGCCATCCAGCCTTTCTCAACCAGGGATCATGTTTATCCACAGGGACACTTGTCGATATCTTGAGGCTTTGAGTTGCCACACTGATAGCAGGGATGCTGCTGGCATCTAGTGGGTGGAGCCCAGAGATGCTGCTCAACACCCTGCAGTGCACAGGACGCCCCACAGAAAAGAATGATCCAACCTCATATGTCAGTAGGACTGAGGCTGAGGAATCTTGCCTTAGCATGAGAGATCCTGTCTGTCTGTCTGCCTATCTCTAGATCTATCATCTACCATTATCCATCGACCTATCTGTCTCTATTATATACACCTATCATCTACCTAATCTATCTGTCAATGATTTTCTGTCTTCTATCATCTATCTATCTATCTATCTATCTATCTATCTATCTATCTATCTATCATTATACCTACTTCTGTATCCAACTCTCATCTCTATTATCTATGTATCTGTCTGTCTGTCTATCTATCTATTTATCTATCTTTCTACCTACTTCTCTATCCAATTCTCATCTCTATTACCTATCTGTGTATCTATGTATCTATCTATGTACCTATCTATCCATCCCTCTGTCAATCTATCTATTTATCTAGCAGTCCATCATCTATCTATGACATTCTTCTGCTACTCAGGGATAATTGTGTTCCTCAAGTAACACTTGGCAATGTCTGGAAACAATTTTGGTAGTTGCACTGGGATGGGTGTTCTCGCATCCGGTGGGTGGAGACAAGGCATGTTGTTCAACACCTTACAGTGCACAGGACAGCACCCATGACAGAGAGTTATGCAGCCCCAAGTGTCATTAGTGCTGTAGTGGAGAACCTGCTGTTAGTTGTAACTTCTAACCCTGCGAAAGGGGACAGGTTGGAAATGTCATGCTCCTGTACACTGTAGGAGGTATAGTTGTCTGGAGGTATAGTTGTCCTGTACAGTATAGGAGGTATGGTATAGTTGTCTGGGGCATTTCTAAATGGATCTTACTGTCAGAATGCACTTGTAGGATCTTTTCCCCATAGGGCATAGAGCCATGGCACATATAACCCAGAAGCTAAGCATTCCATAGTTTCCTTGTTGGAGTAGGAAGGGGCTGTGCAGAAAAAGTCTATGGCTGTTTGGCACCTGGGTGTGAAGACATCTGGCAAATATTGGAGCCAATTAGCAGACAGGCACGGAGTCCAAGAAATGTCTCCCCTTTCTTGGATAACAACTGACCCTTCCTGTGAGGGCCCCCCTCATTCCAGCCATTTTCCTCTTTCTCATTGGCAGACAGGGGGTAGAAAAGTGGGGTTCTGCCTGCAGGTGGGGCTCTGCCAGACACGGCTAAGCTCCTGGGGATTCCCCCGATGGATCAGGGGCCAGAGGCACCTAAACCTGTGAGTGATGTGTGCAGCCACGGTGCTGAGGCTGGGAAACTCTGCTGTAGTCTGTGAATCCCAACCTCTGGGAATGCTTCAGAATCTGCATGTGGCCAGATTCTGGGCTGATCTGGAATCTGCATGTGGCTGGATTCTGGGCTGATCCAGGCATGGAGGCGTGTGCCTGTAATCCCAGCTACTCGGGAGGCTGAGGTGAGAGAATTGCTTGAACCTGGGAGGCAGAGGTTGCAGTGAGCTGAGATTGTGCCATTGCACTGCAGTGAGCCGAGATTGCACCACTGCACTCCAGCCTGGGCAACAGAGCGAGACTCTGTCTCAGAAAAAAAAAAATTAAGGAAGAGTATTATTGAGGGCATAGGCCAGGCGCGTGATGTTGCTGAGATGAAACTGTCTCTCCAGATTCCCAAACCCTGGTTATCTCCACTGAACCAGGCTGTCCAATGGCATCCCCATTGTAATTGACCATGTTCCATGGTTTAAATCTGTTGTGAGCCAAATTGTACCCTCCTCAATTTTACAGATGGAAGTCGTAACCTGCAGGACCTCCAATTGTGACTGTGTTTGGAGATGGGGTCTTTAAAGAGGTGATTCAGGCTGGGTGCGGTGGCTCGTGCCTGTAATCCCAGCACTTTGGGAGGCTGAGGCGGGAGATCATGAGGTCAGGAGATGGAGATCATCCTGGCTAACACGGTGAGACCCCATCTCTACTAAAAATACAAAAAAAAAAAAAAATTAGCTGGGCGTGCCTGTAGTCCCAGCTACTTGGGAGGCTGAGGCAGGAGAATCGCTTGAACCTGGGAGGTGGAGGTTGCAGTGAACCGAGATCACACTACCACACTCCAGCCTGGGCGACAGAGCGAGGCTCTGTCTCAAAAAAAAAAAAAAAAAAAGAGGTGATTCAGGCAAAATGAGGTCACTAGGTCGGGCCCTGATCCAACAGGACTGCAGACCTTATAAAAAGACAAGATGAAGACACAGACATGCACAGAGGGATGACCCTGTGAGGACTCAGGGAAAAGATGGCATCCGCAAGCCGAGGAGAGAGTTCTCAGGAGGAACCAGCCCTGCCCACACCTTGATCTCAGACTTCCAGCTTCCAGGCCTGTGGGAGAATCAATGTCCACTGTTTAAACAGCCTGGTCTGTGGGACTTTGCTATGGCAGCAGCCACAGTGGACAAACACATTTGTATTCCAATGAATGAGTTACCGCTGTAAGGGTTGAATTGTGCGTCTCCAAAATTTATATATTGAAGGCCTAATCCCTAGGACCTCAGAACATGACTGTGTTTGGTGATGGGGTCTTTAAAGAGGTGAGAAGGGTACAATGAGCTCAGGAGGTTGTGCCCTGATACAATAGGACTGGGGTCCTTATAAAAAGAGTAGATAAGGACACAGACACACACAGAGAGATGACCCTGTAAAGACACAGGGAGAAGAGGGTGTCTACAAGTCAAGAAGAGAGGCCTCAGGAGGAACCAGCTCTGCCCATGCCTTGATCTCAGAATTCCAGCCTCCAGGACTGTGGGAGAATAAAAGTCTGTGGTTTGTAAGCCACCCAGCCTATGGTATTCTGTGATAGCAGCCTGCAATGGACTAAGACATCTCATAAGAAGAGCAGATGAGGACACAGACACGCACATAGAGGGACGACCACGTGGGGACACAGGGAGAAGACGGCGTCTACAAGCCCAGGACAGAGGCCTCAGGAGGAAACAGCCTTGCCCATATCCTGATCTCAAGATGTCCAGCCTCCAGGACTGTGGGAGAATCAATGTCTGTTGCTTATAAGCCACCCAGTCTATGGTATGCTGTGACAGCAGCCTGAAATGGACTAAGACACCTCATAAGAAGAGGAGATGAGGACACAGAGACACACACAGAGGGATGACCACGTGGGGACTCAAGGAGAAGACGGCATCTACAAGCCCAGGAGAGAGGACTCAGGAGGAACCGGCCCTGCCCACACCTTGATCTCAGACTTCCAGCTTCCAGGACTATGGGAGAATCAAGGTTGTTGTTTAAGCTGCCCAGTCTTTGGGATTTCATTGTAACAACTCTGGGAAGCCATTACCAAGTCTCTGTCCTGCAAAGTGAGATCCATGGATCTGCAGCCTTGACATCCCCTGGGAGCTGATGAGAAACACTGTGTCTTGGGCCCAGACAGACCTGCTGAAGCATAGTCTGTGTGTCACCCATGTCCTGAGGGATCCGTATGCATGCCACTCTGGGAAGATGGGTTTACAACACACCATCAACCAGTGCCTCATTGCATGGTCTGCGGTATTTTCCTCGAGTTTTCCTTGCACCAAAGATGTCTTGCTTTTTGTGATGAATGATCATTCCTTCCTCTTTGATGACAAAATACTTCGATCTCTGCAGACACCGTCTGTTGTGTTACAGACAGACACTGAGGCCTGAATTCTCATTACCAATGTTTGCTCTAATAGAGCTTCAATCTGCAACTGCATAATACGGTCACTGGGAAGTCAAGAACGGGGCCGGTTGGTTGACCTTCTGGGGAGAGGCTGGGCTGCTCGGATGCTGAGACCGTGGAGGGTTCATGGGTTCCGAGGAGCATATCATGCACCAGGGCGGCCTGCTCAGCTCTGGCATCTGCAGCCCCAGTGAGCTTGAGCATTAAGGAGTCCCTGGATATTCATGTTGAGGTGTGGAGGAGGAGACTCCAGCTGTGTTTGATTTCCTGTCCTGCTGGAAACATAAACTTCATAACCAAGTAGAGAACAGAATGGATTTCATTTTATCCATGGGGATAAACTGGAACCCAGCCCTCGGCAAACAAGGCCCACCAGGAATAAGATTTCCCCATTGGGGCAGCAGCCTTCCTTGTCACTTTCTGTTGCAACCTACAGTCCTAACCTAGTCATATGATTGAATTTTTTTTACTCTGTGAATCATGCCGTCCTGGGAGAGAGTGAGATGGAGCAAGGACACCCCTCTTAGGGGCCTGCCAGGCACTCTCCCTAGCATGGAAATAAAGGAAAACCTTGAGTTCCTTCAAGGGAAATTCCAGGCACCTCGCTGGCCTTGAGAAGTGCATGGAGCAGCTTGATAAGCAAGAAGGTGATTGTAGTGTAGAACAATAGCCAAGGAAGTTAGAGCCTCAATATGTTTAGTTTCCTGTAAAGACTAAAGATAACATCCTTTTTTGAGATGGAGTCTTGCTCTGTCACCCAGGTTGCAGTGTAGTGGTGCAATCTTGGCTCAGTGCAACCTCCAGCACCTCCTGGGTTCAAGTGATTCTCACGCATCAGCCTCCCAAGTAGCTGGGACTACACGTGCACACCACCACGCCCACATTTTTGTATTTTTAGTAGACACAGGGCTTCCCCATATTGGCCAGTCTGGTCTGGAACTCCTGACCTCAGGTAATCTGCCTGCCCTGGCCTCCCAAAGTGCTGGGATTGCGGGTGTGAGCCACCATGCCCAGCCAAGATAACATCTTACTATATGGCCCTGAATTGATTTTCAGGAACCCAGACCCCCACCAAATAAAAAATGCCATCTGCTGGCTCATAGACGTTGGGTAAGAGAAACTGAGGCCTGAATTCTCATTACAAATGTTTGTTCTAAATTCCTTCCCAGGGGCGTGTGGCGGTGGGAGGGGGGTGGAAGGGGGTGCGGGGAGGTGCTGGAGGAAGTCACACCAATGGCCAGAACTAACATTGATTTCTGCTGACCCCAAATGCTCAGACAAACTTCGCCTCTTTAACCGATGACAAATCAGAGAAACTTTGAATCCACATTAAGCCCCTGCTTCCAGGTATCCCGCCTTTTTAGATCAAAGCAATGTATAGCCTGCATGTATTATGGCTTTGCCTGTAACCTCTGCCTCCTTGCCATTGAAAACCCTCACCTACTGGCCACCCAGGAGGTTGGGTCTTAAGGCATCAAGGAGGTTGCTTGATGCCCTCTAAATAGCCCGGAATAAATGCCTCACTTCCTCACGCTGCAATCCCAATGGCAGTGTTTGGCTTTACTGCACAGGGCCGGTGGACCTCAGTTGAGTTAGTGGGAGGTGTTCGAACCAGAGCAACTCCAGCTTGAGTAGGGGCTGTGTAAAATGAGGCCGAGAGCCGCTGGGCTGCATTCCCTGATGGTCAAGGCATTCTAAGGCACAGGATGAGATAGGAGGTTGACACGAGACACAAGTCATAAAGACCTTGCTGATGAAACAGCTTGCCGTAAAGAAGTCGGCCAAATCTTACCAAATCCAAGATGGCGACGAGAGTGACCTTGGGTGGTCCTCACTGGTATCTTCCCACCAGCCCCATGACAATTACAAATGCCATGGCAATGTCAGAAGTTACCCTATATGGTCTAAAAAGAGGAGGCATGAATAAGCCACTCCTTGTTTAGCATATCCTCAAGAAAGAACCATACAAATGGGCAACCAGTGGCCCTCGGGGCTGCTCCGTCTATGGAGGAGCCATTCTTCATTCCTCTGCTTTTCTAATAAACTTGCTTGCATTTTATGGACTCTCCGCAAATTCTTTCTTGTGCAAGGTCCAAGAACCCTCTCCTGGGGTCTGATTCCAGACCTCTTTCCGGTCACAAGTTCAGTCACAAGAACCATTATCATATGCTTTCTATATATACACATAGGTATTTTTTAATTGCTGAACTGGAGTCAAAGAGAAACCTTAGGATTTGCCTGAAGGAAGTCAAGATTTGTCCTTCTCGGGGTCCCTGTGCCAGCTTTGTAAAACCTCGGAACTTTCCCCTCTGTGGGCTTCCTCAAGCTGAGGAGGGCTCTATGGGCTTAGTACCCACTAAGTGGCTTCATCTGCAGCAGCTGACCCAAGAAAGTTGATTTAAATGAACCCACACTTCAGAGGAAACCAGTACAATCCGATGTAAAGAAATAAAAAATAGGCCGGGGGCGGTGGCTCATGCCTGTAATTACAGCACTTTGGGAGGCCGAGGCGGGTGAATCACTTGATGCCAGGAGTTCAAGACCATCCTGGCCAACATGGTGAAACCCCGTCTCTACTAAAAATACGAAAATTACCTGGGCGTAGTGGCATGCACCTGTAGTCCCAGCTACTCAGGAGACTGAGGCACTAGAAGCGCTCGAACCAGGGAGGCAGGGGTTGTAGTGAGCCGAGAGTGCGCCATTGCACTGCAGCCTGGGCAACATAGTGAGATTCTTTATGAAAAAAAAAAAAAAAGGCTAGGCATGGCGGCTCACGCCTGTAATCTCCGCACTTTGGGAGGCCAAGGTGGCTGAATCACGAGGTCAGGAGTTTGAGACCAGGCTGGCCAACATGGTGAAACCCCATCTCTACTAAAAATTAAAAAAATTAGTTGGGCATAGTAGGGGGCGCCTGTAATCCCAGCTACTCAGGAGGCTGAGGCAGGCAGGAGAATCAATTGAACCTGGGAGGCGGAGGTTGCAGTGAACAGAGATTGCACCATTGCACTGCAGCCTGGGCAACATAGTGAGGTTCTGTATGAGAGAAAGAGAGAAAGAGGGAGGGAGGGAGGGAAGGAAGGAAGGAAGGAAGGAAGAAAACAATTGCTTGAAAGGGCTTTGTTTCTCCAGGGCATGCAGATCAAAGGACATTGGATTGAATAATGAAACAGAAGAGCCTGTCTGAATTTGCTAATGTGGTTGCACGTCCCGTAATGATTGCAGTTGGCTCTGATTCAGTTCCGTGGTGTATAAATTCTGCTGGCAATAGCTGTAATTGGGGTCAGGGATTTAGATAGTCTCTGTGTGTTCCTTTTCATTTTCTGCTCAGAGCCTGCTGGGAGCTGATTTTCTTCTTTAAAGCGAGGTAAATAATTCAGTGGGGAGCAGAGGTTTTGCTGTGGGTCCATTGCTCTCCTGTGCTGCGTGGCAGCTGTGCTGGTGGCAGCTAATGTTCAGTGGGCGGTGGCCTCGACATTGCATTATTATTATTCGAGCAATGGTACTGTTCTTTGCTTTGCAAAATTGCTGTTTGTTATATTGACTTTCTGGGGTCGTGGCCCCTGAAGCATTACTGAAAATCATGGACATGAAGCAGATTTATTAACTGGAGAAAAGACATACAAATGTATTTAATGTGTATACACGGGAGCATTCAGAATGAAGACCCCAAGTTACAAGGGGAGATTGTTTATATTTATGCTTTGGTTCATCCAAGTCTGGACAGCTGTGTAGAAATAGGGTTGGACAAAAAGGGCCTGATCCAATGCTAATGGCCTGAGTGGGGAAACCCAGCCAGGCCTGTGTGTCTAGATTCTTCTTGGCCTCTCTCTCTCTCTCTTTTTTTTTTTTTTTTTTTTTTTTTGAGACGGAGTCTCACTCTGTTGCCAGGCTGGAGTGCAGTGGCACAGTCTTGGCTCACTGCAATCTCCACCTCCCAGGTTCAAGCAATTCTCCTGCCTCAGCCTCCCG